>NC_081356.1:17842672-18151710 GCF_030684315.1 Stegostoma tigrinum
GACGAAACCTGGTATATTGTGTATATTTTTTTGATACCTTACTTTTGAAACGATATTTGTGGGTTTGAGATCGGGCAGGGAAGAAGGCGTATTAAATATTTCAAGTGTTTCCAATGAAAGATTTTAAGAATTGAATCCTACTTTGCCTCTAGAACGATAAAATATACAACACTTTTTTTTTCCTCTGAAACTGAAAATTTGTAACTTGGATTGCACTTTTAATTGCCTGTTTCTCTGCAGGTGAGTGCAGCAGCCAGTTTTCATACAGCAAGGACAAAAAAATTAACAACTGATTATTGATCAGATGGCCTTATGTTTAGCTATACTTGGAGGAATTTTGACCAGCCGCACAAAGCCCTTTTTCCATTTTGATTAGTGCAATAAAACTCTCTTTTTGTTTCAACCTGGGCAGGTACATGGATTGGAAAGGTTAGAGGGATATAGGCCAAATGCAGGCAACTGGGACTCGTTTGGTTTGGGAAACCTATTCTGCGTGGATAAATTGGATCGACAGGCTCATTTCCGTGCTTTATGACTCTGCTTGCACAGATTAGTATGAAACTAGGTGCTCCAAATTTTCTAATGTTCTTAGAAGCAGCTATAATTTGTTTTCTTAATTTGGATTATAATATTTTGTAGATTCATAAACCTTTTCAGTTGTGAAAAATGTCCTGTAATTCAACTGGGGAATAAATTTGCATTAAAAATGGTTCAAACTCTCTTTGTTTCAGGACAAATGTCTAGGAGAGGAATTTAAAAGATAAATTGCAATAACTATATAGTAATGTTTTTAAAGGAGTCATTAGTAAATTTTGGTGCACTTGCAAGACCTTAAAACTTCACTTTTCAAATTAGCATTAGTTACTGAAAAGAAATCAGTGCTGTTTTGCAGCACTTTTAACATACAATAATAGATGTAACATTATGTAGGATTTTTAAAAAAGTCTTTGATGATGCAAGTACCTATGTGAGGAAACTAACCACAACCCCCTAGAAAGCTGGTATTTAAAAGTGTAGCTGCTCAAAACAATGTTTTTTTTTAAAGCCTTAGACTTTGGCATGATATACTCTGAAATATAATAGCCAGAATCGATTAACGTAGGGTCTGCTGTTCACTCATATAAGGTTCTTGCTTCAATATCATGTTTGCATGGAAAATTAGTTATTTGGATTGTAGCGTTTCGCTTTCACTTTCTCAAGATTAAATCATTGTGCTTTCTATTCAAATAATTTGTTCCTGAAGTTGATGGAGTCTGTTCTTTGCTCATTTTTTTCTTATGTTTGCCTGTGAATAACAGAAGGGCGAGAAAAACTGAATAACTGAAATTTATTATTACCAACGAGGCTGTAATTTGTGGCACCTGATCCGTCCAGATGACTGCAAGCATTTTTGAAAGATTCGATTCATTTATTGTACTTTGTAAAGAGTCTTCAGTTTGCATTTTAATGTGTTTCGACACATTGTTTTGTATATCATTTGTTTGCATTTAATACAGATAAATTATAGGTGAAACAAAAACAGAAATTGCTGGCAAAAGTCTGCAGGCTTAGCTGCATCTGTGGGCAGAACATAGAGAACGTAGTTACTGTTTCGAGCCCAGTGACTCTCAAAAAGTCACCAGATTCGAAAGATTGTTTTCTCCCCACCAATGATGCCAGAACTGCTGACTTTTACCAGCAAGTTATGTTATTGATTGATCTCCAGCATCCACAGTTCTTTTGTTTTATGTTAGTGAATTCTTGGTGTTTTTGGGTGCATTAAAATATGTATAAAAGATTTCTTAGTTTAATTTTTTTCTTTCAAACTATCTAGACTGCCAAGAAAACCTGTGACCACCATCTCTCAGAAAAATATCAACACTTCAACCATTCTGAATAACTTCTTGGCTGGATTAGGTGAACTTTTCTTAAACATCCAATTTAACTGTGATATGTTGAACTCTATTCCATGGTGCTGTTATGATGGTTTACCAATATGCTGAACTGTGATAGGTGGATTTGGTTACCAAACTTGTGGAAGCCTGATCTTGGTTGCATCAGCTAGACTTCAGTAAAGGAAGAGGAGTGAATGGTCTTCAAAAAGTACTCGGCAGTGGTTGGGGATGGTGGCAGTACACTGCGGCATTGTGCTCAGCTAGGTTTTCAGCTGTGAACTGAGATCAGTTATGGGACTATTCAGTGGGACTTGTCAGTCTCCAAAGGAGTTAGGACAGGAGAAAGGTGGTCTGGAATAGTTTAACATCAGTGTAAGAGGTCCAGAAACAGACTGGAAGAGGAGTTTAAGGAGTCCACTTTAAATGCTAGGAACTGTCAATGGTTTATCTCAGGTCTTATGAAGAGACATTAACTTTCGAGTGTGTAATAGTAGAGCATGTAGAAATATGTAACATGATTAAGCTGATTCATTGTGGCTTTGTGAAGGGAAAAGCATGCCTGACAAGTTTATTAAAATTCTTTGAGGAAGTTAAAAAGCAAGGTTGATTTTTGAAGGGAAAGCAGTGGATTTAGTATGTTTGAATTTGATAAGGTACCACACAATAGGCTATTTAATAAGATAAGAACCTGCGGTGTTGGACCTAGTAAGTTAGCACGGATAGATTCATACAGCATGGAACAGACCCTTTGGTCCAACCAGTCTGTGCAACTTCTGTTTCTGTTCCTGATTTATAGCATCTGCAGTTCTTTCAGTTTTTATAATCCTAAACTAAACTAGGCTTATCTGCCTACTCCTGGCCAGTATCGCTTTAAACCTTTCCTATTCATGTGTCCGCCCAAATGTCTTTTTAAAAGTTGTAATTGTACCCACATCCATCATTTCCTCAGAGTTCGTTCCATACATGAGCCATCCTCCGCTTTTTAAAAAAGACAAGAAGCGAATTTGTGAAACTCTCTCCTGTCACCTTAAGAATGTGCCCCCTAGTCTCCAAATAGTTGGGAAATAGGGAGGATGACAGAGTCTGCAGAGGAAGAAAGACCATAGAACATAGAACAGTATAGCACAGAACAAGCCCTTCAGCCCACAATGTTGTGCCGACCATTGATCCTCATGTATGCACCCTCAAATTTCTGTGTCCATATACATGTCCAGCAGTCTCTTAAATGACCCCAATGACCTTGCTTCCACAACTGCTGGCAACGCATTCCATGCTCTCACAACTCTCTGCGTAAAGAACCTGCCTCTGACATCCCCTCTATACTTTCCACCAACCAGCTTAAAACTATGACCCCTCGTGCTAGCCATTTCTGCCCTGGGAAATAGTCTCTGGCTGTCAACTCTATCTATGCCTCTCATTATCTTGTATGCCTCAATTAGGTCCCCTCTCCTCCTCCTTTTCTCCAATGAAAAGAGACCGAGCTCAGTCAACCTCTCTTCATAAGATAAGCCCTCCAGTCCAGGCAGCATCCTGGTAAACCTCCTCTGAACCCTCTCCAAAGCATCCACATCTTTCCTATAATAGGGCGCCCAGAACTGGACGCAGTATTCCAAGTGCGGTCTAACCAAAGTTTTATAGAGCTGCAACAAGATCTCACGACTCTTAAACTCAATCCCCCTGTTAATGAAAGCCAAAACACCATATGCTTTCTTAACAACCCTGTCCACTTGGGTGGCCATTTTAAGGGATCTATGTATCTGCACACCAAGATCCCTCTGTTCCTCCACGCTGCCAAGAATCCTATCCTTAATCCTGTACTCAGCTTTCAAATTCGACCTTCCAAAATGCATCACCTCGCATTTATCCAGGTTGAACTCCATCTGCCAATTAAGTGAATAGGCAAAAGCTTGGCGCGTCAAATATAATGTAGAATCATGAAGTTATGCATCCTAGGGAAAAGACAGCTGCCATTAACTCTATCTATACTCTTCATTATTTGATGAATTTCTATCAGATAGCCTGTCAACTTCCCATACTCCAGCGAAAAATCTCCCGGCCTATCCAGGGTTTTATAACTCAAACCTTCCATACCCGGCAACATCCTGGTGAATCTCTTCTGAACCCTTTTCAGCTTGATAGTATCCTTCCTATAACAGGGCGACTAGAACTGGACACAGTATTCCGGAAGAAGCCTGAGCAATGTTCAATACAACCTCAAAGTGACTTACCAATTCTTATACTCAAAGGACTGTGTAATGAAGGCAAGCGTGCCAAAGGCCTTTTTAACCACTCTGGTTACCTTACAGAAGACAGAGTTGGGGTAAAGGGGGCATTTCAGGATGGCAGCCTGTTATTAGTGGTGTGCCACAGGAATCGGTGGTGGGCAGGGGGTGAATGGTGCGGATGACAGAATCTGCAGAGGAACAAAAACCAATTAAGTGAATGGGCAATAGCTTGGCATATCAAATATAATGTAGAAGACATGAAGTTATGCATTTTGGCAGGAAGAATAGAGGAGATGAAAATTATTTATGATGTGGAGGTGCCAATGTTAGACCGGGTTTGGACAAAATCAGGAGTCACATGACACCAGATTATAGTCCAAACAGGTTTATTTGAAATCTCAAGCTCTGAGTGCTGTTGTTTCATCAGGTGAAATGACTTCAACTGATGAAGGAGCAGTATTTTGAAAGCTTCTGATTTTTAAATAAACCTGTTGAACTATAACCTGGTGTTGTGTGACTTTGAATATTATTTGAATTGAGAAAGATGCAAAAATCTATGGAAGAGGGATTTGTGAGTCTTTGCACGTGACTCTTGAACAGCTAGCATACATGTAATAGGGAAGGTAAGTGGAATGTTTGTGTTTACTTCAAAGGGAATGGAATAGAAAAATAGCAGGATCTTGCTAAACCTATTTGGGCTGTAGCCAGATCACAACCATAATACTGTGAACAGTTTTGGGCTCCTTAGCTGAGGAAAGACAGTCCAGAGAAGATTCAGCAAGCTGATCTTGAGATTGGAAGAATTTTCTTAGGAAGACTGGTTGTGTAGCTTGGGCCTGTATTCCTTCAAGTTCAGAAGATTGTCAGGGGACCTTATTGAAACGTACAAGAATATTAGCAGATCTTACAGGGTAGATGTGGAAAGATTGCTTTCTTTTGTGATAATCTCTCGGACCAACAGGTGTAAACTTGGAATAAGGGGTCACTCTAAGACAGAGATGAGGAGAATTTCTTTTGAGGGTGGTGAATCACTGGAATTTTTTCACTGCAGAGGGCTGTAAAAATGTACTATTGAGTATATTCCAGCTTAACATTATTTTTTGGTAAGAGAATCCAGGGTTTTGGGTATAAGGCACGAAAATAGTATTGAGGATGAGCAGATCAGCCATGATCTCATTGAATGGCAGAGCAGACTGGCCTGCCCTTTTGTTCCTCTGTCTTATAGTCAAAAGATGATAACATTGAATTAATTCAGATCTTTGTTGGAAAGAAACAAAGTACAGTCATTGTCAGCAGAACAAGGAACTTTGAAATGGAAACAAAATGTACTGTATTCTGAGTTTTTTTACAGTTGTGAGAGTGAAAGAGTTGAGTCTGTACTTTGGAGATTTTATAATGAGGCTTTCACATAGTGCTTTTATGTTGTCAAATCGCTATTTTTCCCCTTTTGTCATGAAATAAACTTGGGTGTTCTTGTGTTAAAAATACACAGGCAGCCTCTGTGAGTATGTTCAGTGACTGACCTTTCAGGTAACTAACTGCAAATGTAAAACTTATCTGTCAAGGCATGTTTCACCGTGGGATCTGACGTGTTCATTATTACCATCAGCTAAGTTCATGACATGAAACTGGAACAAGTACAATGAGAGGGTAAAAGATTAGTGTGTCTTGTATTGAATACTTAACATTCAAAGGAACTCTAGTGTAAAGTTCGTGGTTGCCCTTTTGAGCAGTACTTTTAATTCTTTAGCAGTAGGAGAAGGAAACATAGTTCTGTTGTTTCTTTTCCTTGTCATTTGAAATCCTGTAAGTAGCAAGTAGCTGAACGCATAGCTGTTCTTTACTGAATTATTCCTTGGGGCACGTGGTAGTTCAGGGTGTTATAATTTAGCTTCTTCCCTGAACACCTTTTTACAAGCAGATTGGCTGCTGTGAACTGAAACTTCTGCATTTGTATATGTCATGAATGAAATACTTCATAATGAGCAATTGCTTCTAATTAATACACAATGCTTCAAATTCTGTGGGATGCTGCAAGTGTTATCTAGTCTTGTTTCAAATCTGCTCTTTCTAAGGACAAATATTCAAAATCATGAAGTGTCTGGACAGAGTAGATTCAACAGAAACTGATGGAAGGATTAAGAGCCTGGAGACTGAGAAGCAATGGTAATATGAGGACATTTTTAACACACTCTATACCCGAGAATTCTCCTGCTTACAGCACCATGAATGTACCTGCACCAGATAGACTGCACTGGTTTAAGATGACAACTCACTGCCACATTCTCAGTGATTAGGGGTGTGCAACAAATGTTGGCCTTGTCAGCAATGCCCACAGCCCAAGGTGGGGGGAAAGAATAAAAAATGCTTACAGTCTTCTTAGTGGTCTCAAAATACCTCATGCTAATTTCGTACTGAAGCATGGGCAATTCCTTTCTGACCCCTGAAAACACCAAGAGACCATGCAGGTGGAGAAACACAATCCTTCACAAATAATCTACTATTGATCTACAAGTTTTTGTCCTTCATATTTATCCCATTCCCTTTTGAGTGTCAGCTTCATGTTCCAGGACCTTGTAAAATAGGTTGACCACACTTTGAGAAATACTTCAGGTTCTTATCCACTTTTCTACTTGGATACGTAATTCTTATCGCATCAGTCTTCCTGAATTTATTTTATATTGTTCAGCCTGTTCACTTTGGCTAAACATGATTTCAAAATTGTATGCCCTTTTGGCCTAACTTGGAATCGTTTCTGGGGACCAAGGTCACTGATCATGTGAGGGGCCCAGGCAGTCGATTTCAAACCATAATTGTGCATCCCATTCAAAGAGCTACAAGCTGAATAGTGATGCAGGTCCTTGTCTTGGTCTTGCATAGGCTCATCCATACCCTTTTTACTACATCTAGACTTGATTATGTTATTGTTGTTCTTGCCACCCTTCAACTTACTATGGTCCTTAAACTTGGGGTTATATAACACCAATTATATTCTAACTTGTGCCATATCTCTGTCCTATCATCCTGTGTTTGCTGCTGACACCATTAAGAAAGACATGATTTTTAAGAGCGTTTTTGTCCTTTGTTTCAATGTCAATTGTGGTCACACCTGACCGTAATATTCAGTCCCACTACACTCTGAATATTTTTTATCTGCACATTTCTTGAGTAACTCTTATTTTGATTGTGGTAACCAGTGGTGTAACATCTTCAGGTGCCTGAGTTCCAAGTTCTGGAATTAATTCTTTAATTCTCACCACTCTAACATGCTTGATAATAAAGTGTGAAGCTGGATGAACACAGCAGGACAAGCAGCATCTCAGGAGCACAAAAGCTGACGTTTCAGGCCTAGACCCTTCATCAGAGAGCCCTTGGATACCTAATTCTTATCGCATCAGTCTTCCTGAATTTATTTTATATTGTACAGCCCTCTGATGAAGTGTCTAGGCCCGAAACGTCAGCTTTTGTGCTCCTGAGATGCTGCTTAGCCTGCTGTGTTCATCCACCTTCACACTTTTTATTATCTTGGATTCTCCAGCATCTGCAGTTCCCATTATTTCTGACTCTAACATGCTTTGCTCTTTTAAAACAGTTCTTAACAAATTAAAGTATAGATTTTATCTGCTACAATACCACCTCATTGGCTAAGTATTATATGTTATTTAAGGTGCTCCTGTGAAGTGCCTTAGGTTATTTTTACTTTTCGGTGCTGTACAAATACGAACTGATATTCTTATGAACCTTTACTAGGTATAATAAGAACAGCAACTCAACTATATCCTCACTATAGGTTTTGAAAGACGGATTCCTGCTATGTATTTAAAACCAAGTACAAGATACCCTCAAAAGTTGATTTGTAATAAAGAATTGTTTTAATTATTTTGCCACATTGATGATGCTTATTTCTGCCTATAATATGTTTTGAAGCATGTAGCTTCTTCATGATAGTACCACTGTGGCACAGTTATGATCAACTATTAAGAAGTCCTCAAACCACTAATGGATAAATAATCTGAATCTCACACTACATGTTTATTGTAATGGAGTGAGTTGAGAAGTTGCTTTTATTTATGTTGAAGCCATATTACTGAAGTATGCTTGGCTACAGTAATTTTTTTCATGTTTGAAGTTAGATTGTTAATAAAGACACATTAATTTTATTGATTCTTAATATTTTTAGACAGTATTAATAATAGTGGTTCACATCTGGATTCCACATCTCGCTTTGAAGTCCAGCTTCCAAAAGAGAAAAACCTAGTCAAACAATCACCAGCAGATCTTCAGGGTAATAAGGTGATGAAATTCATTAATTTTATTTTATCGATGTGGTTTTTACATCTATAATGTAATTTTCTCTAAGTTTAGTCTAATCAGAAGTTTGTGGAGATGCTGCTTGGCCTGCTGTGTTCATCCAGCTTCACACTTTGTTATTTTGTATTGTGATTGTTGTGATTTAATTTTCCAATTATAGTAAATTGGAGGTTCTGTGTAGAATTGCTATTTTATTAGGGTGGAGATGAATTTATGTTTCTGTTAGGGTATTAACATAGTTCTGGCGTTTGACATTCAGGGTTTTCAGATCAGGTGCGCACAATTTGCTGCTCTATAATACCTTTTCAATGTGCCTTATTTCATTCTTCTGTCACATATTGTGCCACACTTACTAATTCCAGTATGACTCATTTGGTGCACTGTATCTACTCAGAAATGTATTGATACTAGTAGGTGAATTTCAGTTATGATCCTTGAAAGCAACAGGGTAGTGAGATCATCATTCAGCAGATTTGGTTAGACTTGAGACAAATCCCCTGAGGTGAAAGACTTCATAACTATAGCTACTGGCCATTTTAAAAGCAAATTTAATGCGAACCACCTTCACTTTAGTGTACAAAAGAAAAGATACCATGCTTTCCTCCAGGTGTGGCACAATGATTGAAAATTGAGGGTTGGGGACACTTGTAACATGTATTAAATGAAGGAAATTTAATTAGGTTACATTTTAAGATTTTTTTTTTCTTCTCTCCCCCCACCCCACCCCACCCCACCCCCAGACATTGACTACTGCCAGAGCACCATTGCAGGTACCCGAAAATAACCAACCTCATGAAGATTCTTGCACAGGCAAGAGGAAAGAAAACAATGGTTTGTACCACTTATTTCAGTTTTGTTCTTTGTAGTAATGTTGCTTCAGTGCTTTAATTCATTTGCTGGGTTGATTTTAGTGCAGTACTTCACTACCTTTTAAAGACTCAGTGAGAATTTAGACACACAAATCTAGCAGGTTAAAAAAGTGACCATTCAGGATTTTTATTTTTTATTAGGTTATCAAAAACATGCCTTGATCTGAAGAGATGTGAAGTTGAGACTTGTGCGTGATGGCTGCAATTAACTAGGACAAAGAGGGCAGCCAAAAGCATATAGTCCATCAAGCTACATGATGTGATTGGACATTAGTGTGAAGAAAAGGAAATTTAAATCAGATCATCTTACACTTTTTGTTTAGTGTTATGTACTATCAGATTTTTTCACTTATGTTGCAATCTTGGGTTTTTTTTTCTAGTCTCACTGGTAAAATTAAATACTAAATTCAACCAAATTATCAATCTCAGACCACGTCCAGCTTGATTGAAAAGTCATCTAAATTTCATTCTTCAATAAGAAATGACCAGTTGGTTACAAAGATGAACACAGTTCGGATTAAGTATGTATGTATAACTAGTCTAATCGGTCTAATTGTGACTGCTGTGATTTATTTTTCTGATTATAGTAAATTGGAGGTTCTGCATAGAATTGTTATTTTATTAGGATGGAGATGAATTTGTTTCTTTTAGGGGATTAACATAGTTAAACCCTCATGCCCCATCCCCACCTTCTTCCTGTCACCCATTGATGCCAGGTACTAGTTAAATTCGGGGGGGGGGGGAAAGGTTCTGAAAAATGCCATGTTTTGCTGAAGTTTGTCATCCTGCACTCATTTTGAGAACACATTCAAGGAAAAAGACAATATTTATACTCCATGAGAGGCGAGTGTTGGTGGATTGGTACACTTACAAGTTGTCCAAAAAGAATATAAGGGCATGGATTGTCTTAAGTGGTGTTCTGCAGTTACTCGGTACCACAAGCTGCTAGCACTTGTTGACTTCCTGGTTCTAGCTGGCAGAATTCCCTTTGCAGGAAATGAAAGGCATTTTCCATGAGTGATATGGTGAATTCTAGTGGATTTTCAACTCAAATCCTTTGCTAAACAAAGTGCCAAAAAGAGGGAGCAATATGCTTTGCTGTTCAGGCATGTCAATTTCTGAGTGAGTCCAAAACGTAATTGTATAATGAAATCAAAGTACAGCAGATGCTGGAATCTGAAGTAAAACCAGAACATGCTGGTGTGTCTCAGAAGTCTCAAATCTGTGGAAGAAGAATGAGTTTTGAGTTCAATGTGATTCTTCTTCAGAATTGGAAGAATGGTACGCTGTATGTTGCAGCAATTGGGAAAAGAGCAGCAAGTACAAGTTAAGGAATCTGTAGACAGAATTAAACATTTCTTCTGTCATAACAATTCACCTGCAATGTTTAAGATACAGGGGTGCCACACAATGCCTTTGCATTCTTTGTGGACCAACAATTGGCAATATCTTTTGCAGCAATTATGATTGAAAATGTGTTAGTTGGTAGTTAGTTGCCATAATTCAAAATGTTCTTAATTTTGGTGTCCAAAAAAAATTAAGGCTGTGCACTGACCTTAATGGCAACTGAAAAAAATCTCCAAATTGACATCGGTGCCTGAGTGAGGCAAATCTTCCTTCGGAGGAGAGACTGAAGTAACAAATGGAAGATCCGAGATGATTGTTTTCTCAGCCAGAATGGGATCTTTCATACACTGACAAAAATGCTTAGTCCTAGAAATCTTATGACACCGCACCTAGTAGCTCAGCTAGAATCCACATGCCAAAGCTAGCCAAGCTTGTGCTCTACCTTTTGAATCAGATGATATCAAGGGAAGGTTCTGTTCTGATCTTGAAGCCTTAAGTGCCATCCTAAGAGAAGATTATCATTCTGGAGACAATGAGTAAATGTCATTTCCTGTCAGAACAACTAGAAGTCACAAGTCAAGAAGGTAACATTATAACACCTTGACAATAGACAGCAGGTGCTGGAGTCGGCCATTCGGCCCTTCGAGCCAGCACCACCATTCATTATGATCATGGCTGATCATCCACAATCAGTATCCTGTTCCTGCCTTATCCCCATAACCCTTGATTCAACTATCTTTAAGAGCTCTATCTATCTCTTTCTTGAAAGTATCCAGAGGGTTGGCCTCCACTGCCTTCTGGGGCAGAGTATACCATATATCCACCGCTCTCTGGGTGAAGATGTTTTTCCTCCACTCTGTTCTAAACGCCCTACCCCTTATTTTTAAAACTGTCCTCTGGTTCTGGACTCACCCATCAGCGGAAACGTGCTTCCTGCCACCAGAGTGTCCAATCCCTTAATAATCTTCTACGTCTCAATCAGATTCCCGCTCATCCTTCTAAACTCAAGTGTATACAAGCCCAGTTGCTCCAATCTTTCAACATATGATAGTCCTGCCATTCCGGGACTTGACCTTGTGAACCTGCGCTGCACTCTTCAAAAGCGAGAATGTCCTTCCTCAAATTTGGAGACCAAAAATGCGCACAATACTCGAGGTGCGGTCTCACCAGGGCCCTGTACAGCTGCAGAAGGACCTCTTCGCTCCTATACTCAATTCCTCTTGTTATGAAGGCCAGCATGCCATTAGCTTTCTTCACTGCCTGCTGTACCTGCATGTTTGCTTTCATTGACTGACGTACAAGAACACCTAGATCTCGTTGTGCTTCCCCTTTGCCTAACTTGACTCCATTGAGATAATAATCTGCCTTCCTGTTCTTGCCAGCAAAGTGTATAACCGCACATTTATCCACATTAAACTGCATCTGCCATGCATCCATCCACTCACCTCGCCTATCCAAGTCACCCTGTATTCTCATAACATCATCCTCACATTTCACACTGCCACCCAACTGTGTCATCGGCAAATTTGCCAGTACTACTTTTAATGCCTTCATCTGTAATCATTAGTATATATGGTAAACAGCTGCAGTCCCAGCACCAAACCTTGTGGTACCCCACTGGTCACTGCCTGCCATTCCGAAAGGGACCCGTTTATCACTACTTTGCTTCCTGTCAGCCAGCCAATTTTCAATCCAACTCAGTATTTTGCTCCCAATACCATGTGCCCTAATTTTGTTCACCAATCTCCTATGCGGGACTTTATCAAAGGCTTTCTGAAAGTCCAGGTACACGACATCCACTGGTTTTCCCTTCTCCATCGTCAAAACATTCCAGAAGATTAGACAAGCATGATTTCCCCTTCATAAATCCATGCTGATGTCATCTTCCACTGTAGTTATGTGAATTAGTGTATATTGAGAAAAGTGTCTCTTGTGGCAGTGGTGGTGTTTCCTACCTCTGAGCCAGGACAGCCAGATTCAGACGTAGGCTCTGACTAGCTGGTTTCTAGAATCGTGTGTCTTGCACCAAAAGTGTCAAGAGATTTCCCTTCAGGTGGTAACAAGGGGGTCCATCTCAGTCTGAGGTTTCTTTGCTAGACAGAAGGGGATAAGCCACGGTTTCTGACAGCCCTTTTGGGTGTTCTGAAGAGCCAGGTATGTTTTGCTCATGCCCTGTTTGAGGGGTGGCGGCTTTCAGGTGATCCACATATTTGTTCAGGACTGCCTCACTTCCCTGAACTTTGTATCACAGGACCTGACCTCGTGTTGACCTTACCTCGTACCCATGGAGGGCATTTCCACACTTCCGATACTAAAGTTCGTCCCTGAAGTAAACTTTCTCTCTTTTTCTTCGAGGCGGCGTGTGGCCGGCATTGCCTTTCCTGCTGCCGTTTCACCTTGCTCCCCTGGAGACGGAATCAGGTTTAACCTTGTGCAGAGTCTTCTCCCCTTCAGCAACTCTGCTGGAGCTAGCCCTGCAAGTTGAGTGTGGTGGTCCTATAATTAAACAGGAACCAAGACAGTTTGGTATGAAGTGAATCCATAAGCTGCCTTTAACGTTTGGACTGCTGTTTCTACCAGACCATTGGACCATGGATGGAATTGGCTGAATGTCATGAGTATTTCTGAAAGTCTAATATCCTGCTGGTAAACAGCGTCCCATTTTCTGTGACCAATACTTTTGGGATTCCATGTAGCACAAATGATGCTCACATCTTTTCTAATTGTCATCCCCCCCCCGCCCGGTGTTTGCTGAATGAACTCTATGCACATCCAAATACTTTGAATGGGCATCACTATGATCAGGAACATTATGCCCATGAAAGGACTGGCATAATTGATGTCTAACTGAGTCCAGGGTTTACCTGACTCCCATGAATGTGGTGGTGCTGCTGGTAGTAGTAATGTTTGTCCCTGTTGGCATTCTGGGCACTACCCTATCAACACAGCTATGTTGGCATCCAATTCTGGCCACCAGACATAACGCTGTGCCAAAAATCTTTTTGCAAATCCTTGAATGACCCGACTGGAATTCAGCCAGTATCTAGCAACGTCCTTTACTCGGGACAGTTTGCTCCCCATTTTTGGGCCGGTATCTACCTCCATGAGAACAGGGTGACCATTTAACCAAACATTTATTTTGATTTGAAGGTTGCTAAACAATTTCGCTGTTCCAAACCCCACAGATGGACTTTGCATGGTGTGCACTCTTGGATAGCAGTGTATGAATTTTCCTACTCGCATCAGGCATCACAGGACCTCATTGCTGTTTAGAGTCCGTATACTGGCAATAACTACAGTGGCTTGCTGGCCTGGATCCTGAAGAATATTTTAGCCATTTGGCTGAGGCTTGGCTTTGTTTTGGGGTTTTGCTGTGGGCTGAGCTAGTATTCTGCTCAGGATTTGCTTTGTGTGAGGTTCTGCAATTGCTTCCTCTCAAGTGATGTTCCTTAAGCTCAGACAGGTGAGGGTGTCCACTTCTATTGGGATGTCTTGTAGCTTCCACTTGCTGCATTTTCTAGTAACAAAGCTAGTTTTCGTGCCTGTTTGAAGTTCGTTTGGGCTTCAGCTAATAGGCACTTTTTTGCATCATTATTCCCACAGACTCTCATTCAGGGTTAACCCAAAATCACATGCCTTTGCCAGTTGTCTCAACCTCGTCAAAAATCCCCATAGATTCCCTGATTCTCAAGCAGCCAAATAAAACCTATAGCACCTCCAGAATTTACACAGGTTTGGGATTGTAATATTATTTAACCAAATCTGTCAACTCTTGAAAGGCTTTTGCATCTATGCGTCAGGGAAAGTTAGGCTCCTAATAACCAAAAATGCGTGGACCTGCAAGCAGTTAAGAAGATTACCTGAGATAACAAGATGTAGAGCTGGATGAACACGGCAGGCCAAGCAGCATCAGAGGAGCACGAAAGCTGACATTTCAGGCCCACGCCCGCCTTCAGATTCTCCAGCAGCTGCAGTTGCTGCTGTCTCAAAGGATTACTTGTTGCTTTTCATCTGTCCAAATGTCATTTTCCTGGGAAAAAATAACGTATTCTTTCCAGAAACTGGCCCCAGTCTTCAGCAGCATTGAATAAGTTGAGCTTCCCAAATAACGGCATGATACCAGAAGTGCTTACCCCCAACTCAAAGATGACTGTTTCAAGAGAATTTTCTACAACCACGTACTGCTTAGTGTTGTTGCTACAGAACTAACTGCACAAAGGCTGATATCCCATCACCACATTACCCTTTGTTTGCATGTCCAGAGTGTAAAGGCTCTGACCAGCCAGCTCAGAGTCAATCCCAAGAACCAGGAGTCTCTGTATCCTCCTGTTTATATCTGTTGGCCAGGGCTCCCTGATTGGCCCAGGCTAACAGCCCCGATCAAGGATTTCACAGTCAACAAGATCCACCTGGCCCTAGTTCCAATCACTACAGAGATGAAATAATTGAGGTACTGTATACTGCAGGAATGTGTCCTAAGACCTGCTTTAAGTGATGTGGTGTATCACAATACTTATAATTTAAGTGCGATTTAAAAGATTATTCTTTTGGGGTAGAGTTAACATCATCTGTCCCTCAATTAGAAGATCCTTTCTGCGCAGGAACCCAGGTTCCTGCCATGGGTGGTCTTGTGATTGAAGAGACTGATTGATTCTGAACCCACTGATCTTTGGTTGTACGGGGCAGGATATTCCGTAAGCAGGATCTGCTTCTGCAAAAGAGTCATGCTGGACTTGAAAAGTTAACTGTTTTGTGTCCACAGATGCTATCACACCAATTGAGTTTTTCCAGCACCTTTTTGTTGTTATTTCAGATTGCCACCATTCACATACTCTTGTTTTATAAGAGGGAGTTGCAAATCTGGTATACTGAGTAGTGAACAACATTTAGTGCGCAGAATGAACATTTTTCATCTAGCTCAGAGATAATGGGAACTGCAGATGCTGGAGAATCCAGCATAACAAAGTGTGGCGCTGGATGAACACAGCAGGCCAAGCAGCATCTTCGGAGCTCAAAAGCTGTTGAAAAGTTTTTCTGATGAAGGGTCTAGGCCCGAAACGTCAGCTTTTGTGCTCCTAAGATGCTGCTTGGCCTGCTGTGTTCATCCAGCCCCACACTTTGTTATTTTTCATCTAGCTCTTGCTTCCTGTGAAACTTTTGGCCTTTTCATTGACTACCAATTTGTTGTTTGCTTTTAAATTACAATTGAAGTCATTGCCTCACATGTTGCTGATGAAAACGTGCTGATTCTACAGTTTTTCATAACTGTTAGTAATGACAGTTGGCTGTAGCTGTTTATTATGTGCATTTTGCTCAACCAGTTTGTCTTTGTGCCTTACAATCAAAAAGGCTCAATTTCTTTTAGTGAAAATTGAATAGAATTTATTTTTCGTCACATCTGTACTTTTTTTCTTTTGCAATTGCTGTTTATGCAAGTTGTTTACATACAGATAAATCTTTTGTAATTGTTTTTCCTTTTTCTTTTGAAGGCTACTGCAGTTCAAGTAAACAAACGCAGCTTTGGTTGGTACAAGCAACTGTTGCTAACAACAAAGCCAACGAGGTTGGTGGTGGTGACAATGTTGTTGATGATGATGATGATGATGAAAGAGGCTCTGTTGATGAAGCAGAAGAGCACCATTTCGTTACCTTGAAGACTCTAGAGCTAGAGACAGATGTGTCCCCTGTGGGAAAACATGGGATTACTTACAATGCTGAAACATCTGTTATCAACTCAACTCCAAATGATTCAGCTTTACCTCTCGAATCTAAACCAAATATGAGGTATAAAAACTGGTACCTTAGTACAAGTAGAGTAGGAGTAACAGTTTTTAGACATGGGCAGATTTGTTTACAGTAGCATTATACTTAACCTTTCAATATCCACTCTTTCGGAGAAAATACAGATATATTTTTATGTCACAGAGTAGGAAGTCAAGCAACTTGCAAGCTTTATACTACTTAACATAAACTTTGTGGAACAGTTTACTATATGCCTTCTATAGCACTGATGCTGGCAACTCAGCATATGTTACTTAAAAAAAAACTCCTTATTGTCTGTTTCTTCAAGTTTATCCATTATTTTTAAGTCTGATTTGCTAAATTTTGTTTGCAGACTGTGTTTTGACACCAGTATTACACCTGTAGTCGCAAGGAGCCCTCTTGCAGCACTCACCAAAAAGAATATAGCCCAATCCACTTCAGGTGTTGAAAGGCATAAGGTTCTGTCCGACCATTTTGGAAAGAAGTAAGTATCTCTATAAATGTTTAGACTCACACGAGCATTTTTTTTTTCTTACTCTTTCTGAAAGCGTTGGTTGCCTGCAAACTTATGGTTCCACATGTAACATGCAGCCTTCAATTTTAAGGACACTACAGCATTACAGTTCCCAATCCTGTTATCTCCCGGCTTTATAAAAGATCACTGGCTTGTGGTCTGGTTAGGAACTGCGGCTTATTTATTCTCCCCTCTCTCTAATCTAGAGGTGCCGAAGTCATAGATAGCATCATGAATGCTCCTTTGTCTGAGTAAGGAAGCAGATCGGTAATAACCGTTCCTAATGTGTTTGAGTGAATCAGTTTGTTGGGACAGTGTACTGCTAAACAAAAGTGCTCTGAATTTGTTCATAAACCATGTGCAAAATAGCTGTGCGCTGCATTATATAACTATCCTTATCAAATAGACCGGTTTTGTGTAGCTGTAGCCTGATGATCTCTCCTATTGTATTATTGTCTTCCACGTGTGAAGCTCATTTTCATTCCCAACAACAGGTGATAGCCATTCATTGGGTTATTTCTCAAGACAATAACCCCGACAATCTTGAGTAACTTGCCAGCTTTAAAATTGAAACACACTGACAGTTAATTATCAGTCAGCATTATTGGTGCATTTTCCATGGCAATGCCTGCATAAATCAGATTCCACTTGCCAGCTGAATTAATATTCTTGTGACTTGTCCTGATGAGTGCAAGACTGTGTCTTTGTGTTTTTTTTAAGCAATACTCACATTCTGTTCTACCTAACAACTATTTTAAATAAAACTATGAACTCGTGTTGCATGGTATTTCTGTCCATGATTTGTAACAAAAGAAAGACTTATTTAGATGCTAGAAAATCTGGAATTTATTAGGCTGAGCATTTGTCTGAATATAAAAGGAACTAGGATGCAGTTCCTGATTTAATACTATTGGTACATTCTTTCCACAGACCTGCTGTTGTTTTTGTATTGCCACCATCAGCAGTTCCTAGTACGTCAACCCCTGAGCCTAATGACTTTGAAACTGAACTGATGGAAAAGGAGAGCTTCTGTTTTGAGTCACAGATCATTATACCGAGGAAAACTCAAGTATTAAGCCAGAAACCTGAAATGCGCGAAAAGAAATCTAATTCAAACAAACGGGAAGTGATAAAGAAAGGTAAACACAAAACAGCAGGGAAAAAATCTTACATAGATGAAAAGCAGGCTCATTTACTAACTGAACCCGTGCACTTGAAACAGTTGGAGGACAAAGAAACTTGCAAACTGAATGAACCAGTCAGAAAGTCTACTGTACTTCCATTAAAGAAGAATTATGAGGAGCAGCTGCATGAATCTTTATCTACTTCTATAGTACTTTTAAGTCCCAAACAACGAACAGAATTTGGACCTAAAAAGCAAAAATCAGGAAAAAAGTATGTTACAATTGAAGATAATAGAGATGCTCCTGCAGCATTCCAGGAAGAGCCACGCTTACATGTTACAGAAAAAGCAAATGTTCAGCAAAGTGCAATAAATGCCAAGAACTCTGCAAAATCTAATAGTTTGACCAGTTTGCCCAAAGCTGGAGCAAGCAATGACAAAACACCTAAACAAATTTTATGCACAGAATCTGAAACTCCAAACAAAAAGAAAGCAGTAAACCAACCACGGTCATCAGGTAACTGTTTTATTATTGTATTAAGGCAGCATTTAATTATTGATTATTTTCAGTGACAATGTAATAGAGCAAGTGATCTAATCTGATCAAAACATCATTAGTGAGGCATTGATTGTTTAAAATGCAAGTTGTTCATAATATTTAAATAGTATTTAGATGTGTACTTACAACATCCAGGTAGTTAAGGCCAAGTGCTGGAAAATAGGATTAGAATAGTTAAGTGGTTGTTTTTGACCAGTGTCAATTCGAAGTAATCAACATGCAACAATTTTGCTGCATATTCTTTTTTAAAAAAAAATTGAAGACTTTGTAATGCTCTTCATTTTTATGCTAAATTTGGAAAAGATTTCCAGGTTATTTTCAGGTTTTTCTACCCCACATGTTGTCCGTGTCTTGTACCTCATAATGGAAGGTTCATCAACAGTGTTACGTAACAGCACTTGCTTAGCAATAACTTGCTCAATGATGCTCAGTTTGGGTTCTGCTAGGGGCACTGAGTTCATTACAGCCTTTGTTCAAACGTGAACAAAAGAGCTGAATTCCAGAGGTGAGGTGAGAATGAATGCCTTTGGCATCAATATCATTTGACTGTGTTTGGCATTTAAAAAACGGAAGCAATACGGGAATCAATGGGAAATGGGGAAAATTGTCTGCTGGTTGGAGTCATACCTGGTATACACTAAGCTCACTGTGGCTGCAGGGGATCTGTCATCTCAGTTCTAGGACATCACTGCAGGCGTTCCTCACGCTAGTGTCCTCAGCTCAACCATTTTCAACTGCTTAATCAGTGACCTACCCTCCATCATAAGGTCAGAAGTGGGGATGTTCGCTGATGATTGCACAATATTTAGCATCATTCGTGACTCACCAAATATTGAAGCAAGCCGTGTTCAAATGTAGCAAGACTTGTACAATATCCAGGTTTGGACTAACAAGTGGCAAATAACATTGTGCTATACAAATACGAGGTAATGACTATCTCCAATAAGACACAATATAACCATAACCCCTTGAGATTCAATGATGTAATCAACACCAAGTTTCCCAGAATCAACTTTATTGGAGTTACCATTTAACCACACACTCCACTGTAGCCATTTAACGCTGTAGCCTCAGACTTCCTCATGTAGCTAGGAATCCTGCAGCTGCTAACTTCCTACCTAACTCCGAAAGCTTGTCCACCATCTTCAGAGTGCAAGTAAGGAGTGTGATGGAATCCTGCCCCCTAAGCTTGACACCATCCAGGACAAAGTAGCTGACTTGATTAGGATCCACAGACATGCACTTTTCCACCAACAATGCTCAGGAGTAGCTGTTTATCATTTGCAAGGTACACTGCAGAAATTCAGCAAGGCTCCTTAAACAGCACTTTTCAAACCAATGATTTCTTCCAACGTGAAGGAGAAGGGGAGAAGTACCTACAAGGAAGTACCGCCACCTGGAAGTTACCCCTCCAAGCCACTCACCATCCTGATAAGGAAATGTAAAGCTGTTCCTTCAGTATTACTAAGTTGGAGGTCCTGATCTGGGCCCACCATGCAGCTGAAGGTGTGGCCGTAGCCACTGCCTCGCTGCCACCACTACCATGAGCCCCACTCCAGCCTCCTTCACAATGACACTTCCTCCACTACTGACAATAAAAGCAGACCAAAAAGAGTAACAGGAAAAGGAAAGAAGGATGCAGTGGATGGGCTCTGGAGCCCAAATGCTGTCTACTTTGGCGGTGTCAACATTTTGGGAACACTTTTTAATATCTCTTTTATTCCACTAAAGGTAACTATTCTGTTGAGTCTGAAAGTGTTAAAGCTGAAGAGTGCCATAAGCAGCATATACTAGAGTGATGAACTTGTGGGTATCTTGGGATCCTAAAGGAATGAAATCTAACATCTGGTCCTTGTGAAAGTCTTTAACAATGTCTATTATGTCCATGTAACTTGTAGCTAGTTGCTAATATGCAACAAACTGTATCTTGCTAACTACTCTTCTAGTTAGAGCAGGAAATTTGTTTTTCTCTACAATACAAAGCTCGACAGATGGTGGAATTGGAATAAAAAAAAGTCTGGAATTAAGAACCTGCTGATCACCATGAAATCATTGTTGATTGTTGGAAAAAACCATCTTGATCACTAATGTCCTTCACGGGAGGAAATCTGCCACCATTACCTGGTCTGGCCTACATGTGCCTCCAGTCCCACAGCAATGCGATTGACTGTCAACTGACCTCTGAAATGGCCTAGGAAGCCACTCAGTTGTACGAACCCCTATAAAGATTCAAAGAAGTGAAACTGGATGGATCATCTGGTATCGACCTAGGCACTGGCAAAGACAATGGCAGAAACGGCCCTGTTGACACTGCAAAGTCGTCCTCACTAACATCTGGGGGTTAGTGCCAAAATTGGGAGAGCTGTCTCACAGACTAATCAAGCAACAGCTGACATAGTCATACTCCTAATCACATGTTACAGACAAGATCCCAGACACCGCCATCAGCATCCCTGGTCTCACCGGCAGCACAGACCCAGCAGAGGAGGCGGCATAGTGGAATACAGTTGGAGGGTGGGTGTTGCTCTGGGAGTCCTCAGTATTGACTCCGAACCCCATGAAGTCTCATGGCTTCAAGTTAAACATGGGAAAGGAAACTTGCTGATTACCTCCCTCAGCTGATGAATCAGTATTCCTCAATGTTGAACAACACCTAGAGGAAGCAATGAGGATGGTGAGGGTGCAAAATGTACTCTGGGTGGGGGATTTCAATGTTCACTACCAAGAGTGGCTTGGCAGCAATGCCACTGATCAAGCTGGTCAGGTCCTAAAGGATACAGCCGCTAGACTGGGTTTGCGGCAGGTGTTGAGGGAAAATCATCCTCACTAATCTGCTAGTTGCAGTTGCAGCTGTCCATGACAGTATCAGTAAGATTGACCATCGCACAGTCCTTTTGGAGACAAAGTCCTGCCTTCACATTGAAAACAACCTCCGATGTGTTGTGTGGTACTATCACCGTGCTAAATGGGACAGACTTTGCAGAGATCTAGCAACTAAAGACTGGGCATCCCTGAGGTGCCGTGGGCCATCAACAGTCATAGAATTGTACTCTAACACAATCTGTAACCTCGTGGCCCAGCATATCCCCCACTCAACCATTACCATCAAGCCAGGGGATCAATCCTGGTTCAATGGAGGAGGCTCCACAACCATCCCCATCCTCAATGATGGAAGAGCCCAGCATATCAGTGCAAAAGATAACGCTGAAACATCCACAACAATCTTTAGCTAGAAGTGCTGAGTGGATGATCCATTTGACCTCCTGCAGTAGTCCCCAGCATTACAGATACTAGTCTTCAGCCAATTCAGTTCACTCCATGTGATATCAAGAAACTGTTGGAGTCACTGGCTACTGCAAAGGCTACTGGCCTTGACAACATTCTGGCAATAGTACTGAAGACTTGTGCTCCAGAACTTGCTGCTCCCTTAGACAAGCTGTTGCAGTACAGTTACAACAGTGGTATCTACCTGACAATGTGGAAAATTGCCTAAGTGTGTCCTGTACATAAAAAGCTTGGCAAATCCAACCTGGCCAATTACCACCCCATCAGTGTCCTCTTGATCATCTGTAAAATGATGGAAGGTGTCATCAATAGTGCTATCAAGCAGCACCTGCCCAGTGACGCCCAGTTTGGGTTCCATCAGGGCCATTCAGCTCCTGACCTCATTACAGCCTTGGTTCAAACATGGACAAAAGAGCTGAATTCCAGAAGTGAGGTGAGAGCGACAG
This sequence comes from Stegostoma tigrinum, assembly GCF_030684315.1. NCBI lineage: Eukaryota > Metazoa > Chordata > Chondrichthyes > Orectolobiformes > Stegostomatidae > Stegostoma > Stegostoma tigrinum. Next base: position 17,864,989 of record NC_081356.1, read on the forward strand.
CTCTTGATACCACAGTTGCATTCAACCGACTGTGGCATCAAGGAGCCCTAGCAAAACTGGAATCAATAGGTATCAGGGGGCAAACTCTCAGTTGTTTGGAATCATACTTGACACATAGAAAAATGGTTGTGGTTGTGGGAGGTCAATCATCTCAGCTCCACAACATCTCTAGGAGTTTCTCAGGGTAGTGTCTTCGGCCCAACCACCTTCAGCTGCTTCATCAATGACCTTCCCTCCATCATCCAGTCAGAGGTGAGGATGTTTGCTGATGATTGCACAATGTTCAGCACCATTTGTGACTCCTCAGATACTGAAGCAGTCCATGTTCACATGCAACAAGATTTGGTCAATATCCAGACTTGGGCTGACAAGTAGCAAGTGACATTTGCGCCACACAAATGTCAAGCTATGACCATCACAATAAGAGACAATCCAACCACTGCCCATTGACATTCAATGATGTTACCGTCACTGAATCCCCCACTAGCAGCATCCTGGGGGTTACCATTGATCAGAAACTCAACTGGACTCACCATATTAACAGTGGCTACAGGAGCTAGCCAGAAGCTGGGAATACTGTGGTGAGTAACTGGTCTCCTGATTCCTCAAAGCCTGTCTGCCATCTACAAGGCACAAGTCAGGAGTGTGGTGGAATACTCCCCACTTGCCTGGATGAGTGCAGCCCCAACAACACTCTTGAAGCTTGATACCATCCAGAACAAAGCAGCCTGCTTGATTGGCACTACATCCACAAGCATTCATTCCGTCCACCACTGACACTCAGTAGCAGCAGCGTGTACGATGTACAAGATGCACTGCAGAAATTCACCAAAGATCCTCAGACAGCACCTTCCAAACCCACAATCACTTGCATCTAGAAGGACAAGGGCAGCAGATATATGGGAGCATCACCACCTTCAAGTTCCCTTCCAAGTCACTCACCATCCTGACTTGGAAATATATCAACATTCCTTCACTGTCGCTGGGTCAAAATCCTGGAATTCCCTCTCTAGTAGCATTGTGGGTCAACCTACAGCAAGAAGAAGGCAGCTCACCACCGCCTTTTCAAGGGCATCTGGGGATGGGCAAGAAATGCTGACCAGCCAGTGACACCTACGTGCCACAAAATGAATAGAAAAAAAAGACTCAGCAGGGCCTACAATTTCCGACACTTAGAGGATAGTGGCAGCAACCTTCATCATGAAAGCAACTTATGCATTACATGATTTGGTAGAAATGGCCAGAAAATAATTTTGAACAATTGGCTAAATACAGCTTTTTCAAGAAATCATGTGATTTTAATAAATTATAAGGAATCCCTGGGACAAAATTACAAAGGTATTTACTGACTAGTTTTACAACCTAGAGAGCAAGAAAGGAGCCCTGACGTGAGACGGGAGAGAAAATATGTTAGTTTCGCATTTTTCGTAAGATTCAGGGGAGAATTAATGAGTTTCTTAGAGGAAAAACTCCAGAAGCGCAAAATTTGGTGGCACCCATGCCCAGTAGCAGTAGTGAGCTGAATTAGCAGAATTTTTAATGTTTTGTGGAGATACGTTAAGTGAATTCTCAGAACTATGATGAAAAGCAAACCGATAGCAGCTATGCCTGTTGCTGTCATAAAATTTTTCTTCCTGATATTTGTAATGATATCATTTCAACTATTTGGTCTTCTGTTAAAAGTACATTTTCAGCCTGTTGTGAATATGTTAAGTGACTGGTAATGAGAGAAGAAAAATAAAGCACATGGTCTATCAAACCAGATCTCATTGTGATATCTGCCTTGTCCAGTAATACCATCAACTGGGGTCTTAACAGTATACTGCAGTGAGAATTTGATTTGGCTGCTCATAATCACATGATGATCAGTGCTGCAAAATCTTAAGAATTGGCTTTAGTCACCTGCTTATGCAACAGTCAGTTATAGTGAATATTTAAGAATCCTGTAGAAAAAACCCGCATGACAATTGTCAACAAAGAAGAGTACTCCAATGAATGCTAAAAATGTTCAGACCTGGGAAGAATATGCACTGTGACAGGAAAGTTAGCAACTTGCTGGATAAAGAGAAATATGTACTCCAAAGCAGATGCGGGCTGTATTGCGAGGTGATGGTCTTTGGGGGTCAGAGTCAGCAGTGAGTGAACAAATATTGGAGGCTTCATAAGTAAAGCTTCCCTGGTTGGCCGGGGGAACCTTTAAAATAGTGTAGTAATCCAGGCTGTGGAAAAAAAAAAGTTAACTTACTTTTAGCTTGGATCAACTGTTACTGCTGCAGCAAGCAGGTACCACATGGAACAGCTGCTGAAATTGAAGTGCAGGACCATAAAAGAAATATCAATTCAAGGTTGTAGATCCCCAAGGGCATCATGAAACCAGTAATTAAAGAGAGAATATCAGGCAGATTAAAAACCTAAAGACAGTACGTGCTTTGTAAAAGCTGTGATAAAGGCGCGAATGAATGCTTTAAACTGAGAAGTAAGAATCATTTGAGCAGAACTGTAATTAAAGTGGTTATTGTTTATTAAGGCAATGAACAGCAGGATTTGTATAATGTAGAATCCTCAATAATTGTGAACAGCCAAACACAATCCTAAAATAGCAGTATTGAGAAGGTACCCAGAAATAAGTGTAGAGTTGGAGGAACACAGCAGGCCGAACAGTATCAGAAGAGCAGGAAAGTTGACGTTTTGGGTCAGGATCCACCCGAAATGTCAGCTTTCCTGCTCTCCTGATGCTGTCTGGACTGTTGTTTTCCTCCACCTCACAGTGTTTTCTCTGACTCCAGCATCAGTTCTTACTATCTCTGAGTGAGAAGGTATCCACTTTGATTTAATCAATAATGCAATTGAGGAGGGTGAAGAAGCTCATGAAACCAAACAACACGTTGTACAACGTAAATCTTTTACGTCCACACGAATCTACAGGCGGATTGAGAATAAAAGAATTCTGACAGATTGAAGACATGGTGCATATAACTTCACAGCACCCATCACCTGAGGAGGGATGATTAATGTCCCAATAATGTAGGATACTGCAAAGAAGCACCTATCTGTTTGGATGAAAAAAGGCTCCTCAAAGAAATCCAAGACATTACAGGTTCTCCAGTTTAAAGGAATTTGCAAACCTTTCACTGTTTGTAAGGTAACAGTGTCTAGCTGGATGAACACAGCAAGCCAAGTAGCATCTCAAGAGCACAAAAACTGATGTTTCGGACCTAGACCCTTCATCAGAGGGCTCCGATGAAGGGTCTAGGCCCGAAACATCAGCTTTTGTGCTCCTGAGATGCTGCTTGGCCTGCTGTGTTCATCCAGCTACACACTTTGTTATCTTGGTTTCTCTAGCATCTGCAGTTCCCATTATCTCTGATCACTGTTTGTAAGGTAATCATTTGGTCTTCCATCTAGCTAACTTATCAGTCACTTGAGTTGGGAGATAAGTTGGAAGCTGGAGTAGTGAAACCTTCAGATCACTGGAATTTATAAGGCCAGAACCTTGGTGGAGGGATCAGGGGATGAGAGAGATGGGATGGTGGTTGTTAGAGCATACCCCTCCTGACCAGGGACAAAAACTCTGGAGACAGACAGGATTCGGGCATATGGGAGATGTTTGTCCAAGCAGAAACTGGTTGATTCAGGGACAGGGCCAAAGGGTCTTCCTTAAATTAGAAGGGAGATCAATGATGCACTCTGATTTTTACAGTAAAAATGCAGTATTTCATACATTTTGTACTTGATCATTGTAACATAGTCACTGTTGTTCCCTCTTAAACCATATATCCAATCCCATGGCTCACCTCATCAATGATGGGCACCCCAATGGACAGGTCCAGGATCCCATGGTCTCATGGCGTTTGTAATCTCTCAGCCTTGGGATCTTTCTGTGCATCCTAATCTTTCACATTCCAATAGTTTACTGGCCACACTCCTTCAGATCTGTCTCAAGCTGCCTATCTCTAAGGACAGTGTGAATTTGACTATTTATTATATTATATTATACGTGCTTTATTTTATCAAATTCAGCCATTCCTCTAATATTTCCCATTGTCCCAATTACATAATGTTAAAATAAGTCAATTAGTTTAATTAATTGCTATAAGATTAATTTGTTATAAAGTTAATTATGAAGTGTTATGTAATATAACTGCTACTGTTAGTATTCTGTATTTTATGCGTTGTGAACAATCTATTCTCTTCATGGCAAACGAGGAGGCATCTCCTAAAGCTAGTTAACCTTCACAGCTAGGCGAAAATGTTATTTTTTTTTAATGCTTGTATTATATTCTGGTTATGTATTGAAACAAACTTCTATGATTAAAACATTTTAAACTAAAAAATATTTAATATTGCAGGTAGCTTCAAAGAAGCTACGATTTACTATGAAATAACCTTAGCTGTCGTCCTTGCAGCTGCTTCGGGACTTAGTCTAGCATCTAATGTTATTCATTGTCCCAGTAAATCATCCTTTCATTAATAAGGCCAGAATTGGTCACTTATCTGTCCTAAGGCATCCTTTTATCAGACTGTCTCCGATGGGAACATGCAGTGTTCTTTTACTGTCCTTCTAGCAGTTCTATAGAAAGGTACCATTGTATTTTGCTGTGTGAGCAGGTTGCTTAGTTTTGCTTAGCTTCTGTCTGCCACCTTGTAAGCAGGCTTAGGCTGCTTAATGTGGCAGGGTACAGGTCACCCCTACAGTGATAAATGTAATTATTTACAAGTATAATACTTAGTATGTATAATATTGAGTCTTGTAAGGATGTTGTAGTATTTGAGTATGGAAGGGTTATTATTGAAGAATGCCGTAAGCACCAGCCGCTGTGATGATATCCTGTGGACAAGTGGGCAGATTACTTTGGATTCCAGAGGAGATTGAGACCAAATGTCTCGTTGTCCTCAACATCTCTGATATATTCTTTTTACAATGTAATTTGCAATTCATTGCTAAAGTGCAATAAACAATATCATGTTAACTACAAGAAACTCTTCTAATTAGTCCAGGAAATGGGTTTCTTCTACTATTCTGGACTAACAAGTTATTTTCTACATTTTTTGAGAACCGTGGCACCAGCCTCCTTCATGGGCATCCGTTCCTACAGCCTAGTGAACTGGTGTGCTGATTCAACAGATACCTCACTGTTTTTGTTGTTCAGCTATTTTTTAGTTGGCTTGTAACCTTACACTTGTAAATCTGAGAAGCAAATTTATTGTAAATTAAGTTTTTGGAAAAAAAATACTTGGTACATTCAAAAGTAAGTTTGATGTAGGCGAATACTAAGGAGGATGTTGGCAATGCATTAAAGTCACTGTGGTAAGCAGCGATTGCAAGCCCAGAATTTTCGGGTTCTGAGTCTTGCAATTAGCAGAAGTTATTTTAATCCTTAAGGTTTTGTAGCAGATATGTAGTTCGAGTTGTGGATGTTCAGGATGGTTGGCTCACCAGGCTGGTTTGTTGTTCCGCAGATGTTTCATTACCCTGCTGGGTAACATCATCAGTGCAGCCTCCGATGAAGCATTGGTGTATTTTCCTGCCTGGTTTTTAAACTGTGGAGTCTGTTGAGCTGGATTGCCTCACTTCCGGTTTTCCTTCATAGTGGACTGTATATGGAGTCGAGTTCTATGTGTTTATTAATGGCTTTCTTCATGGAGTGCCAGGCTTCTAGGAGTTCCTGTACCTGACTCTTTTTAGTTTGTCCTAGGATTTTGGTGGTGTCCCAGTCAAATTGGTGGTTCTCCTTATCCATGTGGATTGAGAGTATTTTAATCCCTATTCCAGTTATGAACTGTTATGACGTTCCTTCTGGACAGCTAGCTCATGAATCCTACTTGAACAGCTTTTAACTTGTTAAATTTCCCATATTATGCATGACTATTAAAAGAAAATTCTGTAAATGAAGAACTTAGGACTAATTGTTGTTAGATCAACAGCCTATTCCATCTAACTGTCCCGGCCATAATTCAAGGAAAGACCAAGTATAACAAGTTCCCGTACTTTCATTTAGACGTATCGTTAATCCAACATTTGCAGGTTTGTATAATTACAATATGGATTAAAGCTATTTGACCCATGTGGCATCTTTCAATACTACTTCAACTGGAACAAACTACTGTAATGTCTTTTGTTCCTTACATCCATTTTTATTGCTCCTTTGTGGAAAAATATGAGCAAGTAGTCCCAATATGTACCAGGCATGTTACCGCAGAGGAACTTCAGCTGGTTTGATATCTCTTTAAATGCAGCAGTATTCCGCTTCAAAAGGTTTAGTTGAAAATTTCTGAAAGAAGTGTAATTGGCTAACAGAAGTTCTCAAACCCTCATCAGACATATTGCTAAATTTGCCCAAGTTACTGCAGAGGCGATAGCCTAGTGATATCATCATTGGACTGTTAATCCAGGGACCCAGATAATGTTCTGAGGACCTGGCTTCAAATCGTTTCAAGGCAGATGGTGGAATTAAGAATCTAATAATGACCATGAATCCATTGTTGATTGTCAGAAAAACCCATCTGGTTCACTAATGTCCTTTAGGGAAGGAAACTGCCATCCTTACCTGGTCTGGTCTACATGTCACTTCAGACCCACAGCAATGTGGTTGATTCTGAACTGTTCTCTGGGCAATTAGGGATGGGCAATAATGCTGGCCTACCCAGCGATGCTCACATCCTTTTGAATTAATTTTTTTAAAAAGCCACTGTACTGTAATGTCAATACAGATAGTCCTCCTATAACGTGATGGTTGCATTCTTGTGTGACCTCGCAGTACAGAAAATCACTATAGGAAAATTACTATACGGTGTAGCGGAAAGTTTGTGTTATTGAAACAGCGTCCACTATTCATCAATCGCGTTACAGCCAATTCATGTTAATTAAATGTGCATTGTAGCAGAACAACTTGTACACAATATTCTGACACCAGTTACTTCTATCAGCGGTCTGTTGGGCTGTCATGAAGTAGCAGAATTTAATCTGGAACTTTTGGTAGTCCATTGCAAAGTATATTTTTAAAATTAGGGAACACTGTCTTTGATTTGCTTTGTCCTGTCCTTAGTAATCCTTCTCAGTTAAACCTCATGAAAAGCTACTTCATTAGCCAATGTAACTGGTAATTTGGTGTGAAGCTGGATGAACACAGCGAGCCAAGAAGCATCAGAGGAGCAGGAAAGCTTAACGTTTCGGCTCGGGACCCTTCTTCAGAAATGGGAGAGGGGAAGGGAGTTCTGAAATAAATGGGGAGGCGGATAGAAGATGGATAAAGGAGAAGATAGGGTGAGAGGACACAGACAGGTCAAAGAGGCGGGGTTAGAGCCAGTGAAGGTGAATGTAGGTGGGGAGTTAGGGAGGGGATAGGCCAGTCCAGGGAGGATGGACAGGTCAGGGGGGATGGGATGAGGTTAGTGAGTAGGAGATGAGGGTGGGGCTTGAAGTGGGAGGAATGGGAGGCAGGGACTAGCTGGGCTGGTTTTGGCAAGTGGTCGGGGGAGGGGAGATTTTGAAGCTTGTGAAGTCCACATTGATACCCTTGGGCTACAGAGTTCCCAAGCGAAAGATGAGATGCTGTTCCTGCATCTTTCGGGTGGCATCATTGTGGCAATGCAGGAGGCCCAGAATGGACATGTCGTCCGAGGAGTGCTGGGGGGGGGGGGGGGGGCGGTGGCATTGAAATGGTTCGTGACTGGGAGGTGTGGTTGTTTGTTCATCCAGCTTCACACCTTGTTATCTCAGATTCTCCAGCATCAGCAGTTCCTACTATCTCTAACTGGCAATTACCCGTTTTCTTGTATTTTAGTTTGTGTTACATTTAAAAAAAAATACTGAACCATTGGATTGTGCCGATGTGAAAGGGACGAGGAAAGACGGTTTGAATAAAGTGGTATTTTGTAGTTCCAAAATGTTAAATACTGTCGTATTGTCTATCTTTTAAATTAATTTGAAAACTGAATTTTAAAAAAATTTATTGAGCACATTAGTTACTTTACAGGAACTACATAATCTCATTTTCTACTTTGCTTTCATTATCAGGTAAAGCCAGTTTGTCTAAGCATGTGGATCCACTATCCATGCCTGAGAATGTGGCTGATGATCAAGAATGCGGCAGGTTAGCTGGATTGGAAACAAACAAACCAAACATCAGCCTGTTCGAAGGGAAGAACAAGGAAAAAACCGTTATGAATGCATTTCAAACTCTTGCAATACTTCCACAAAGAATTATTTCATGCGGGTATGAAATTTAGGAAGAGGGTATAAGTAAAATCAATATAAACATTACTGTTTGACTTCGTTATGTTTCTTCTCTGAGATTGCTGAGTCCTGCTGACAACTTGTTCAACACATACTTGTAACCATCTGCTCTTTTACGCAAATGGCTTTTCTCAATGTGTGAACTAACTGCCTGAGAATAAAGAAACCTACAGCACAGGAACAGGCCCTTCGGCCCTCCAAGCCTGCGCCGATCAAGATCCTCTGTCTAACCTGTCATCTATTTTCGAAGGGTCTGTGTCCATTTGCTCCCCGCCCATCCATGTACCTGTCCAGATATATCTTAAAAGACGCTAACGTGTCTGCGTCTACCACCTCCGCTGGCAACGCGTTCCAGGCACCCACCACCCTCTGTGTAAAGAACTTTCCACGCATATCTCCCTTAAACTTTCCTCCTCTCACTTTGAACTCATGACCCCTAGTAATTGAGTCCCCCACTCTGGGAAAAAGCTTTTTGCTATCCACCCTGTCTATACCCCTCATGATTTTGTAGACCTCAATCAGGTCCCCCCTCAATCTCTGTCTTTCTAATGAAAATAATCCTAATCTATTCAACCTCTCTTCATAGCTAGCACCCTCTATACCAGGCAACATCCTGGTGAACCTGCTCGGCACCCTTTCGAAAGCATGCACATCCTTTTGGTAATGTGGCGACCAGAACTGCACACAGTACTCCAAATGTGGCCGAACCAAAGTCCTATACAACTGCAACATGACCTGCCAACTCTTGTACTCAATACCCCGTCCGATAAATGAAAGCATGCCGCGTGCCTTCTTGACCACCCTACTGACCTGTGTTGCCACCTTCAGGGAACAATGGAGGTGAACACCCAGATCTCTCTGTAAATCAATTTTCCATAGGACTTTTCCATTTACTGTACAGTTCACCCTTGAATTAGATCTTCCAAAATGCATCACCTCGCATTTGCCCAGATTGAACTCCATCTGCCATTTATCTGCCCAACTCTCCAGTCTGTCTATATTCTGCTGTAATTTCTAGTCCCCTTCACTATCTGCTACTCCACCAATCTTAGTGTCATCAGACCACCTACACCTTCCTCCAGATCATTTACATGTATCACAAACGGTCCCAGCACAGATCCCTGTGGAACAGGTCCCCAATTTGAGAAACTCCCTTCTACTACTAAGCTCTGTCTCCTGTTGCTTGGCCAGTTTTTTTATCCATCTAGCTAGCACACCCTGGACTCCATGTGACTTCACTTTCTCCATCAGCCTGCCATGGGGAACCTTTTTAGTGATCTTTTTAGTGCATTGCCTACACATGCTTAAGAAAGTTCCAAATTTCTTCTGCCATCCACACATTAAAATGTTTCTTCACTTCTTCTCAAAGATCTAGTTCTAAGATGATGATCTCGACCAGTGTAATAGTTTCTGTCCATCTGCCTTAGCTGCTTCCATTGATAGCATGAACGTTTAAATAAAATCATCCCTTATTCTTGTACACAGGAAAATACAAATCTAACTTGGGTGATCATTCTATGTAATTTAATTCTTGGAGTCCAGGATAATTCTGGTAAATTTATACTACATTACCTCCAAGGGCAATATATCCTTCCCAGGGTTTGGTGTCGTGAATTGTTTCCTATTCCAGTTATGGTCTAGTAAGGACTTTGTGTATATTTTGAATGGCTTCTACCCCCTTTGTTTTAGTCCTTTTTAGATATATATTCCAGCATTCTGTTAATTAATTTAATAATATTCTATATCTCTCCATGAAATTTTTAATAATCCTTGTACCTGGAATCCCAAGTCTCTTTGGATCTCCATTGTTTTTAAATTTCTCACCATTTTAAAAGTACTCAAATCTGTCCTTTTTAGCTTTAACATGGATGATCACAGACTTACCAACATTGAAACTTGTTTGCAAGATTTTTGCCAGTTCAGTTAATTGTTAATGTCATTGTAATTTTATGCTAACAAATACCCTGCATACAGTGCTTGATTGTACTCATTCGTCACCGTTCAGAACTGGATGTGGCAGGACTGCAGAGCTTTGATCTGTTGGTTGCAGAATCATTTAACTCTGTGCTTGCAGCATAGTACAGTCTCCTAAAATTTTATTCTCTTGATTATCCAAAAACACAACTAATAAAACAGAATAATAGAAATGTTTTCAAACCCATTTGTTTGAGGAACAGTACTTTTGAAAGACAATGTGAAAGAAAAGTTAGGCCCCAATAATGGGAAGCATTAGTGCACTTTCTGATCTGCAACAAGTACTGTATTGAACGTGTAGCACAGAAAGTGGTGGTTAAAAATCACCTTCCCAATAAAACAATTTTTGACTCCAAATCAGCTTTTTTTTCTTTGTTCATTCACTGGATGAGGGCCAGGATTTATTGCCCATCCCTAAATACCCAGGGGGCAGATACATGTGAACCACATTGCTGTGTGCCTGGAGGGCAGACCAGGTAAGAATGGCAGTTTCCTTCCCTAAAGGACATAAGTGAACCAGGTGGGTTTTTCCTGACAATCAGCAATGGATTCACGGTCGTCATTAGACTCTTAATTCCAGATACTTATTGAATTCAAATTCCACCATCTGCCGTGACGGGATTCGAACCCAGATTCCCAGAACATTACCTGGGTCTCTGGATTAACAGTCCAGCAATAATAACATTAGGCCATTGCCTCCCCTTAAGATATCAGAAAAGATTATCCGAAGCTTTGTAAATAAGTGTATGTTTTAAGAAGCAACTATAAAAGAGGGAGGGGTGTTTCTGGAAAGATTTCTAGATGTTAGCAAGGAAGTATCTGAAATCATGTGTGACAACAGTGGACCTTTTGAAATTAGAGTGCAAAACGCACCACAATCAGCACTGTAAATGCTGACAGCATGAGGGATTGGAAGAGGTTACAGAGATAGGGAAGAACAAGGTCTTGGAGGCATCTGATGCTGATCAGAACTATTATGGATTTGTAAAGGATAACTCGTGCTTTACGAATTTGATTGAATTTTCAGAAGAGTTGACTAAAGTTGTGGACTAGGAAATGTCCATGTTTGTTATTTATATTGACTTCCAGAAGCCGTTTCACTAAGTCCCTCATAAGACTATATCAGCTGAAGTTGAATATCTTGGAATTGAAGGAAATTGGTGTGTAAGAAGAACCAGAGAATAAGAACATTGGAAAGGCTGTTACTAGTAGTGTCTCAGAAGGCTGTGTTTGGGCCTCAACCAGGGGAAGTGGTTGTAATGCTACTGGATAAGTAATCCAGACCTCGAGACTGATATCCCTGAGACATGAGTTCAACTTCTACCATGGCAACTGGTGAGATCTGAATTCAGTAACACTGAGGAATTAAAATCAAAAGTTAATCATTAATCATTGTTGTAAGGGGCATTGGTGAACCAGATGGAATTTTAAGGAAGAAATCTCATGTTTTTAGCTTGTCCGGCCTATACAAGACTCAGACACTTGGCAATGTGGTTGACTCTTAACTGCTGTCTGGGCAGTTAGGGATAGACAGTAAATGCAGGCATATCCCATGGAAGAAGAGAGAAAGAAAACTATTCATTCTATACATTAGCAACTCGGATGATGGGGAGAAAACCATAAATCCAGGTTTGCCGATGACATGAAGACAGTGCCATCCAAACCCATGACCTCTATCAGCTAGGACGAGAACCTGAGGTTCATAGCCACATTGTGTACTACTCTGACTCTGAACTATGTCCCCATTCTTTCTCTGTCACTGGATCGAAATCCTTGAAATCTGTCTGTAATGACAATCTATACATGGACTACAGTGCTTCAAAAGGCTGCTCAGCAGCATCCTTTTTAAAGAATAAATGCTGGCCATGAAGAGATGCTTACACCTCAAGGGGAAAATAGTTTTAAAAAAGGAAATCAATGTACTAGGAAATCTTGTAATAAATTTTATAGATTACTGCTTTTACCTTTAACTGCAGTATTTGTCCACAGTCAAGGCCATGGAGAATGCAGGGAAGAGATCTGAAATTAAACCTGAAGTGCATTACCTCAGTTGTATGGATAAAGTTGAGTTTGTTCTCTATTGAACAAATATCATTAAGGGGGGGATTTAATGCAGGTGCCGAAAATTATAAAGATACAATTTCATGATACTGTAGTCATTGAGTCATTCAGCATGGAAATAGACCTTTTGGTCCAACTCGTCCATGTCGACTAATTTCCCAAAACCAAATAAGCCCCTCTTTCCTGTGTTTGACTCATATGCCTGAAAACCTTTCCTTTTCATGTACCTGTCCAAACATCTTTTACAGTTTTAACTGTACCTGCATCTACCACTTTCTCTGGCAATTCATTCCAAATTCACAGACCACCCTCGGTGTGAAAAAGTTGAGTCAGGTCTCTTTTTAAATCTTTCTCCTCTCACCGTAAAAAATGTCCCCAGTTTTGAACTCTCCCACGTATGGAAGAGACCTTTCCTATTCACCTTATCTATGCCTGTCATGATTTTATAAACCTCTATAAGGTCACCCCTCAACTTCCTTTGCTCTCGTGGAAAAAAAAATGTGTCCCAGCCTATCCTAGTAGTTCAAACCCTCCAATCTCAGCAACTTCTGGGTAAGTCTTTTCTGAACCCTCTCCAATTAAATATCCTTCCTACAGCAGGTGGCAAATGAACTAATGGGAAGGTAAGATTTTGGTTACAAATTACTTGTTATGAAATGCAGTCCCAGAAAGGGACTGGAAGCAGATTAGTAAATTTTAAAAGGAAATTAGATGTAACTCATAAATTGAATGACTCTTTCAAAGAGCTAACACAGGCACAATTGAATGAATAGCCTCACTCTGCTGAATGAGTCCAAATGTTGTCAGTTGCAGTTTGGATACATTGAGAGCTTGGTTACCATCAAGTTTTACTTTATCACAATTCAACAGAAAGGACCAGCAACTTTTACTTAACAATTTGTCATTTAAGAAGCTATACCTCTTACAAGGTAGTCTTTTTTGAAAACCCTCCTTAAGGAATTTATGAAGAAGGGTCTCGACCCGAAACATCAGCTTTCCTGCTCCTCTGCTGCTTGGCCTGCTGTGTTCATCCAGCTGTACACCTTGTTATCTCCTTAAGAACTGTTCGTTCTTTTGTATGGTTACTATGTTATTCTCATTAACTATTTTGCAGACAAACCTTGAATGCGAGTGAAACACCTGCAGTTTTAAACAGCGAATGTGTGACCAACAAACAAAGGGATTGTCCAGCTGATTGTGCTGTGTCATCCACCTCGTTAACTGAAAAACAGAGGAATGAACAAACACGACAGTTTCTTAATACCTTTGGGATAAAGTGAGTAAGGATACCTTTAATAACCAAATGTTATTACAGTATCAATATGATTTTAAATATTTACCATATGATCTGATAATAAACAATCAAAGCCTTAGGTTAATAAGCATGCAGCCATGTTTATAAACCTATAACAACATTTGGCTTCCAACTTGTTTTGACTCCTGTAGCTCGATTTTTCAGTCTACAGCCATTTATCATTTCATGAGCTCTGGAACCTTTTCTGCATTGAAGAGCTATATTATATTGAAATCGCGAAATGACAGAACATACTGGCAAAGTATTTTTAAAAATAATCCGCTTACAAAAATTATTCTAAGACTGTTCTAACATGCTCTGTGTTAAAAATGTCACAACTTCGAGATTTACCTCAACTGAAACTGAAGTAACAAAAGCATCATGATCATTCCCTGAAAATTTCTTTGTTGGTATTTGGGGGAATGAAGATGAAAACATTTATTTTTAAAAAATGCATCTTATTCTTCTGCAATCCAACTTCACTTATAGTTGCAAGTTTTTGTAATTTATGTAGCTTGTCCAGTTAGGTTTTTGGTCAATAGTAAACCTCAGGATTTTGATAGTAGGGATGGTTATGTAATTGAATATTGAGAGAAGGTGGTTAAATTCCCTTTTGTTGGAGACTGTCATTACCTGGCACTTGTGTAATATGCATGTTACTTGCTCCTTACCAGCCAAAACCTGAACAATGTCTCTATCTTACTGCATGTGAAATCCAGAATACTTCAGTATTTTAAGAGTCATTGAACACTACAACCTTCAGCAAACATTCCTACTTCTGAATTTGTGATGGAGGAAATATTATTAATGAAGCGGCAAGAAATGGTTAGCCTAGGACCCCACCTTGAGGAACCCCTCCAGCATATGTCCCGGAGGTGAGATGATTGGCCTGCAGCAACCATCACAGCTTTTCTTCCCAATTGGCTGGGGTGAATGTAACAAATTCAGAAGATTGGCAGTAGACACTTAAATACTTAACCTAAGAATACCCTTCCTCAGCCATTTGAAAATGGTGAGAGAGCATTTATCAAATTTTAACATTACTGACCACAGGTATACATGTGCTTTAGCATTATGCCAACCAATATTCCTTACAGTAGAATATAAACTGATAAATTTTCAAAAATATGTTCTTCACAGGCCAGCTGTTTCTGTGTTACCACAACCAAAGCAAGATATTCGCACAGGTACAGCACCTGTCCATGAATTTGAGTTTGAATTGGAAGAGGAGGAGAGCTTCTGTTTTGAATCATGGATTACAATACCAAAGAAAGCTATAAACCAGAACCCAGCTGAACAGGAGAAGAAATCTGCCTCACCTGCAAGGAAAACAAAAAAGGCAAGAATACAGAAGACGGAACCGAAAAGAAAAGTAGCCATTCATTTAAAAAATAAAATTGATGAAAAACAATTTAAAAACAAAAATAAACAATCAAATAATGAAAATCAACCAAAGTACTCTGGGAAAAGATCTACGCGTCGATTGAAAAATAATAAAATTGTTGTTAATTCTGAGAGAGAGGAACAAGAAATACAAAATGTATCCGTATCACAATGTGAACGCTTGCCATCTCCCAAACTAAAAAAAGAAAGAAAAAAACGAGGAAGAATAAGAGAAAAATCGATAGGCAAGTCTGGCAGGGTTGAAGGGCTAGAGGATTTGTGTGTTAAGCATAATGAAAACAGAAATGATACGTCATGCCTGGCTGAACAAGATGAGACTCCTTCTAAGAGACTTTTAAAGTCTGAAAACTCAGTAAATTTGCCTGGGTTCCGTATCTATGAAAAAAAATCAGACCAAACTTTATCTGCAAACTCGCAAATTCAAAGCCGAAAGAAAATGAAGAAAAGACAAGGACAAAAACCAACAGGTTATTTTTTATATTTTTCTGTTTGTCTTTCTGGTAATGATATGGATCATCTATTAATTTGTATAAATAAAACTGAAAAATGCATATTGTGATCTAATAGTTAACTGCTGAGACTTCAGTCACCAGAGACAATATCAGTAAGGTTACTGTTAGGTACGTAAGTTGTTAGTGTGTGGGTTGCTGTTAAGTGGCTATTTGGCATTCGAAATAGTTAGCAAGTATTGAGTGCAGTATCAGAAAGAGGGCAGTTGTACCTTCAACATTTCAGATGATGGCCAAATTATGCTGCTTTTTGTGGGTTCAGCTGGAATTGTTCAATTAGGAAGATACAACTAGGTTGCGAGAAAACATTTGGAAGCGCTGTTGCTGAAACCTATAATCGGAGAATGGATCTTGCATATGCATGTTTTAGGGAAGATTTGTATATTCAAAGGATGTTCAAATTAAAATAAGCCTTTCGTAGCCTAATTTCTGTATTCTGCATGTCTACAGTGTTCAGTATATTCAGATTTTATTTTGGTTAAAAATGCAAGGCCACCAATTAGTTTCTCTGAAATTCGATATAACCTTTGCTACATTTTTTATTTTTTTGCCACATTTCAGCATAGTTGGCTTGCTTACTTATTAAATCTCAAATTGTTACATTACCTCTACACAGGTATTTCTGCTATGACGTGTTTCATTAACGCAAATTGACTGTAATGCAATTGATGGGTAATGCGTGCTGTTTGGATAATGCAAACTTTCTACTGTACAGTATAGTGATTTTCGATGGTGATTTCCCAATAACGTTATTTTCTACAGTGTGACTTTCTCTTGTGCGAGGTCGCACAAAAATGCAACTATCGTGTAATAGGAGAACTACTTGTACACTTTATTTTTTAATTATTCATTCATGGGATGTGACTATTGCTGGTAAGCCCAAAATTTATTGCAATTAAAAAGGTAGTGGTGAATCACCTTTTTGAACTTCTGCAATCCTGTCCTTAAGGTGAAAGTACACTCTCAACCTTTTAAAGAGGGAGTTCAGGATGTTGACCAATATAGATTTCCAAATCTGGACAGTGTGTAATATTGGGGCTATTTGCAGGTACTGATATTAACGTGAACATGCTGCCCTTGTCTTTTTAGGTAATGGAAGAAAGGGTGGCAAAAAGCTGCAGTGCATCTTCTAAATAGTACGCAGTAGATACACATGCCATTGGTGGATAAATGAATGTTTAAGATGATGAATAAGTGTCAAATAACTGTCCTGCCTTGTCTTGAATGGTGTTGAGCTTCATTTCCACTTTTAACTCGTATGGCGGAACAGTCATTGAAGCAGCCGAAAGGGATTGGGCACAGGATGCTAACCAGAAGAACTTCTGCAGTGAATATTTAGGGCTGAGATGGTTTGCCTCCAATCATCACACCCATCTTCCTTTCTTTCAGATATGACTCCAACCAGTGGAGAGCTTTCCCTCCTCATTCCCATTGACAAACTTGATCAACTGTTGCCTTGATGTCAAGGGCAATCATACCTGCATTTGGCCTATATTCAGCCAAACATTCCTTATTCAAGTACTCATCCAGGTGTGTTTTTAAACATTGTAACTGTACCTGCATCCACCTTTCCCTCTGATAGTTCATTCCACATGAGCCCCACTTTGTGTGAAAAAGTTGTCCATCGTGCCATTTTTAAATCTTTCTCCTTTCACCTTAAAAATATGTTCCCTAGTTTTGAATTCCTCCTCCCTAGGGAAAAGACCTTTTGCTATTTATCATATCTCTGCCACTTACCATTTTATAAACCTCCACAGTCACCCCTCAACCTCCTGCAGTCCGGTGAAAAATATACCAGCCTATTCAGGCTATGTTTCATAACTCATACCCTCTATTCCCAGCAACATCCTGTTAAATAATTTCTTAAACCCTCTCCAGTTTAGTAATATCCTTCCTATAACAGGGTGATCAGAACTGCACACAGTACTCCAGAAGAGGCTGCGCCAATGTCCTGTACAACCTCAACATAACATTCCAACTCCTATACTCAAAGGTCTGAGCAATGAACGCAAGCATGTTAAATGCCTTTTTAACCAACCTTCTACCTGTGATGCAAACTTCAAAGAATTATGTTCCTGAAACCTTGGGTCTCTGTTCTGCAACACTGCCCAGGACCCTAACATTAATTATCTAGGTCCTGTCCTTGTTTGTTACACCAAAATGAAATATCTCGCATTTATTCAAATTAAACTCCATTCGTCACTTCTCAGCCTGTTGACCCAATTGATCAAGATCTCTTTATAATCTTCGATAACCTTTTTCATCTTCTGCTATACCATCAATTTTGGTATCATCCGCAAACTACCTAACCATGCCTTCTATATTCTTGTCCAAATCATTTATGTAATTAACAAACAGAAGTGGACACAGTACCGATCCCAGTGGAATACTGCTGGTCACAGTCTTCCAGACTGTGAAACAACCCTCTACTGCCACATTCTATCTACTGACGTCAAGCCTATTTTGTATCCAATCGGCAAGCTCACCCTGAATCCCATGTGACCTAACTTTACTAATTAGTCTTCCATATGGAGCCTTATCAAAGGCTTTAATGCTGAAAATGAGATTCTCACCTCTTTGTCCATGTTTGGACTAGAATTTGAAGTTAAGTTTTCAAGATTGAGGATAAAAATGCTGTCACCTATTGCCTCAATGCTAACAATTATTTCTAATCTGGTATTACGTCATCTTGCAATACTATCTGAATTATCAATTCCATGATCCAGAGACAAAAAGTGGAATGCGCTTTATTTGGAGAAGTTTGAGATAAAGCCAGAATTCCCATATATGTCTAAAACCACTTGCTCAACCTATTTTGCTACTTTAATTGATTTTTGGAAATATAGCCCCAGTCCCTGTCTACTTGTGCCATATTTGCCCTGTATCCAATATCTTGACCTTTTGGAAAATTGCCCAAAATATGTCCTAATACACAATAATCAGAACCAATTCAACCCAGCCAATTACTACCCCATCACTTTCCTCTCAGTCATCAGTAAAACGATAGCATCAACAGTGCTATAAAGCTGCAATTCCATAGCAATAACCTTCTGGACCATAGTTTGGCTTACGCCAGGTCCACTCAACTCTTGACCTCATTACAGCCTTGTTCCAAACATGGAATGCCAAAGATGAGGTAAGAGTGACTGCCCTTGACATCAAGGCCACATTTGACTGAATGGGGCATAGGGAACTCCAACAAAATCAGATTCAGTGGGAATCTGGGGAAAGTCCCTGCTGGATGGAGTCATATCTGGCCCAAAGTGAGATGATTGTGAAGGTTGGCGTTCAGTTATTTCAGTTTACATCTGCAGGAGTTTCTCAGGGTAATATCCTTGGCCCAACCATATTCAACTCCTTCATCAACAACCTTTCCTCCACCATATGGTCAGAGGTGGGGTGTTTGCTGATGTTCACCATTCATGAGTCCTCAGATACTGAAGTAGTCCATATTCAAGTGCGACAAGACCTAAGCAATATTCAGGCTTAGGCTTAAAAGTGGCACGTTATATTTGTACCATACAAATGTCAGGTAATAACCATCTCCAATAAGAGAGAATCTAACTAATGCCCTTAACATTCAGTGGCATCAACATCAAGGGACTCCTGTGATAACATCCTAAGGGTTACCATTGACCGGAAACTTTTTTAGATTAGCCAAAATATATATATGGTGTCTACAAAAGCAGGTCGGGGGTAGGAATCTTGCAGCAAGTAACTTTTCTTCTTGACTTTCCAAAGCCTTTCTACCACTTACAAGGAACAAGTCAGGACTGTAATGGAATGCACCCCAATTGGCTGGATGACTGCAGCTCCATTAACGCATGAAGCTTAACACTATCCCGTACAAAGGAGCCTGCTCGATTTGCACCACTTTGGCAAACATTTACTCGCTCAACCACCGCCACTTGGTAGCAGCAGTATGTACAAGATGCAGTGCAAAAATTCACCAAAGCTCCTTGAAGAACACCTTCCAAATCTACAAACTGCCATCTGGAAGGACAAGGGCAGCAGATACATGGGAGCACCACTACCTGCCAGTTCCCTCCAAGCCACTCACCATGGAGACTTAGTAATAAATTTCCATTCAGCCGACCAAAAAATACCAAACCGCACTAATCCTGTTTCCTTCAATGTCAGTGGGTCAAAATCCTGGAACTCCCTCCCTAATGTCAGTCTATCTACTGAAAATGGACTTCAGTGGTTTAAGATGAAAGTTCACTGCCATCTTCTTAAGAACAACTAGGAATTGAGAATGAATGCCAGCCCAGCCTACAACACCCACGTACTGCAAGTGAAGTTTTGAAAAATTAACTCTTCCTCATTCTTCCTGTGGAAATATTTCACTTCAAACATCTAATGTATTAAGTTTAACCTACATTTCCACCTGTTCCATCTGTGTGATTATTTCACTGTCCTTGTCATAGTTCAAACTTTCATGTTTTGTGTGTTATTAGCATATTTTGAAATTATGCCCGGGGCACACAAATCGAGTTTATTAATATAGATCGGGAAATGTAGTTGTTTTAATACCAATACCTGGGGGAACTCACTATTTACGTTTTGTCTGGTTGAAATACAATCATTCTTCACCACTTTATTTTCTGTTACTCATTCAAAATTATTATTCATATTGCTGCTGTCTCGTTTGGTCTATGGGCTTCACCTTTGCTGGCAAGCATGTTACGTGGCTTGTATGAGAAGCCTTTCGATAGTACACTTACACCATTTCAACGTGATTATCATCATCAACCTTCAAAGCCTCAACTGTATTAGCTAAATGTAATGTTGATGGCTTTCCTTAATTATTACACATCTATGCAAGTGACTGCTTAATATGCCCCAGATTATTGCCTCTAAAAGCATTCACACCATCGAGGATAAAATGCCTGGCCTCTGGTTGCTGAATTTATTCTTGCACCCATTTTTGAATAGAGCTGCAACAATTCTCAATTCTTTAGCCCTCTGGCACCACCCATGTATCATAGAATCCCTACAGCATGGAAGCAGGCCATTCAGCCCATCAAGTACACTCTGACCCTCTGAAGAGCATCCTACCTAAACCGCCCCTCTCCCCCAATCCACGTAACCCTGCACTCCCCATGGCTGCACATCTTTGGATGTTATGGCAAATTACCAAGGCCAATCCACTTAACCTGCACATCTCTGGACCGTGGGAGGAAACCAGAGTACCCAGAGGAAACCCACACAGACGCTGGGAGAGTGTCTGCATATAGTTTGCACAGTCATCCTTAGATGGATTGAATCCACGTCCCAGGCACTGCGAGGCAGCAGTTCTAAGTGTTGAGCCACCATCCCGCCCTTAAGATGTGTATCTAGAGAGGTTTGGAAGATTCTGCTCCATATTTTTTTCCCTAGTTCTCCAAACTTTTTAATACCTCCTTCACCAAATTTTAACACATACAGTGCCTCAACCTTCTACTGACTTTGACAGCACCTCCAGTCTTGGTTAAGGCAGATATCAAGTACTAATTTAGTATCTGAGCCTCCATGTGTAAATTCTTTTCATGGTCTGTTTTTGACCCTGGTCATCCTTTTGCTGTTTATATGGCTGTTGAAGACGTCTACTTTTCCTTTTACGTTTTTTTTAGGAGTTTAATACTCTGCCTTTTGCTTTCACTTTTTAACAACTATCTGTCTGAACTTTCTGTATTGAGCCTTGTTCTCGTTTGCTTCTTCAATCTGACATCCTTCATATATGCCATTTTCTACTTTGTACACTTGCATTATCCAGAGAGCTGCTTTTTTTTTATTGTTTTGTGGAATATGGGGACATAATGATGTAGTGATGTCACTAAGCTAGTAATCCAAAGATTGAGACTGATACTCTTGTTACATGGATTTGAATGCCATGGAATATAAATTTGATTCATAAATCTGAATATTAATCAAGTGTCATTAATGGTGTCCATGACAAATATCAGCAACTGTTTTAACAATCCTATATGGTTCCCTAAAGTCCTTTTTCAGGAGTAATCTTTGAATGAGTTGGCCTATGTGTGATTCCAGGCCCACGGTAACGTAGTCCACTCTAAACTGTCTTTTGAAATGGGTGACCCTCAATTAAAGATGACACTGGCAATATAATAAAAACTTTTTTCTTTCTCTCTGCTCTTCACGTCATTACGATCCCAATCTGCAATAGGATGATTAAAATTCTCAATCACAATTAGTCTATTGTTTTTGTAGTTTTGCAGATTTGTTCCCACATAGCCTTCCTATCAATTCATGGCCTATAGAATACACATAGCACTATAATAGTATCTCTATTGTTTCTTAACTACAACAAGATTGATTTTGTTCCCGAACTTCTCCAGAACTGTGATATTCTCTTTGAACAAACTGCCACTCCTGTCTTTATTTCTCTATCTTCCCTAAATCAGGAATATTTCATATCCAGCCCTGGCACATCTTTGAGCCACATGTCTGTAATTGCCACATACTGATTAAGGCAGCGTTCGAAAATCACTGAGAATGCTGGAGAATTTCCATTGTGTGGTCACAGCATCTGTGACGAAAGAAATAGATTTAATACTTCAAGTCGAGTAATTCTCTTCTTCAAAAATTAGAGTCCTACCAGACTCAAAAAAAAAAGTTCTCTCTCCACAGATGTTGCTAAACTTGCTCGGTCTCTCTAGCATTCTGAGATAAAACGGTGTGAAGTTGGATGAACACAGCAGGCCAAGCAGCATCAGAGGAGCAAGAAAGTTGACGTTTCAGTTCGAGATCTTTCTTCAGAAATGGGGGAGACGAAGGGGATTCTGAAATAAGTAGGGAGAAGGCGGGAGGTGGATAAAAGATGGATAGAGGAGAAGATAGGGTGAGAGGAGACAGACAGGTCAAAGAGGCGGGGTTAGAGCCAGTGAAGGTGAATATAGGTGGGGAGTTAGGGAGGGGATAAGTCAGTCCAGGGAGGGTGGACAGGTCAAGGAGGTGGGATGAGGTTCGTGGGCAGGAGATGAGGGTAGGGCTTGAGGTGGGAGGATTGGTTAGGGAGGCGGGGACAAGCTGGGCTGGTTTTGGGATGCATTTGGGGGAGGGGAGATTTTGAAGCTTGTGAAGTTCACATTGAGCTGCAGGGTTCCCTGTGAAATAGTGGATGCACTGCTTGTAATTTTCCAAAAAATCTTGGATTATGGTGAATTACAGAGGATTGGAAACTGTTAATGTGACACCCCTATTCAAAAGGAACAAGGCAAAAAGTGGGTAACTAGTCTGATTAGCCTGACATCTATTGGACAAGTGTTGGATTCAATTACTAAGGAAGAAATAAAACATTTGGAAAATCAATAACCCCATGAATCAGATTCAGCATGGCTTCGTGAAAGTGAAATCATGTCTGACTTACTTATTAGAGTTTTTTTGAGGAAGTCTCAACTGGAGTGGGATCAGGAGATGTGTTGGATTTTGGACTTCCAGAACGCCTTTGACAAGGCTTCTTTGAAGAGGTAACAAGCATGTTAGACCAGGGAAACCCAGTAGATGACTTCCAAAAGGCCTTTGATACGGTGCCTCACGGGAGGCTGCTGAGCAAGGTGAGGGCCCATGGTGTTTGAGATGAGCTACTGGCTTGGATTGAGGATTGGCTACCTCACAGAAGGCAGAGAGTTGGGATAAAAGGCTCTTTTTTGAAATGGCAACCGGTGACAAGTGGTGTCCCGCAGGATTCAGTGTTGGGGCCGCAGCTGTTCACCTTGTATATTAATGATCTGGATGAAGGGACTGGAGGCATTCTGTCGAAGTTTGCCGATGATACGAAGATAGATGGACAGGCAGGTAGTACTGAGAAGGTGGGAAGCTGCAGAAAGATTTAAACAGTTTAGGAGAGTGGTCCAGGAAATGGCTGATGAAATTCAATGTGAGTAAATGTGAGGTTTTGCACTTTGGAAAAAAAGAGTACAGGCATGGACTATTTTCTAAATGGTGAGAAAATTCGTAAAGCAGACTGTTGGTCCAGGATTCTCTAAAGGTTAACTTGCAGGTAGAGTCCGTGATTAAGAAAGCGAATGTAATGCTGTCGTTTATCTCAAGAGAGTTGGAATATAAAAGCAGCGATGTGCTTCTGCGGCTTTATAAAGCTCTAGTTAGGCCCCATTTAGAATACTGTGTCCAATTTTGGGCCCCACACCTCAGGAAGGACATACTAACCCAGGAGCGTGTCCAGTGGAGATTCACACGGATAATCCCTGGAATGGTAGGTTTAATGTATGATGAACGGCTAAGGATCCTGGGATTGTACTCATTAGAGTTTAGAGGGTTATGGGGAGATCTAATAGAAACCTACAAGATAATGAATGGCTGAGAAGTGGTGGACGCTAGGAAGTTGTTTCCATTAGGCGGGGAGACTAGGACCCGTGGGCACAGCCTTAAAATTAGAGGGGGTAAATTTAAAACTGAAATGAGATGACATTTATTCAGCCAGAGAGTGGTGGGCTTGTGGAATTCATTGCCACGGAGTGCAGTGGAGGCCGGGACGTTGGATGCCTTCAAGGCAGAGATCGACAAATTCTTGATCTCACAAGGAATTAAGGGCTACGGGGAGAGTGCAGGGAAGTGGAGTTGAAATGCACATCAGCCATGATTTAAATGGTAGAGTGGACTTGATGGGCCGAATGGCCTTACCTCCACTCCTATGTCTTATGGTCTTAAGGCATTTCAAAAGGTCAACTTGAAAGATAAGAACCCACAGTGTTGGAAGCACGATATTGATAAGGATGGAAAATTGGCTAATGGGCAGGAAACGAGTATGGATAAGAGTTTCTTTTCCAGGTTGGCAATCCATGACCAGTGGCGGTCCACAGGGATCGGTGCTGGGACCACAGTTGTTTACAGTATGTATGTTAATGATTTGGAAGGAGGAAGTGATTATACTACAGCCAGATTTGCAAACAACAAAAGGCTGAAGAGCAGTTTGTGAGAGGGATACAGACAGTTTAGAGCATTATTGATAAGTTAAATAATTGGGCAGTAAGTGGTAAATGGAATAAAGTATGGGAAAACGTGAAATTATTCACTTTGGAAGGTAAAACAAAAGAACAGAATTTATTTAAATGGAGGAAAACTGCTGAAAATTGTAATACAAAGGGACTTGCGGCTTGTCAATGAAGCACAGAAAACTAGCACACAGGTCCAGCACGTAATCAGAAAGGCTAATGGAATGTTAGCCCCTATTTCAAGGGAGAAGTCTTACTGCAACTGTAAGGGATGCTGGTGAGACATTTGCAGAGGACTGTGAACAGTTTTGGTTCCCTTGTTTAAGGAAATATCATTTCATTGGATGCAGTTCAGAGAAGGCTTGCTACGATAATGCCTCGCATGGAGGGATTGTCTTTGAAAGCAAAGGCTAAAAAGGTTGGGACTCTAATGGATAAAGTTTAGAAGAGTGAGAGATGATCTCATTGAAGCATATAGGATTTCTGAAGGAGCTTAATGCTGAGAGGACATTTCCCACTGGAGAATCTAACACCAGAGGGCATGGTTTCAGAATTAAGGGGAGCAGAGTTAAGACTGAGATGAGGAATTTCTTCTGAGGGTTGTGTGTCTTTAAAACATCTTACCACAAGAGCTGTGGGGGTAGAGTCCTTGTGGTTTGGCTGTGAATTTGAGAGTTAAGCATTGGGTCTGTTAAATACTTTGGAATTAGACTTTGCCTTTAATGGTCTAACGTTTCCTGAACTTTCTAATTTCGTTGGACCTCCCCAAATTCCCCAGGGCCTTTCTCAGGGTTCCAGACGTAAAGGCATTGCCCAGTGGAAAATTTAGTGACGTTTCCTTTGGAATAAGGTGCAGTAGAAATGACGCATTGCAGGGTACGCATGCACAATTACAATCTACAGTGGAATAACGACTGTTTGACGAGCGAAAATACAGGGCTATAATTTTACTTACCCCTATATCACCCTACCTAGAATCGGGATTTACAGAAGTTGAAGATTCCACAATTAAGAGTAGAAATTGGAAATTCTTCTCTCCAGCGAATATAAAGAAAAACTAAACTATGTAAATAGACAACTTCAAAGTGATGTGCAAAGGCATTTTGGTAATTCTGAAGTGTCTGCGAGGAGAAAGATATTTCTACCTTGACATTGTATACCAATAATCCTCAAAAGTGCATTGTATGTAAATTTATTCACGTAACAATTTGAAGTGATTGAAAACTTTACCAACTCGAAGAAATGGTCCTGAAAAAAATCCTGTCTGTCTATGGTGCAAATTTAGTTCACAAGTATCAATCCGCAACCCAAGTGACGAAAAGTACACGTGCTAGCAGACAGTAAATGGGCGGGCTGTCAATCAGAGACTCATTCTGACTGGTGCTTGGATTTGAAGTTGGATTTCTTTTTTTAAAGAAAATTTGTAGAAGTTGTTTCTTTTCTGCTGTAACTAGCCTATTTCAATGTCTGGTAAGTGCATACCTATCGAAGCAAAGTTGCTGCTAATTTTGCATTTTCTGCCCCTTCAAACGACTACCTTACGTGTATGGGCACATGCCCGAGGCCGTTATTTTGCCTGAATTGAGTACATGATGCTTACGGATCCAAGACACGGGAAGGTCACTTTTAAACTGATGGCGATCATTAATCTAGCTTCTGTAAGGTCATCCTTTCTCTGCCAAATACACTTCATGAGGTCAGACAAGCAGCATTTTGTCGAACTGGTAATGGACCGTTAAAATCTAGGTGTAGTAGATTTGCTCGTGATTTGTAGACTTTTTATGTTTTCTGCGTTTTTGTGCAAGTAAGGTGTGATCGTGAAACCGTAACAATTTTTTAGACAGGTCTTGTATTTATGAGCAGTCTTTTAGAGGGGTGATGTTTTGTCGGTGTTTGCTAATGAAAAGATGTATTTAAACATCGTTAACCACAAAGGTGCGATGCGAATTGCAAGTGCGTGCCTCAGTTGGTGTTGATTTTCCAGCTTGCCGTGCAGTAGTCGTTAGGACGCTGGAATTTAAATAAAACTCATTATCAAATTGTGGAATGTGATCTAGTTTATAATAACTAGGATTTTGATTAATAATCGATTTTTTTTTAAAAACACCCTGTTCAGAGATGTTATTACACATCCCTGGAGCAGATGGGACGTGGATCCGGGCCAGAGGTTTGGGGATTCTACCACTGCGCCAGAAGAATGTCAACGAACAGTATTTTCTTCAGTCACTACGAATGACAGCCACGTGTTCGTGCTGCTGGTTTAGCGTTTTAAATGCTGTCTTTCAAGTACTGGTAACTTTCTAGTTTAGTGTGTTTTATTAATTTTCCATTGCGTGAAGTATAAGTGCATACAGAAATGCCTCCGATCATAGCCCAACTATCTGGAATTAAGAGTCTAATGATGATCCTGAATCCATTGTCGACTGTATGGGGAAAACCCGACTGATTCGTTCATGGTAATAAAATGTGAGGCTGGATGAACACAGCAGGCCCAGCAGCATCTCAGGAGCACAAAAGCTGACGTTTCGGGCCTAGACCCTTCATGTCCTTTTGGGAAAGATACTGCATTCCTGCATGCGCCTGTAGACCCACAGAAATGTGGTTGACTCATAACTGCCCTCTTTGCAATTAGGGATGGGCAATAAATGCTGCGTAGCCAGCAATATCTTCTTCCCATGAATGAATTTTAAAAAAACTGTGTGGTCAGAGTGTTGCACATTTTATGGTGCAGTGATAGTGTCTGTACCTCTGAGTCACAAAGCTTGGATTCAAGTCCACTTGGTCTGGTGATGCAGGATAAGTTGGGGCAAAGAGACCTTGGAGTACAGGTTCATAGTTCCTTGAAAGTGGACCCCCAGGTAGACAGGATAGTGAAGGTATTTGGTATGCTTGCCTTTTTTGGACAGTGCATTGAGTATAGAAGTTGGGAGGTCATGTTGCAGCTGTACAGGACATTAGTTAGGCCGCTTTTAGAATGCTGTGTGCAGTTCTGGTCTCCCTGCCAATAGGAAGGATGTTGTGAAACTAGAAAGGGTTCAGGAAAGATTTCAAGGGTGTGGCTAGGGTTGGAGGGTTTGAGCTACAGGGAGAGGCTGAATAGGCTGGGGCTGTTTTTCCCTGAAGTGGCCAACAGTGAGGGGTGAATTTAGAGGTTTATAAAATCATGAGGAGCGTGGATAGAGAGAATAGGCAAGGTCTTTTCTCCAAGTTGGGGAGTCTAAAAGCTGGGGGACATAATTTTAAGGTGAGAGGGGAAAGATTGAAAAGGAATCTAAGCGGCACAGGGTTGTGTGTCTATGGAATGAGCAAGTGGTGGAGGCTGGTACAATGACAACATTTAAAAGTCATCTGGAATGGGTATACAAATAGGAAGGGTTTAGAGGATTATGGCCCAAATGCTGGCAAGTGGGACTGTATCTATGTTGAATATCTGGCATAAACGAGTCGGACCAAAGGGTCTATTTCCATGCTGTACAGCTCAATGATCGTATGACTTGGATTTGTGAATGGACAATCATGTTTGTCAACCTGTCGGAGTTTTTCTTGTGGCTATTGTTGACAGAATTGGTATGTCAGCATAGTATACCTGGATTCCCAGAAGGCTTTTATCCCTCATTTTGAAGCCTGTTGAGTAAAATTAAAGTATATGGGTTAAAAAGTAATGTACTGGAATAGATTTAGGATTGTTCCTGTAGCCAGTGTGGAATACAAGGGCCTTTCTTGCATTGGCAAGGCTGTGACTGCTGAGGTACAGTAATTACCTGGTCTCCAGATGAAGTACCAAATATCAATGATTTGGATGTTGGGATCAAATATAAGTTAAGGGACAACACAAAGCTAGATGGGAATGTGAGCTGTGTTGAAGATGTAAAGTAGCTATAAGATGATTTGTGCAGATTTTATGAGTGGGACAATGGAATATGAAGTGGAAAAAATATGAGGTACCTAGGTGTCTTCAACAATAAGTCACTAAAGGCTAACATACAGATGCAGCAAGCAATTAGGAAGGTTAATTGAATGTCAGCCATTACTGCAAGATAATCAAAGTACAAAGTGCATCAATTATGTAGAATCGTGGATTGGACCACATCTGGAGTACTGTGTTCATTTTTTGGTCTCCATAACCTTGCCACAGAGGTATTCCATTGAAGGCTCCTGAGATGATGGTGTAGAGATAGGAAGAGCGATTGGAGGTCTCCCAAGATTCAAACAATGAAAGGTAATGTTATTGAAACCTGCGAAACATACAAATGGAAAGAAAGGGTACATGCAGGTAGTCCAAACCACCAGACACAAAAGGTGGAGGATTGTTTTATTCAGAATGTTGTGCATCTTTGGAACCCTCTCTCCAAGAGAAGCTTGGTTATTCAGCATGTTCGACAGATTTCAAAATGTTATTCTTAAAAGGATATGGAAATACAGTGGGAGCGGGGGGAAGGCATCGAACTGTATGATCAGCTATGGTGGGCCAAACTAGGCAGGCTGAATGGCCTACTCCTGCTCCTGTGTTCCTCTGCAGTTCCCACCATGAACTCCTAAGGTTGCCATTGACTAGAAACCAAACTGAGCCAGCCATAGAAATAGAGACTTCAAGAACAGATCAAAAGTTGGGAATTCTTGGCAGTAACCGTCTACTTTTCTTTCTCCTCTCTTTCATCATACTTGTTCTTCTTTCTGTGTTTCTTCTGACTCAAATTTCTTTACATTCCTAACTGTGTTTTAGCTAATACCAGCTGTGACACTTAATTTCGGATTTCCTTTCTTCCAATTTTAAAAGTTGGACAATCTCTCGAAGCAAATTGTTGTTGCAAGAACTTAAATTTATATGCTCTAATTTTAGCTTTAAAGATTTCAAAGAATCAAAGATTTCAAATAATCTACTGTTATTGTCTCCCACTTCCAGAAAACACTGAACAAAACTCAAAGCCATCATTAAATTCCATGCAGTGAACTTCACGAGAAAGTTGTTTTATGTCCAGAACCGCCCGTACACTTGTAACTTTAAAAAGATAGACACCAATCCCTCTTAAATCCAGTGAACTCAACGTCTGGATGAGACCTCAATTGTTAAAATCCCAGTTGACTTTACTGGAAAAACCAGATCCCAGACTGATCTTGCTTCATGGCTTTGTTTTTAACTTAATGAGCTGGCCTTGCACTGAAACAATCGCACAATCCTGCATGTCTGGCTCGAATGGTAAAGCAGAGGTTTATTCTGCAAAAAAAATGCTATATATATAAAACACAATTTGAATGATTTGTCAACACCCAGTAAAATTCAGTAACTTCTATCCCAGTACCAGCATGTTACAGTACTCAAAACAGCAGAGAAAGTTTGCTTCTCTCTCACATCTTTAATTTTAACTTAACTGTTTCTTTCCATTCCTAGTCTGGAGAATTTGGTAGCCTCTATCTTCAATAGGCTCACAATTCTGTTTAGACTTTCTCAGTTTAAAATACCCCTTCATGGTTCAAGCTAAATACTTTTGCAAACTAAAACCTTTACTTTGAGATAACTGTTGCCTAATTTCTCTGAACTAACTCCTATTTTTTCTCAGACCAGCTGTTTCATACATTTAACTTCAACTAAGAGCTATGTGAACTGAAACCAAAACTCTCTTTTTCCCTAAACAAAGAGATATCTATTCCCGATTTGTCTAACTGAAAGCAACCTCATGCTCTTCAGTGTTTATTTTGCCCGCTCATAAATAGAGATGAGTCCAATTGCTCACTTCAGGGAGCCCAACTCCCGTACTGATTTTTTAAAAAAACATGGATTCAGAAATATTGACAATTTAAATTGTTAAACTTCCTCAGACACAGACCAAAACCCAAATGCTGCTAATTCAAATTCCAGATTCTAAAAATCATTGAATTTAAAGCATAAGTGTAGATCAACCGCCTTGTATCACACTGTTGACACACTGGACAAAAGAACCGAGGATTTTGCTGCTATGTTTGCAGATGACATAAAGATAGGTGGAAAGACAGGTAGCGTTGAAGAAGTGGAGACGCTGCAGAAGGATTTGGGCAGGTTTGGGGAGTGGGCACAGAAGTGGCAGATGGGATGCAATGTGGGAAAGTGTGAAGTTCTGCACTTCTGTAGAAAGAACAGAGGCATAGATTATTTAATAAACAGGGAAAGGCTTTGGAAAAGCTTGGAGAGGGGAGAGTAGCACTGCAGCCTCACAACTCTGGTTTCTTCCCACAGTCCACTGATGTACAGGTGTGGTGGTTCGGCCATGCTAAATTGCCCATAGTGACCAGGGTGTGCAGGCTAAGTGGATCAGCCATGGGAAATGGGTAGGGGGTGAGTCTGAGTGGAATGCTGTTCGGAGGTTTGGTATGGACTCACTGGGCCAAATGGCCTACTTCCACACTGTAGGGATTCTATGATTCCGAATCTGAAGCACAAAGGGACTTAGGAGTCCTGGTTTAGGATTCGGTTAGCATTAACATTCATGTTCATTTGGCAGTTAGGAAGGCAAAGGCAAATTTAGCATTTATTTTGAGAAGACTAGAATAGAAGAGTGGATATACAGCCTCAGCAATACAAGACTCCGGTCAGATCATATTTAGAATATTGAGAGCATTTTGGCCCTTGTATTTAAGGAAGGATAAGCTGGTGTTGGAGGGGGCGCAGATGTAATTTACAGAAATTATGCTGAGGATGAAAGGCATGGCATGAGGAGCAGCTGAGGATTTGGAATCTGTATGTGATGGAGTTAGACTGATGAGGGCAAGCTGATTTGAAATTTAGAGAATACTGAGAGGCCTGGGTGGAGTGGTCATGAATGAGATGTTTTTGCTAGTACGAGTGACTAGGAGCTGAGGGTACAGCTTCAGAATAAAGAGATGATCCTTTGAACTGAAATAAGGAGGAATTTTTCAGCTGGAGGTTAGTGAATCTGTGGAACTCAGCCTCCGCAGCCTTCTGTGGCAATAAGTCATTGATGTATTTCAGAGAGAGAGAGGTAAGTTCTCCATTGGGGGAATCAGGGATTAATGGGAGAATGCAGATGAATAGGGTTGAGAAAGATATCAGTTGTGATCAAATGGTAGAGCAGACTTGAGGCCAGATTCTGTTCCTGTGTCTTAGAGTGTACTACCCGATGCATTTGTGCCCAGAGAAGCCATTTGAAGAGGCACATGCATTTGGTAATTTTGCAAAACACTGGCACCGATCTTAGTTGCTGTTCTTATCATTGTTTTTCACTTCGTACTTAGCCACTTTGCTTGAAACTGCAGGTGATTTTAGTGCCTTTTTAGTTTTGGGCTTTTGCATATATGGCCTGTTTAACATCATTTCCATTTATGTTGATAGTTTGCTCTGTGTACCACAGAACTTCTGATTCAGGTCAGGTGGTCTTCAGCTCCAGGTGTGGTCACTCTAGTTGTGAGATAAAGGGAGGATGTCATATAGCTGTATAAGGCCTAGCTAGGTCAGGCTGAACTCTACTGTTCTGAGTATAGCGTTTTAAAATAGCAATGCTGGTGTTGGAAGAAGTGCGGCACAAATTTACTAAAATATTACCAGGATATTCTATTAACTTGCAGAGGAATTATCCAGAATGCAAAGTTTATTTAGATCAAGGAACAAAGAAAATTACAGCACAGGAACAGGCCCTTCGGCCCTCTAAGCCTGCGCCTATCTAGATCCTCTATCTAAACCTGTCACCTATTTTCCAAGGATCTGTATCCCTCAGCTCCCTGCCCATTCATGTCTCTGCCTAGGTACATCTTAAATGACGCTATCGTGCCCGCCTCTACCACCTCTGCTGGCAACACATTTCAGGGACACCCCCCCCCACCCCCACCCACTGCGTAAAGAACTTTCCATGCATATCTCCCTTAAACTTTTCCCCTTCACCTTGAAATCACAACCCTCTAGTAATTGTGTCCCCGACTCTGAGAAAAAGCTTCTTGCTATCCCCTCTGTCTGTACTTCTCACGATTTTGTAGACCTCGGCCAGGTCCTCCCGCAGCCTTTGTCTTTCTAATATAAATAATCCTAACCTACTCAACCTCTCTTCATAGCTAGTGCCATCCGTACCAGGCAATGCCCTGGTGAACCTCCTCTGCACCCTCTCCAAAGCATCTACATCCTTTTGATAACATGGCGACCAGAACTGTGCATTGGTTCCACCACATTTGGAATACTAAGTCCTTTACAATTGTAACATGACTTGCCTACTCTTGTACTCAATACCCCATCTGATGAAAGAAAGCATGCCGTATGCCGCCTTGACCACTCTATCAACTTGTGTTGCCACCTTCAGGGTACAATGGACCTGAACACCCAGATATTTCAGTACATCAATTTTCCCCAGGGCTTTTCCATTTACCATATAGTCTGCTCTTGAATTGGATCTTCCAAAATGCATCATCTCACATTTACTGGTAGATCATAGTAATTATCCGGGGTGATTTGAGGGTTTGTTGAAATTTGTTACCTGTTCTGTTGGAGGCTAAGTCTAGGATGGGACATAATCTTTAAAATCTGTGACAGGCCATTCATAAGAGAAATTGGAAGCCACTTCTTCTTATAAAGGCTGTTAGAAATTCTAAACTTAAAATAATCAATTCTAAGTAAACACTAACTTTGAATCTGAGATTGACTTTTGCTTCATAAGGATATGAAAGTGTATAAATCCAAAGTTAGCGTGATGGATAAAGACATAGATCAACTATGCTCTCAGTGAATGACAGATCAGGCTGGACTCCATATTCCAAAGACTTGGGTAAATAATCTTGATACAAAACTTCTGTTCCGTGCTGCAGAACAGTTGCACTTGCCTAAGGTGCTGCCTTTCAGATGAGATTCCATCTACCTGTTCAGGTGAATGTAGAAGATCCATGACACTATTTGATGAAAAGGAGTCTAGCGTTTTGGGGCAATATTTTTCTGCAACCAACACTCAAACAAATAATCTTGTTGCTGTCTGAAAGAACTGGTATGGATAAATTAGACATAGATTTGATTTGGTTTATTATAGCCACGTGTAGCTTGAGACAGTGAAAAGTGTTGTAAAATGCAGGATATTGTATTACAGATGTAGAGAACGTGCAGAGAACGATCGGTTCTAATAAAGGAGAGGTCTGTTCATAAGTCTGACAGCAATGGGGAAGGAACTATGCATGAATCTGTTGGTACAGGTTTTCAATCTTTTGTATCTTCTTTTTAAGACAGTGAAAGAGAGTATAATCGGGGTAGGAGGGATCTTTATTATGTCAGCCGCTTTCCCAAGACAGTGGGAAGTGTAGATGGAGTCCGCGGATGGAAGACTATGTTACAATATTTATCTATATTGCAATAGTGACTGCATCTCAAAAGTACTTCATGGACTAAGACATGAATGCTGCTGTTTTTAAAGAAAAAATACTTTCAACTTCTCTTTGAATGTTGCCTTTCTGTTTCAGTGAGAAAGAAAGAAATATCAGCAAAGGAAACTCGGCCAAAGAAACCTGACCACTCTAAGAAATGTTATCCTTCTCGTGGATTTGAGGAGAATCATTTACGAGATGATGCTGTGGATGTATGTACCAGAAGCCAGCGGATTGTCAGACCACCCCCAAAGTGGTGGGTAGTACAGCATGCTGATAACCGCCTGCAAGACAGATTGAAGGCAGATTATTTGACAGAATTAGATAGCAGTTTACTAGACCAGACGGCAAAACCTTCAAAGTCACAAATGAAGAAGAAGAAGAAGAAGAAGATGGATTTGAAAATAAGATGTTCACGTGCACAAACAAAAAATATAATACATAGTTCAGAGGTGCAGAATGTCAGTGAAGATATTTTTGAATGTGATTTTTCTCCAACCAGCTCACCACATCGCCATTCAAAGCACACAAAGCAACAGCGAGCAGCTGATAAATGTAGCAATAGTTTAGTTAGGCCACAAGATTACCAGTCCAAACCCACAGGGCAGCAGGAAATAACTAATTCAGTTAGGCCATCACGTCGCCAGTCAAAACTCTCAGGGTACCAAGACACAGCTTATCAGCAGGACACTGATTCTGATAGTGTATCAATTAAGAAGCAAAGTAGAAAACAAAAGCATTCTTCTGTGCCATTTGTACCAAAAAAACGATTGTTTTCTGAGGTTGAAGAAGAAAAACAGGGGAAATCCTTGGACATGCGCCTGCCAAACAAACGAAAATCTACACAAAAACTGAAAAGTCATTATTTTGATATGCAGAATGAAAACGAAATTGAAGAGGAGGAGGAGTACAGTTCATGTCCAAAACAAGGCTATGTTTGTACAACTTCAAGGAAAACTGAAGGCTATATATCTGCGTCATCAAAGTCAACATCACAGAAATCTTCTCAAGGATCTGTAGCATCCTTTACTGCAACTTACCTTGACAAAAAGAGTCCACAAAGACACCTTGACAGTTGCAGGTCTCCAGGAACCCACAACCAGGTTCTAACAAGCCCAAGAAGGTCCATCACCAAGTCTGTTGATGAACTTGCAGCGAGGCCCCAGGTATCTACTGTTACTCCATATCAGGCTGTAATGAGTCCCAGAAGTTATAACACAACAAAGTATCAAGATAAAACTGCACCCCCTCAGCATTCTGAACGACCAACAGGTATGATTGAGGAAGATGACAAACCAGAACCTAGTTCTTCTGTGCAAAGCAAAAGAGCTGTAAGGCAAGGACCTCTTCACAATGATTTGTAAGTAGGCAAACAGGTTCAGTACTTGAGTATTATAATGAATCTGCTTTAATTGTAATTTTCACTTATTCTGCTTGTGGGTATTATCTACCATTCAGCTAAAAATGAAAAAATATTTTGAGCTGGTGAATCTTAATTTTCAGTGCTTCAAAAATGTTGCCAGCTCTTAAGAAAAATGAAGATTCATGATACTGTTTCTCCTTACATTTCTTGCTAGTTGCTGGGTTGGCCAGTGTGTTGACCCTGATGTCGTGATTACTCGACCCAGCTTGTGATAGATCGGTTACTGGCTGATAGAAGAGTGAACTGGGAAGAGGAGTGGGAGCCATGAGTGGCAGAGATTGAGATGGGCTGCAAGCAGGAGTTTAGTAGAAAATTATTGGAAGTATAATGAAGTTTTGGTCCATTTAGATTCAAAGCACCCAGTGCGTTTTTAAATAATACAGATCAGGAATTCTTTTATGTGCTTTTTCATGGAAGGAGTGACTATTTAGCCTGTCTTATTTTGTACACTTTTTCAGGATCATAGTAGAAGTGTTAAATATGAAATAGTTGTGCTGTTGTAATAAAGGTACTAATGTTACTGCAAATCTTTTGTGGATCATGTATAAACTTAATGGTAAGGTCCTGGAGAGTGTTCCTGAACAAAGAGACCTTGAGGTGCCGGTTCACACTTCCTTGAAAATAGAGTCACAGGTGTATAAGATAGTGAAGAAAGCATTTAGTATGCTAGCCTTTATTAGTTAGTGCATCCAGTGTAGAAGTTGGGAGGTCAAGTTGCAGCTGTACAAAACATTTGTTGGGCCACTTTTGGAGTATTGCATGCAATTCTGATATCCCTGCTATAGGAAGGATGTTGTGAAACCAGAAAGGGTTCAGAAAAGATTTATGAGGAATTGCCAGAGTTGGAGGGTTTCAGCTATGGGGAGAAGCTAAATAGCCTAGGACTATTTTCCCTGGATCGTTGGAGGTTGAGGCGTGACTTTATAAAATCAGAACGGCGTAGATAGGGTAAATAGGTAAGGTTTTTCCCTTGGGATGGGTGAATCCAAAAAGAGAGGGCATAGATTTACCGTGAGAGGGGCAAGATATAAAAGGGACCTAAAGGGCAACGTCTTCGCTGAGGTGGTGCGTGTATGGAATAAACTGCCAGAGGATGTTGCAGAGGCTGATACAATTACAACATCTAAAATGGAATAGACTCTGTGATGAGGGCTATGGGCCAAATCCTGGTGAATGGGTCTAGATTTATAAAGGATGTCTGGTTGGAGTGGACCAGTTGGACCAAAGAGTCTATTTCCATGCTATATATCTCTGTGATTGTATGGCTGTATTTGCATTGTTTTTTGCGTGTTACTTGTGTTTAGTTTTATGGGAAATTGGTGATGACTACCCATTGGTAGGTGGTGTTTTCAAAAAATAACTCCTAATATATCCTCCCTCCCCGATCATGTAGGCTGATTTGAGTGAGTTTTAAGATATGCAAGCAGGTGAAGTTAAAATTATGTATTATTTCATGTTCTATCATAAAGACAGATTGCCTGCTCATAATTTTCTATTAAGTATTTGAAGAATAACAAGTTGAAGGTTTTTTTTTATTTTTAGGCCTGTTTTTAATAAGAGTGGGCCAGGGCCATGTGCGAATTATGAAGAGGAATCAGCTGATCCAGGTGATCATGAAGATTTTGAACACAGAGAAATAATGGGTAGGAATAAAAATATTCTGTGAAAGTTATATGTTGGTTTAAACATCAGAAGTAACATTCTTTCAAAGAAATTTAAGTCATTGTTATAATTTTGGTTAAATGAGTGTTAGCTCTTGTAAGCCTCTACTATTTTGTCTAAAAGCTGATTATTTGTGTATTGGTAGATTATTTCAATTTTTGTTGGCTGTTGAGTAAAGAGGGATAAGCACATACATAGTTAAATCTGAATCTGACCTCATCTGATCTTCGCTCTAATCACTTGTCCAACAAGAATCACGGACATTCGCAAGTGGGAATTGTGTCCAATTTACTTTTCTTTGCTGGCTGGACAAGTAGAGGTTGTTGTAATGATCTCTACTACTACCTTAACTACTTCTAAATCTAAACTGAATCAGACATGGGATTCTGTTCTGTAGCATTTACTTCTATTTGATCCTTTTACCTTCTTGCCAAAGTTTCCTCTTTCCTTTGTCACTGTCAGCTTTCTTGGATAATGCTTTGTTTCACTTTCATGTTGTCCTCTTGTTTATGTCAGGAGGCTGTGGTTCTGTTACTCAGTGTCTGTTTCCAGTGCACAGTTGAATCTAACAGATTTTTTCCCAATGATAGAATTGAAATGATTATTGTCTTCTAAAGCTCACGTGACTTTCAGAAGTGTGATCTGTGCAAGCAGGTCTGTAATTGTTTCTTGAGAAATATTTTGAATTCCTCTTCTAAACTTGTGTCCACGGTGGACTGAATGTGTCCTTGAACTGACGAGGCCCAGTGTGCCTACCAAAATAAAATTAATTCACTGGGTGTATTCAGAGGACTGCCACCATGATCCAAACAACTTAGTTTGATTAGCAGAAAAGTAGGAAGAAGTCTCTACACGTATTTATTTGTGGCCTCTGGTTCTGAATGAAACTCCAAAAGGTGACTTGATTGACCCTGTTGAACTGCATCCAGTTGATATCAGAAGTTGAATTGCTTCCAAAGGGAGAAAGATCACAGGGGCATCTCAAAGTAATCTCTTCATTCATCCTTTTCTTTCTTTTAGACTTTGATGCCAGTGATGATGACAGTTATATGAAAGGGAGCACCAGTGAGGAAAATGGTCAGTTTATTCTGAGTTTAAAGCTTGTACTCTTATAAACCAAAAATGCATTGAGTTACTTGTGATACTGTAATCATTTTGACTTGATTGTAAGCATTGTTGTTTCTAAATCAGAAGCCCATTGGTTAAACTGATCTGACATAACTGCACATTCTTAAGTACCTCTAATTAACACAATTCACTCAATCACTACATTAAAATTAACATTACAAATGGTAGTTGAGACTGAATCAGGAAAAGTTGAAAGTTTCAACCACACTTTGGTCAAAGTTTTTCCAGACTGCACTCCTTTAGTCCTAAACTCACTAGCCAGTGTTCCCTACACTGACATTCCTCTTAATGCCTCGAAAACTTAATCAAATCTCTGTTTGCCTATCTAAATTCCAGGAAATACAACCTCAGTTTGTAAAATATCTCCTGGTATTGTAAATTTGCAGTCCAGTTATCAAGTGTGACAACACTTGATAAACTGGCAAAAGTTACATCTCTCAAATACCATGATCTGCTATGATGTCTGAGTGTTTATGCTGTAAATAAGGCATAGCGGTGATGTGTATACTTCCTGCGTTACATTTCAGTTAGTTAAAGTTTGTTTTTTTTAACTTTGATTTTAAGAGGCGTGTCAATGTTTTTTCGTAGACCTTTTGAGGGATGTTGATGTCTCAAAGCTTCAATTGGTCAGGGTTTACTGTGGTTGTGGGTACCTCTTGATCACCCGGTATACCCTTGGTCCCATAGATGCTAGTTAATAAAACGTTTTGCTGTACATCTGCCCACCCATGTGATGCACAAAAAAGCCTCACACGTTGTAGCCATGTCTTTGTGTTGTGATATTGTTACTTCTACCCCTTATATTCTAGTCCCTAAGATACATATGCAGCATTCCATTGGACATTGATTATTTTTTGTACATGTCCATGATATTTTGGTATTTAATGCAATTTTATGGATCTTTAGGCCTCCAAAGTTTATGGCTTTTTACCATCCAGATGTGGTGTTCAATGCAGAGTGTAGTGTTTATATTTTTTTCCACATTGTTCAAAAAGATCCTAATGTTAGTATTCAATTATGCTTACCATATTGGACAAATTTTTCTGTTGATTTCCTCAGTTTTGTTTGCATGCCTTTTCTGACTGCTTTCCCCCTATCTAAGGTGTGTGTGAGCCTTGCATAGTTACAGCAAACGTTTTATTAATGGCTCAATCTTTTTTGGAATATGTTTCGAATTTTGAATTGCCCAAATCATGAAATTAGATATTTTATACTGATTGTTTATCCTTCAAATAGCAGTAGTCCAAATTCCTTGCCCTCACTCTTGTCTGTCATTAAGAAAACTCTGCTTTCCATTAGAATATGCAGTTCAGATAATGTCTAACTTGATTGAATCCCCTGAATGAGTAATCCATTAATGTTTGCTTTTTGACAAGTATTCAAAACGGATAAAGGCAGCACCATAAAATGGCCACAAGAGTCTGTTGTCGCACCCAGCTTATCTGTGGCACATGTATTAGATCTCAGAGAATAATGCTATGATTTTAATGGTGGATTTATCCTGGCATTTAATCAATATAAATTATCTGTTTTTAATTATATATCAAATATATTAAAAATATGTTATGATGATGATTAATGCAAGTTAAAGTACTTTCTAATAACTTCAATCTGTTTTATTATTTGAACAGATAACTGTGAGAAGAGGCCACCTGAAATAGCTATGCAGGAACGTTTGAAGCCTACCTGTGTTTGGGATGTAAAGGAAAGCAGTGAAGCATTTGTAGGTTTGTGTCGTTGCCACTGTACAAAAATAACACATAATTGAAATAGTAGGTGATAGCTGTGCGGTTAGGTTTTGTGTGCTTCATTTGTCCATGCATACAAATGGTTTGTTCTAGATCAGCACCTCAACTTTGTGCCTCTACCTTTTTCAAGATTACTTCAGGTTGAATTAGACAAGTATAAAATAAATCTTGATTAAAATTAGAGGATGAGGGAAACTGTTTGACCCAGTGTCATAAATAGTTCCATACCAGAGCATTTTTCTTAAAAAAAAGTTCTTTTGTTGCAACTCTTTTTTTTTCCAATATGTTACCTTTAAGTGTTATGATTGACTCTGCTTCATTAGCTGGTTGCAGTCATGCATTCTGTCTTAATATGCTTTTCATGGAACTGTTATTTCTAAGTTATGTTTCTAATTTTTCTTTCCTACTACACTCTACATATTTCGAAAAAATGGTATTAAACTACATTTGTCATTTCCCCAACATGAGACCTCCTGCCTTTATTGTCATTGATACTGGGATGTGTATGCAGCCAATCAGTGTCACTGTGAAGCAGAGATAATGGGAACTGCAGATGCTGGAGAATTCCAAGATAATAAAATGTGAGGCTGGATGAACACAGCAGGCCAAGCAGCATCTCAGGAGCACAAAAGCTTTTGTGCTCCTGAGATGCTGCTGCTTGGCCTGCTGTGTTCATCCAGCCTCACATTTTATTATCACTGTGAAGCAGAATGAGTTTGCAGCAAGTCGGCATCTTTGAAGCCGACAGAGAAAGCGGACCTCTGTGAAAAATTTAGGATGGCTTAATTAGAATCATGCTGGGAAGTGTGTCCAAATTGTATAACCAGGGTTGTAGCTAGATCTTTAAGCTAATTAATGGGAAGAAGGATTCAATTCAAGGCAAGTTTTCAAAAATCAAAAGAAACTATTGAACAGAGATGCAGGGAAATGGAAATGAAAGGGTCATACAAAAGGGTAGAAAAGTGCAGTATAATTAGATTGAGAATAAGTGGTAATGATAAAGTTTGAGAAACTGAACATGTCTGGCAGTACTTGTGGAAGAATGCAAGAGTTAACATTTTTTGAGTCTAGTGACCCTTCTTTAGAAGCGCTCTAAGGAATAATCTCTGAACTTGAAATGTAAACTCCATTTTCTCTACACAATTGCTGCCAGTCCTGAGAATTTCTCTAGCAGTTTCTGCATTTGTTTGTTTCAGATCTCCAGCATCCAAAGCTCTATGCTGTACAAACAATATTTAGACATTTAGACATTTAGAAAAGCTTAACATAATCAAATCAGTGTTGACCTGGCTTTGTGAAAGGGAAATTATGTTTAACATGTTTGGTAGAGATGTTTGAGGATATAACAACCAGAGTTGATTTAAGGGAACCAATAGATATAGTTTTATTTTGATTTCCAAAAGGAGTTTGATAAGGGGCTGCATAAAATGTTATTAAACAAGCTAGGAGCTCACATTATTGGGGATAATGTATTACCATGGATTGAAGTTTGATTAACACACACAAAACAGAATTGGGTAATTTTTTTTCGGGTTATAAAAATATAACTTCTTGAGTGCCACAAGGAACAGGCCTAGGGCCTCAATTTTTACTATCTATATTAATGACTTGGAAGAGGGGCCAAAATGTTATATATCCCCATATGTTGGTGATGCAAAAATAGCTGAGAGGACATGTGGTGATGAAGACATGACAAATTTCCAAGAGGACATGGTTTCAATGGGCAGGCAAAATGTTGGCAAATGAGGTAAAGTATGAAGTTTTGCATTTCAGTAGGTAGACTGAAAAGATAGCCCACATTTAAATGAACACATTCTGGAAAATGCAGAACAGAATGATCTGGGTGTTTTTGTGTATGAAACACAAAAATGTTTGCATGCGGATGCTGTCGATAATTAAGGCAAATTGAATTTTGACCTTTATTGCTGAGGGCTTGGAGTTTTTTTTATTTGCTCTTGAGACAAGGCCATTGCTAACTCGGCCAGTTTTTGTTTTTTAAACTGCTGACAATAAGGATGTTCTCTTGTGAGAGAGGGATGAATGGTGATGGTGTAACCTGAGAGTTACTATGCCTTGGGCAAAAGGAGAGGTTGAGAGGGCTGTCCTTCATGGTAACCTCAGCATCCGTGTGCATCCTAAACCAACCGTCCAGCTAACTGGCTTATTCAGCCATAGTAGGATTCGAACCCACAGCCCGAGACCATGACCTGAGTATGTAGATTTAATAGGCAAGTGATAATATCACTAGGTACCTTTCTTTAGTTGCCCTTGCGAAGGTGATGGTGAGCTGCTGCCTTCAACTGCTGCAGCCTGTTTGCTGTGCATAATCTCAATGCTGTAAGAGAGGGCATTCCAGGATTTTGATTCAGCAGTACTGAAAGAACAGCAAGACATTCCTTAGTTAAGATGGCAAGTGGCCTGGAGGGGAACTTGCAGATAGTGGTGTACCTGTGTATCTGTTGCTCTTATCCTTTTAGATGGAGGTGGTTCTGGGTTTGGAAAGTACCATTTAAAGATCTTTGGTGAACTTTGCACAGCATCTTGCAGATAACACGTAACTGCTGCTGCTAAGCAATGATGGTGGAGGGAGGCGGATGTTTGTCGATGTGCTGCTGATAAATAGGCTGCTTTGTTTTGCATGGTGTGAAGTTCCTTGTGCATTGGAGCTGCATTCATTCAAGCAAGTGGGAAGTTTAAAAATGATACAACTATACAGGATGATCATGGTGACGGTGCATCTGCAGTACTGTGTACAGTTTTGATACCTGTATCTAATATTGGAGGCAGTTCAAAGGAGATTCATTAGGCTAATTCCTAGGAATTGATTTGTCAGACTGGCAGAACAGATTAGGCCTTTATTATTTTGAAAGATGAACTTATTGAAACATGCATGATTCTGTGGGAATTTCACAACATAGATATTGAAAAGATTGTTCACTTGTGGAAGAATCTCAAAATAGGGGACATAATTACAGAATATGGGGATTTGTTTAAAACTGAGGTGGAAGGGAATTTCTTCTCGCAGGGGGTAATAATTGTCTGGAATTCTCTACAGCAAAGAGTTTTGCAGGCGAGATCACTGAAAATATTTAAAGAGGAAGTAGATTTTTTTTTGAAATTGCAGGTACTAAGGGTTATGAAGAACTGAAATGAAAGAGAGGTTAATGCCTGGCACAGATCAGTCATTATTTAGTAGATTTGAGGGGCTGAATGGCTACCCATGCTGTTTTTTCTTATGTTCAGATGTCATTATTTGCTAAGCTTCCTTTTTCCATGTTTGTCAGCAAACCATATTTCTCACATATCCAGTTTAGGCCTAATAAGAACGAGTGAGATTTTAAAAACGCTTGGAGGGGTGTATCATTAATTGAAGTTTGTCAGTGTGAGAATAGCTACAGATTTATACACTCATTGCCATTTTTAGCAAATCCTTTCCAGTTTTTATTGTCACATCACCTTCACAATTATGGGCCTTCCTTCATCTTGGCAACAGATTTTTTTTATGTGGCATGCTACAAAAGCATTATGAAAGTCCAGTAATACCACGTTCTTTATAAATATGTTTCTCCTGATTGCTTGATGCTGTTATTATTCCTTAATAGTGTCCTTCAATGTTTTGCTACTGTTGATTTCAGACTAATGTGTACAGGTAGCTAGCTGACCCCTCCTCTGATTTTCAATGTGTGTGTCCCTCAGCCAGTTGTTTGGAAAAACCCTAACTCTTCAAGTTA
Source organism: Stegostoma tigrinum (assembly GCF_030684315.1). Taxonomy (NCBI): domain Eukaryota; kingdom Metazoa; phylum Chordata; class Chondrichthyes; order Orectolobiformes; family Stegostomatidae; genus Stegostoma; species Stegostoma tigrinum. The sequence goes on from NC_081356.1 coordinate 17,908,437, forward strand.
GGTTAACTATTTGAAATTTGCAGGCAGTAATGTGCATTCCAAGACTCAAAACTGACTTTGTAAATGAGACATAATAAATGTTTATTTTCCAGTTCTGAAAGAACACAAAATAAATAAATACATCATAAAATTTTAAGTCGATATGCATTTCTTTGGTAAGATTATTCGATTTGGACATTTTATTTGGTTTTGGCTTTTATCAGGTATAGTGTGACTGAGAGAAACCATACTAAGATGCAAGTACAAAGCAGATAATTAATATTTAAAATAATATGTTGCAAATGGATTTGGGCAAAAATAGTAGGTCAGTGTTTTTTGTATTTTGTATTAGTTATTTTTAAGTCAGTTTAATTTGCAGTGCACATCTTTTAATCCTTGATTTTTTTTCACTTTCAGACTGTGTTAAGACTTCAGATATGTGTGATTTCTTCTATCCCTTAAAGACAATGTATGAAGATAATAGGTCCATTGCCATCTGCAAAAGCTTAAATTCACAGACATTTTCTTGTGGCAAACTAGTGTTGGGACCATACAAAGAAAAGGGATGTCAAATGGTTTATAAAGATACTATGGTAAATTTATTTTCCCATATATTGATTCATTTTTCAGAGAAACTTTTGAGATGTTATATTTTAAATGCCAATACAATGTTTTTGTTAATTTTAACATTTTGAGTAACTTGAGTCCTTTTTATATACTTGTACTTCATATTTTTAAAAAAATAAATCTGAGTCCTGTTGCACTCCTTTCCTCTGCTGCCTGATTTCCCAAAAATGTCTGCTTCAAAGTCTTATCCTTCACTTGCCAGCCTGATGATTTAAGATCTGCATGTCATACTTTTCATAACCTTTAGATATTCGTCCTTCTGATATGCCTTTCAAATCAATTGTTTTCCGTTTTACTTATTTTCATTACAAGCCTCCTTCAAAGTACTCCATTTGTAAATTTCTCCTTTTGTGAAAAGTTTCCTAAGCTTAATGGATAGGGAGAGACCCTAAATGGCTTCTGAATGTGGGACCCACGGGGATGGATACTGTGGAGTTAATACTGCAACTCCTTCCCAGTCTCCACACTTGGTAAACTTGTCCGGTCAATGTCAAGGTCATTGTTTCTGTTTCTAAGCTGTACACTTGAGGAGCATTGCAAAAGCATTAAATTGTGCAGAGGAGATTTAAAAGAATGGTTTCTGGAATAAGGGACCTTGGCTTTCATTAACAGGGGGATTGAGTTTGAGAGTCGTGAGATCTTGTTGCAGCTCTATAAAACTTTGGTTAGACCGCACTTGGAATACTGCGTCCAGTTCTGGCCGCCCTATTATAGGAAAGATGTGGACGCTTTGGAGAGGGTTCAGAGGAGGCTTACCAGGATGCTGCCTGGACTGGAGGGCTTATCTTATGAAGAGAGGTTGACTGAGCTCGGTCTCTTTTCATTGGAGAAAAGGAGGAGGAGAGGGGACCTAATTGAGGTATACAAGATAATGAGAGGCATAGATAGAGTTGACAGCCAGAGACTATTTCCCAGGGCAGAAATGGCTAGCACGAGGGGTCATAGTTTTAAGCTGGTTGGTGGAAAGTATAGAGGGGATGTCAGAGGCAGGTTCTTTACGCAGAGAGTTGTGAGAGCATGGAATGCGTTGCCAGCAGCAGTTGTGGAAGCAAGGTCATTGGGGTCATTTAAGAGACTGCTGGACATGTATATGGACACAGAAATTTGAGGGTGCATACATGAGGATCAATGGTCGGCACAACATTGTGGGCTGAAGGGCCTGTTCTGTGCTGTACTGTTCTATGTTCTATGTTCTAACTGTGTGAAGAGTTTGAAGAAGCTACAGTTTCTGTGCTTTGATTAGAGAGTATTCTGATGAGATTTGATACAGATGTCCAAAATCATGAGTAACATTGATTAAATAGGAAATATTTCTGATGCCAGAAAGATCAGCAACGAGAAGCTACAGTGCAGTGCTTGGAAAAAATATTAAAGGTGATATCAGGATTTTTTTCCTTTTAACCAATAAGTTATTGTGATCTTGAATGTGTGGTCTGAAAGGATCATGGAACCACTTTCCATATTTTGCAAAAGAAAATTTGGATGCATGCACAGTGGGGGATAAAATAGATGGCTATGGGGAAGAATAAGGAGGGAGATTAATTGCAAGCTTTACTGAAGAGCTAGTACGTGGATAATGAGCTCTGTGGTTCCTTTATGCTTATCATGTTATGAGTTGCAGTACAAAAAATATGACTCGCTTTCTGAAAAAAAGGTGTGAAACGTTTGGTATTCATTTGTCACAAAAATCATTGAGATGTGAGTCATTCTATCAAAATAAACCCCGCTCGCTATCTGACCGTGTTTATCTTTGTCTGGAATTTGTGGTTAGTGGCTAAGCAAGGGCTTAGGTCTGCTCTCCTTGGAGAAAACTGCCCAGAAAGATTTTTGCTTTTTTACTCTTTTTGTGATACATTAAATCTGGTTCCAAGTTATGGGGATGCCTTGGTGTGCAGCAACATTGTCAGTAAGCAAGGAGGAACCAACCACACTGAAGTATATACACACAGTAAGCTTGGAACCTAAAAGTACTCAATATTCTCTCTTTTTTCCCCCCTTCCCTTCTCTCTACATCTCACTCCCTCTCCTCCCTGATTTTAGTTTTGAACTTCTGTTTTCCTGCCTGGATCCGATATTTAAGACATTTGAGCCGTTTATGGTTCTTGGCTGTTTAAATAGACATTAATGCTATATATTGCTCACCAATTTTTTATAGTATTAAACAGTGAAATCCGTTCTATTTTAGCTGGTTCAAATCCACTACTTGACAGGGTGGATGTACAATGGTTGTTTCCCCTTGTGGGAGAATTTAGAACCCGATGGCTTAATCTTAGAATAAGAGTTGGCAAGTTTAATACAGTGATTAGGAGGAATTTCTTTTCTTCAAGTGGAGAATCTGTGTGGCATTCTTCATGAGGGCAGTCGATCCTGGTTCATTAGGCATATTTAAGGCTGATACAGTTTTTTAATCAGTCGGGGAGTTGAGGGTTCGGGGGAAAGGCTGGAAAGTGAAGTTTGGAATTCTCAGCTCAGCTGTGATCTCATTGAATAGCCAAGCAGACTCGATGGGCTGAATGACCTACTTCTGCTCCTACGTCGTACAATGTTAATTTCTGATTTAATAGGGCGACAGCTTACTTTTAAAATGTGTCCCTTAGTTTCACTCCCTCTCACAAGAATAAAATGATTGCCTAGCATTACCATGTCAGATACCCTGAGGATCTGCACATAAACTTTCCAAAACCCACTTCCTGTATTTTAGATTAAAGAAGTTACCATTTAACTTCTTCAACTTCTTTTTAACATTAGAAGAATCCTGTATGTGGCTTTTTATGTAAAACCTAGTTTGTTTTTGATGCGCATTAGTTGTTTTACAGGTATTTCATATCCTAAAAGGAGATCTAGGGGTTACAATATACCGTACCACATACCATCTCAAAGAGGGGGATTACTTCTTTGTGCCTTCAGGTAAATGTTCTTTTACCTTTTTTTGTTTTTATTTGCTGCTAAATTTATGCTTATTGGGCAGCTGCACTATTTCACTTTGCATTCATCTGCCAGTACTTGGCAGGCATAAAAATATGCAAAAATTGACAGCTTCTGGTCAGTAAGCACTCTGAATTCACCTAGATGTACGTCTAAATGCAAGCGTAAATCCTGATTCCTCATAGTGAAGGGATTGCATATTTCACCAAGGAAATCAAACAGCTGGAGAGACGCTAAAGCACAAAATTGATTTTATAGGATTGTAATTGCAAGTGAGATTTGTCAAAAATTCTTTCAATAGCCAAGTTAATTGAGCATTTCAACACAGTTCACGAGCATATTCCTCATTAGCGCACAGGTTTCAAAAGCGCATGCTGATGTGATTAAATGGCCCCAGTAATTAAAAGATGAAAGACAGGCACTAAGATGGCTGACAGACCTGGGGCATTTTGTAATTTTCAAAATGTATTGTCTTTAACGTAGAATTAAAATGATTACGTTATTACTTAAGTAGTTTTTATTTCCCTGTTATAGGTAACACATACAATGTTACAAATCTTCAGGATACTGAGGCTGTTCTGCTTTTCACACAATTGAAAGGATCCAAGATGGATTAACAAGTTTTGTAAGCAGCTGTTTTGGTACAGTGCTATACTTTGTAAATTTGTAATTGAAGTGTTTTAGAATAGTTTTGACCATTTGGAATAATTAAAACTTTAATGTTTTTTTTATGAACCAATGCCTGTTTTCTTATGAAATGTGAGGAATATTGGGCTTTTGAAATTGTTCAGTGCAGTTAATGTTACTGAACATATAGCTTGATATTGTCATCATAAAGCTTCTCTAGTTTTTTTTTACCATTTATTAGAGCAGTTTTGAATATTTTTGGAATAGTTGAAATGTTTGCTTTTTGTTAAGAATTAATCTGCTGTTATGCAACATGCTGCTTTGAGCATTTATATCTGTATATTTGAACTTGATGTATTGACCAGTAAACATGATACATAATGGAACATATTCTGTAATTGTATAATTTGATATTTTAGTTCTCAAATTTTTGTAAACAAAGGTGAAGAAATAGTATTCACCAAAGGCAGCTTCATATCAAAATACATGTGTTTATGGCAACGGGGATGATCTGTACCAAGTAAACCATAAATTCTTGTTCATGTGCTGGTTACGATTAACCTGCTTGGAACTATGCATTTCATGTCATTGCTTCGTCCTCATATTGGAGTTCTGAATCTTGGTTAAACAATGCTAGTGAAGAGAGAGAAGAGAAACTAAATGAAAGTGACCTTTCACTCCTTGTCCTTGGGATTGAATGCAGTCCATTTTAATAGAGAAACCTCTTCTGTCCATTAGCTCTATTGATTGCCTTTGAAAAGTTTGGATATTTTCTTCACAGTCCGTGCTAGGCATTAACCAGCAACAGTAAATGATCCATGATTTTGTACCACATCAATGATTCTTTTAACTGTGTTTATCACTATGGAGGGCTGCTTGTCATCAGAAATAGAAACAGTCTCCCAACTTAGATGCACCCAGTTCAGTTTTAGTTCAGTTAGCTCTGGAGCAAAATTTGATCAATATGTTTTAATCACAAAGTTTCATGAAGTGTGCAGTGCTGGAGAATAGTGTTGTTTCCTTGTCACAATCCAACATAATGTGACCCTTCCAAGTGAGATTACCTGCTTAGTTTCAGTTATGGGTTGTTTAGTGTTTAAGATGACCCAATTAATTTTACACAGCCTTAGAATTTGAGAGTGAAGATTTTCATTTCGTCACTATTAACAACTGCAGCATACTAATTGCAAGAGGCATTTAACTGTCTAAAATTGTTTATGCTAGGCGTGACACATTTTAGGTAGCAATAGTATATTCACGTATAGCTAATTAGTTTAGAAGTGCTTTGGAACTCCATGGGCATATGGAAAAGCAATTTTTAAAAAAAGTGAATTCCTTTGTTTTCTCCCTTGGTTTCTGTTTCTCTTTCCCACTAATATTGGTGATACAGCACACTTTTTTATTAACTGGCACCTATGGGACCATGAGTGTGCTGGTTGATAAATATTCCATATAATCAAGAGGCCCACATAATCAATGTACAACAGTCAGTAATAGAAACATATTGTTGTTATATTTATTTATAGCATAAATCATTTAAATAATAATGCAACTTCATCTTAAATAAAACTTATCGGCAGAGAGCCTTCTCACTCTCGCCGTCATCTGACTACTCAGATGTCCTGTTTAGATCACAGTATTCAAGGAGAAATTAACTTGAAAATGAATCAACCTTTGTTATTGAATGTGACCACTTGATTGAACAACAATTACACCGATGTCAGTAAATTAAAACTCTAATAATCGGACAGAATAACACAGTAAACTTCCCCGTATTTGAGGTACCTAATTTTTGCTATTTTATCTAGCATGCCAATTCACTAGATGCCAGTTAAAGCATAGTTTGCTGTATAACTGAATTTCTTAGATCTTTGTTACTCATGGTATAGATTCTGTACTTGTTCCCAATTTTACATCCACTGAACAAGAAGCAAATCTAACCCAACTTTTTCCTTCATTGCATGTGATGTAGTTTGCAAATGTAAAGAAATTCTATGCGGAAAGTATTTGTAAGCCTTTGCTTATTTTTGTAACAGCCAGTACATTCATTGTATTATAAAGAAATTGTTTTATTTGAAAAATGGATGTTTGATGTGCAAGTATTTAACTATGGTGCAAAGATGTTGAACCATTTGTATGTGTATATATATAAAAAGAGCTTCAGCACATCTAGCAAAAGTTAGAAAGGATGCCATTTTTCCCCAGAGTACCTTGTCTTAAACAAAACATGTACATTTGGAAATAAAAGATCATGTGATTTCTCTATGCTGACTCCCATCATTACTTTATTATTGTGATGTTGCATAATTTTGGGATGTTGACTATTTATCATGAATTTCTTCACCATCTCTGTATGCCTTTGTAATGTCATGTATTTTGTTTGAGGTGGAGGAAGAAGAATTTGTTGTATTCATGAGTGAAAACTAAGCAGGAGATAATGGATCTGACAACTTCTCCCATATATGTCATCTTTCATTGGATAAACGTACAGATGATAATGGATTGTGTCGCTTAGCTGGGCTTCAGATTGGTTTCTCAGGTTGGCGCAACATCGAGGGCCAAAGAGCCTGTACTGCGCTGTAATGTTCTATGTTCTGTATCTTGCCCAGTGTGCACAAATGTTGATCTAATGTCCTCAGTGAACCTTAGTTTATTCAAAATTTTATTTTGAAAATTGGCTACAGTTTTCATTAAGAAAATTATCTTCTATTAAGTTAGTTAGAAACGTCACTGATGTCACCATTCTACCTCACTACCACCTTCCAGCTTCCCCACTATCGCACAGTTAATAGACTGGTTATCAGTCATCCAATGTTGGATGAACAGAACTTTCCTTCCTCTTACATGTTGGGAATCTGAATTCATTGCTTTTGTTCCCCTATCTAAACTCTCGCTACCAATTCTTGTTCCTCTCCTTGGCAACTGTCAGAGACTAAACCAGATTATTATGAGCATTAATGTTCCTTGACCCTAAGATGCACTTCCAACTATACATTCCAACCATTCCTAAGATTGCACCTAATTCTGTGGATGACTTTACCCCTGCTTAAGTTAATCTGCTTCTGAAACTTTCTTTTATGTATGTCCAAAGGATGTCTAGCTGGTGTCATATAACCTCCTGTCTATAGACATAAGTCATCCAAAGCTCTGTACACATAGTTACTCACCCAAGTCCCTATTTACCTCTAACTGCTGTCTGTGTTAACTTACCTTAGTTCCCAGTTGAACAATATGTTGATTTTAAAATTATCACTTGAACCTCACATGGTCTTGCCCTTCCAATCTTTGTAGTCTCCTCCTTGCAAATCTCCAAGGTATCTACGGTTATCTCATTTTGGCCTCGTGAGTGCCCTCAATTTTAGTAATTCCATTGGTAGCAGCACCTTAAGTTATTTAAGCTAAAAGGTCCGGATGTCTCACAACTAAAACTTTCCACCTTTTGCCTAGCTGCCTCCTTTTCTAGATATTTCTTACAATCCAAGCTTGGGTTATCTGACCTCGTATTAACTTTTGTAGCTTGATGTCATTTTATGCTTCCGTGAAGTATTGTGGGAAACTTAATTTAATTTGCTAGATAAATGCAAACTGATGTTGGAATTGCCATATCCCTCAGTATGAAAAGCTGAGGTACTGAGCTTTGACCTTTGGCAGCTATCTCTTTGATTTCCTGATTATGGTGTGCTCAGAACTATCCTAGTTCAGCTCGTGAAGCTTTATTGTCCTTTGTTCAGTTGAAGACTTTTTCAGTATAAATTTCTTAAATTTTTGTTTCCTCCCATTCAGAGTGATTCATTTAATTAATGAACTGACTTTTTATTTTTATCCCCAAGGCTTTGTTACTATTCCTCAAAAATTTGTCAGTTTTTGATTCTTTGAATCAGCATTAGAATATAATACTATACGGCATTGCTGCCATGCCATAGTGGGGAATAAGTGTTCCATTATTGTGTTCTCAGAACATTTGCTGTTATGGACTGGAGCACCAAACATTAACTGGTGCTGTTTTTCAGTATTTTTTTAAACCTAGAATGGCTATGGTGTAGATTACTTCAAAGTTATCTGTTTTGTTCAGATTTGGACAAAGGCTTGAAAATCTTGGTTAATGACTTTGTTATTGACTGGATGAGCTTTCCAAGCCATGAAGTGGAGTAGTGGACATGCCTGCACTGCACAGTTTTAACTCCACAGCATGCATCTTCTTTGCCTTCTAAACATAAGACTTGTTAGGAAACCTCTGAGACAAGTGGTTCTAGATTTAAGCCACACTTCCCAGGCCTTGAATACAAATCAAGACATACTCTATTGCAGTCTTAAACGCATGTAGATCTGTTGGACAGTTATCACTCAATCAAAATCACAAAACTAGATTACCTTGTCAACATTGTGTCGCCGTTTATAGTTTGCTGTGTGCAATTGGCTGTCTTATTTTCCTGTACTAAAACTATGCCTACACTTCGAAAGTACTTCATTAGCTGTAAAACACTTTAGTAGTTGTGTAAAGCATCATACAAAAGCAGAGATGATAGGAACTGCCGATGCTGTAGAATCTGAGATAACAAGGTATAGAGTTGGATGAACACAGCAGGCCAAGCAGCATCAGAGGAGCAGGAAGGCTGACGTTTCGGGTCTGGACCCTTCAGAAAAAAGGAGTTTTTGATTTTCACTCAGAAGTAGGAAATATTAAGAGTAGTAGACAATTGATTTGCCCTGTTATGTTAGCAGCTTGTTCCAAGCTTTCAGATGGGAACCTGCTGAAGAACTTATAGCAGAGAAAATTTATGAAAATGTGTCAAAGAATTAAACAAGAACAGCATGAATTATTAACAAAATATCAACTAATTAAAGTTGCACCATCATCAATTTGCAATATTCTATATCAATGAGATTATTGATTAAAATCTGTAGGTCCTAGCTCATGCTTCAAGTTTTATTTTTGCTGCACCTCAGCCAAAAAACTTGCCTTGACAACGTTTAATGTTATCCTCATTGGGCAGATTTTGCTACTTCTTGAACTGACCATCAGGTGGAGCACTTACCTAATGCTTTCAGCCCAGTGTCGTGGAATTGTTTTTAACGTTGGGAGCTGTCTTGTTCCATGGAAACATTTCTCAGGATAGAATGATAGTAGCAATGTAACCTGCACAGTCTTCAATCCTAGCTGGAGGAGAAAGCATAATGGCACAGAGTAACACAGATTCTTCTCAAGGAGGGAAATGTATTAAATTGTAGGATCCCTTGGATAATCGCTTGCAAAGCAAAGATGATATCCCTGAGATTGTTACTTTTGAAAGATTTTATGTTAAAGATAGAAGACATTAAAAAGGTGCCATCTTTTAGATGAGACAGTAAACCTTTTTCTACTATGATCACATTTGAAAGGATGAAAATGTTACAACCGTTCAGGCAACTATGAAGGGAGGAGGAAGAGGAAGCCATGTGAGAGTAATTTGGGTGCAGGCCCTGTTGTAAGTGAGGACTTGTCTGTTAGCACAGGACATAGTTGTATTATTCAGACTCAATGGCAGGCTTACTGCCTCGAAGCTTATGATCCAAGAATAGCCATCCCACGTGGGTCATTTCTGTAAGCAAAATAGCTAATATATTTTCTGCATTACGACAGACTATACATCTTAGGGATTTAAGAATGAACTGAGATTATGAATAGCACCAAATAAATGAAAATCTTTCATGTTAAACCTCATCAGGATTTACACATTTATTGAAGGGTAATATCATTATGTAGAGAGTTTTCAGTCTCATATTTATTGAAGAAAAACAGACAAGCTACTTCTCTAGAAACAATATTCAACATGTGAATCAATTTCATTTGCTTTCGCCACTTTACAATTCAGCAATGTCAGCAGAAGCTAGTTACTATCATCTCAAGTTGTCTCATTTCAGTCTTCAAAGTGAAGATGACCAGGATGTTGTGTTCAGGACATACAAAGGGAAGGAGAAAACATTCTAAAACGTAACAGAAATTCTATTTAAATACTAAAAAATCTTCCATGGTAATGCTTATAGTAAGTTTTGAGGATCCATTGTTTTATAATACTAGGAGCATTGCAGCATTATTCTGTATAAGGTATAGAATAGTATATTGTAGCCCTTTTCTGATTGCTTGAAAAGTTGGAGCTGTTATGAAGAAAGAAGTCATTTATTAAATTAATGTTTAATCCTTGTCTACCTCAAAGAGGATAAAGTAACCAAATCACTGCAGAAACCTAAAGTCTGATTTTGATTTAGACAATTAGCTCATACCTTTGGGTGAGATGTTTAATTTTATACCTTGCTTGACTTTCAGTCATATTAAAGTCAGTGGCTCACAAATTGGAAGTGGGGTATAAATTGATCCAAATGACAGCCATGTAGTGTTAATCTAAGTAGTCTGATCTATGTGCCAAATTAGATAAAATTGTGTAAGTTGATGTGTAGTATTTAATTAGAGGCTAAACGGGAGTTTGTACGTCCCTGAGAGCTGATGAGCAAACAAGATTTGTCTGTATGTATCCTACAAACGCCATAGACATTATACCTTGTTTGTAATCCAGGTTGTTTATCCTCTCAGAATGCGAAGTGTAATCTTTACTGAATACTAATTGGGAAAGTAAATTATTACACAGTGATTAAGGATGTTTTTATTTGTACAGCTGTCTTACTAGATAATTTCAAATAATTATTTTATCCTGTAACATGAATGCCTACAGTAGCCTCATATTTGAATGTGTGTATTCTGTCTAAAATGTTCTTAAAATTTCCCACTGAAGTATGCTGTTCCAAGAATATATTGTAAATGTTTACTGATGATGAAAAATTGGAAGCATACAAAAGGTTACCCAGGACTTCTGTGTGGCTCTTGGCAGTTCTCCAAAACCCTTGTTTACAAAGGTTAACAACGAAGTTATCACCTTGCAGACGAAGGCTAGCTAATGTGGCTGTCATGCAAATCAAAGGCTAACTGAATAATAACATTAACATAGAAAACAAATAAATAGATGTGTGGCAATCAGGATAAATACTAACGGCTTCCAGTTTTGACAGTTTGATCACAGGCTGAAAAAGTGACTGTCGCAATAGCTACATTTTAGGGATATAGTAGAACTGAGAATCTCCATTCTACTGCATTCCTCTACCCCTTCCCAAAAAGAATAATTTGGGAAACCTCCCTGACCAAATGTAATTAGCTTGGCCAAATGGCTACACTAAGTAGCTAAACTTGTGTTGAACTACAATTATAGGCAAGGTTAATTGTCATAATAATCTGTGCTCCATCTGGATAGGCAGATTGACCTTAAATTTTCAAAAGATGGCAGTATGAACAAGTCTGCCACAAATATTCTGCAGTGTACTTAATACAACAACTAGCATTTATATAGCTCCTTTAACATTACAAAACATTTTAAGATGCTTCACAGGACCATGACTGGACAAAAAATAAAATGACACTGAATGAAAAGAAGACATTAAGGCAAGGGACCTCAACTCTAGTCAAAGTATCAGGTTTTAAATAGCCTGTGGTAGAAGGACAGAAGGAAAGAGGCACTGCATAAGATGCAGATGAGGCATACATAAAAATGCAATTGGAGGAATAGTAACATTTTGCCATCTGCTGCAGGTATTTTAAAACTGAGGAGATTGGGGAGAAAATTTCACATCTTTGAGTCTAGCTGCCTGAGACACAGCTGTTTAAGGTAGTGTGAAGCAGTGGAACACAGAATTTTAATGGAGTTTTGGGCTGGAAGAGTTTAGATTGACAGAGAGAAGGTGGATATGAAATAGAGAATTGTAAAATCAAACTTTCAGTGGAACAGAGGCTACAGTATACCAGCAACATATCCTCAAGTGTATGTTGAACCTTTCCTCATTCTCACAAATCATTTTTGTGTATGTATTAATTAATAAATTAATAAAAAATTAATAAATCTTCTGCAATGCTAATTATTTGTACATTATAACATTTCAAAGCAGTTTCTTAATAATTGTGTGCCATTAGTGAATGCCAAATACTGTGCCATCAGTGTCATTCTGCTTGTGTTAATTTATTATAAGATACAGAAAGGTAAGACCTCCAATGGTCATAGTAAAAAAGTGGCAATTCCTGAAGGATGATATAATATTGTTTAGTGCTAGTGCATTATGGAAGTGCAGAAAATAACCCCTAAGCTAAGTTATGGAGACAAATTATGACCACAAAGAAAAATGAACATTGTCCAACAAAATTTAGCAGCATAATTGTGAATATCCCAGAAAATATTGTACAACATTTTCTGTGCTTTGTGTGGGCTTAAATGAGCATGTTCTTGCAAATTGTTGGGAGACTGTAGAATGTAATGCTGCCTAGATGATCTTGAAAAGGCAATTAAAGACAAATGACAATTAGGGGAATTCCAAAAATTGAAAAAAATACTATTGCCCAGAGGAAGAAATTCATTTGTTAGTCAAATGAGAGGTGAGTCTCTGCTGAGAGCTGAGTGTGTTGTTATACTTTTGTTCATTATTATAAATATAAGCAACGAGTTGTGTTGACCACCTCAGACTAATTATCCACATTGCTGTGTCTTGTGTTGTGATGTCTTTTTATCCTGGTGTTTTTATTCCTAAACTGTAGGAAATAAAGTTCAAAAATCTCAGTTTTAAAATACCTGCAGCAGATGGCAAAATTTTACCACTCCTCTGTTCATTCTTTCATATATGTTCATCTGCATCTCACACAGTGCCTGGGATTCTTGACAAAAAACTGTCTCTTCTAGCATCTGCAAAGCAGAAAAGACCAGACTGCATAAGAGACCGAATATTCAGTGGACATAGCAAAACCACAGAGAGCATATTCACACTCGCATGCACACAAACTTTATTTGGGTAATTTAGTTACATTGGTGGTCAATCATTGAACACATTCATGTCAAGTCATCAATTAATGTTTAACAACAGAATGTAAGTTTATTACACAACAAAACTTCCTTATATGATAGTTTCAAAAGTTCATAAACATCAGAAATTGAAACCCTTTCCCAAACAATAAATCCTACAAATCACTCAACCCATTGAATCACCATTCTTAGCTTAACTATTTTTAATTTCTTAGCTGGCAAGATTGCAAGTATTTTCTGTTAGAACCTTTTTACACATTCGCTAGATGTTATTCTTGATTGTCTTCCCCTAAGATTTTGGACACAGGCTAACTGAATGACTTTCTTAACTGAACTTTAAGAAAAGCCCTGTTGTCTTGAATTTCTGAACCAGTTTAAGACTTTTATCCAGCCCTGATATCCTGGAAACTGCTACAAACTGTCCTTCTGCTGGTATGAATCTTTTCTTTACCAACTGAACCCTGATTGTGGCCTCTGGCCACCCATCTTCCTGTCATAAAATTGCAACTTTGTAAACACTTAGATCAGTTAGGAGCAAATTACTGCAGCTGCTGGATTCTGTACTGAAAACAAAAATTGCTGGAAATCACAGTGGGTCAGGCAGCATCCATGAAGAGAGTAAGCAAACGTTTCTGGGTGAAGAGTCATCTAGACTTGAAACATTAGTTTTCTCTCTCCATGAATGCTGCCTAGCCCACTGTGATTTACAGCATTTCTTGTTTTCACTTATAGGCTAGGGATGGGCAAGAAATGCTGGCCAGCCAGTGATAGCCACACCCCACGAATGAATAAAAAAAAATGTGCAGCATGGAAACAGACCCTTTGGTCCAACTCGTCCATGTCAACCAGATATTGAAATTAATCTAGTCCCATTTGCCAGCATTTAGCCCATATCTCTCTAAACCCTTTCTATTCATGTGCCCATCCAGATGCCTTTTAAATGTTGTAATTGTACCAGTCTCCATTCTCTGGCAGCTCATTCCATACACACACCACCCTTTCTGTGTGAAATTTTGCCTGTTAAGTCTTTTAAAAATCTTTCCACTCTCATCTTAAACTTATACGCTCTAGTTTTGGACTCCCCCACCCTAAATCAGTTAGCTGCCATGAATGCTTGCAATGCATTTAACTGACGTCTCCTACTTTATTTGGAAATGATTTTTGAATTCATGGTTTAATAGTGCCTTTAAAACAAATCCATCACTTCACAGAACTAAAATGATAGGCTGATTTACCTTAAGTTTGAAATCCAGATTCTCAGAATGACAATAATACATTACACACCTTTAGCACAGTACTGAAGTCTTTGGAACTATTGTAAATCTCCACTGCACCATATCCATAGTAGATGGAAGATTGAATCTGGTGACATGTGGAGTAGGGAATATAGAGTAAAAGTACAGTATGAAGATGAAGAAGGTGGATTACAAGTGTGTTGCTATTTCAAGACAACACAAAAGGATTAGTTTGAAGACCAAAACTGTAGTGAATTACTAAACTTGTTCTAAAACTAATTACCCTTGTACCTCTGGGTGTTTCTCTGAGCCGATAATTTCACCAAAAACATGGTTGTGAAGTGTATTAGTGAAACATCAAGTAATTACATGTTAACTGAGTAATTTTGAGCTATTGTTCATATATAAATGGCTATTGGTTATGCAATGAATGTCATTTCTGAAACCGTATCAATGGAAAGCTTTTTATAGTTACAAAAAGGCAAGGTTCAGCGTTTACAATTATACTCTGATAATTACATGTCTGTAAGTTTAATTTGAATTTTAAAAGTCTGATTCCCTTGAACATGCAAAATGATAATTCATGATTGAGACTATTTGAATGTAAAACATTTTTTCTAGCTGTGTACACTTTGAATGGCAGATCTTCCAAATCTTTGCTCAAAATGATCAGAAGCTTAAAATGATGGGTCAGCAGCCATTTGCTGTGAGATTTACAAAATGCTTTTGTGACTTGCTTTTTATTATTGTTTTCTGTTTCTCATTCCTTTAGGGTTTTTTCTCTCTGGTTTAATCATCAAAGTATCATTTTTAGTCTATAGTTTGTAACAGTGTTATATTTAAAATGTTGTTTAAGTTTGCCATATTGGAATCTGTTACTACTGTGTTACTTCCCATTATGTACAGCATGGTTCACCAGTTGATATCTGAATTCCTTTCTCAAGGGCCCAACATGCAGTACTTGGAGTGAGTGCTGCTGGATTATTTGATGGACACTTGCAGAACTGGCAGCTCTCTGGTTAACTTGTCTGTTCAAGGATTGTCTGCAAAGAAGACATAGTGTCACTAATGACTAAGAGCAAAAAAAGCTTCATGATTGTAGTATAATGATGTGGATCTTAGAAGATGAACTCGATGACTCATAAACTCTTCTGGTTCAGAAATGACTATGTTCTCTTTGAACTAATTCCTTTTGAGCTGCATTAAGTCTATCCATCTTTCAACCCTAGTGCTCACTGATTTATGTCACTCCCAGTTAAGCAATGTCTTGATTTTAAACTTCCCATTCTTGTTTTCAAATCCTTCCATGGTCTCCCAACTCCCTATCTTTGTAATTTTTTCCAGTTCCATGCCACTCAATTTTACTGTTTTTTCTGGACTCTTGACCATCCACTTTTCAATGCATCATTGGCCATGTCTTCAGTTACCTGAGTCCTGAGCTCTTGAATTCCTTTCCTTCAGCCCTCTACTAATTTCCTTCTTTAAGATAGCCACCAAAGTATAACTTTGATCAAGGTTTCGATCATCTGATCTAGTGTCTCTTTATGTGACTTGGTATCGCTATGTTTTATTATGTTCTTGTGCAGTACTGTGGGACACTTCACTATTACAAAATCTGCTGCCTACTTCATTACTATTAAGTAGGAAAAATGGTGCAACCTGAGGAACTGTTTCATGGGATATATTTGATTTTTGACACAGACAGGAACCCACCTCACAGCAAGCATAGCAGGAAATTATATACACCGTCTCCCACATTCAGAGATCTAAGAGGAGCTGACAATTTCTTGATGAAGAGAATGTGCCAACGTGTGGCTGTCCAAAGTCTGCCATTTGTTATGATAGCTTCAAACTTAAGAATTTTTGTTGACATGAATTTGAATGTTTGCAGATATATAGACATTTTTAAAAGATGTTAATGGAAGGACTGTGGAACTTGGTCAACATATTTCTTGTAACAACAGCTTATTTACTTTCAGATCTCCTGACTGGGTTTACGATTGTAGCCTGCATATACTTCTTTGGATTTAGTTTCGATTTTTCAGGTGGTGGCGAGGCTGGAGAAGAAAAAGAGCTCCCCAGTCTAGTTGCCTTGTTTTGTTGTAGGCCTTGCGCAGTGCTTGGAGCCCTGGTCCAGTCTGAACCCAAAAAATAGCTCCTGAAAATTGTTTAGAAGAAATCTTGATCCTATGTGTTCAGGGCCAGCTGCGTTGGCCAAGATCCTACAACATCCGCTTGCATTTTGAACATCCCACACCTTATCCTATATTTTTGCCTCTAAGAACTAAAACTTATGGACCAAAGTATTTTTTTAAAAGTGTGTCTCTGCAGAGAAAAATCCTTTATCTGGTTCATGAATGTGAATGTTTGTCTTTTGGTTTATTTTGTTACAAGCGCTGTTACTGTAGTCCCACTACTCCCTGGGCCACAACTTACATAAAAATATATTACCCAGTTACTGAGATGGCCAATGAAATGCCTTATCAAAAAAGGTTTAAGCAGAAAGATTTATCAACCAGGTTTTAAATATTATTATCTATCAATAAGGTTTTTATTTAATACACACAAAATTATTGTATTATCAAAAATGTATTACCAAAACAATACTTACAGAATAAAAATACAGTAGTTAGTTAACATACTCAGTCAGAAGTATATATGGGAGTATAAATGTTAAATCAACTAAATAACCCAAAGCCCACACACATTCGCTACAGGAAAGGTGAAGCTAAAGCAGATTCCTTTCTCTGCAAATTCCGCTTAAAGAAAACTTCCTGACCATCAAAGTTTTTTTTGAAGGTAACAAGAATAAGAATTAAAATGTCCTGAAGTTGTCTATTCTGCCACGTGTAGTCGTCATTAATCATACACAGTTATCTCTGGAGTCTTGGTAGATATAGCTTGTTCAGGAAATGCAATATTGAAAAGTTCCTTCAATCACTCTCCTAGAACAATAGTTAAGACCATAAGAAATAAGAACAGTAGTAGGTCATCCAGACCCTCAAGCCTGTTTGTATTTCATTGAATCATGAATAATCTTACAATATCATATTCACTTTGCTATGTATTTCCTATAACCCTTGATTCTCCTATTGATCTGTCTCAGCCTTAACTGTACACACAGATTCTGCCCCTACAACAATTTGTGGCAAGGAGCTCCAAAGACACTCAATCATTGTGCAAGAAGTCTCAGTATTAAATTGGAGCCCCTTTATTCTGAGACGACTCAGGTCTTACATGCTCCCATGAAGGGAAACATAGTCTCAGCATTTACCCTGTCAAGCTGCTTAAGAATCCTGTATGTTTCACTGAGATCCCCCACATTCTTCTCGCTAAACATCCAAATTTTTTTGAAAAAAAAAATGGGAACATAACAATGTGACTATCGCTGACATAAGACCTATCTTTAGTTTATTAGGATCCCAGAATGGATAGTGTCTGATTGCAAATACCAGTTTACAGGCAAACTGTTTCAGGACTTGTTTTAAGTGGAGAGTGACCCATAACAAACTCAAATGGTTGCGCAGAATGCATTGTGCTATTAAGTCAATGATCATTACTTGTCAGGCATGTTGTGAAGTTGGTGTAGTGCTTGTGGACTGGGAGGCAGGATGTTAGAATTTGTTTGTAAAATAATGGGGGGAACAGTGCATGGCCTCTTTAAAAGGTTTTTTTCAGTCTTGGAGATTAAGAAAAGATATCTGTAGGCAGCAGCAGCTGTACAGAGAGTTCTTGAAATTGAAATATTACATCAAAAGGATATAGTATCAGCAGGCAAAGCAGCATTTTTACCAAGGCAACAGGTTTTTGAATTTAGCCAATTAATTTAAACCAGGTCCTAGATACCAAAGCCCAATTAAATTTAAATTTGGTGGTTTTTGACAATCTCAGACCAATCCTATTGTAAAAAGTTAATAGCTCATGAAGGGTGTAAAAGAAGAGGGCATTTGAAAATTGGTGTGAGAGTAATTACCATCTGTTAAGAGAACAGCTCTCAATAGCCATCAGCCCCAAAGAAAGAGAAAGTCACTGCTCTCACAGAAATCTTTAAACTCCTCAGGTTAATTACCACCTAAATAAAGGTAATGTGACACTCTTAGCTAATATTCCTGACACAAGAAAATTCAATGGAGGAAGGTGTTCCTGACTGGAAAACAGCAGAGAAGGCAAAGAACATTCTGGGAGACTGATCAAGTCTGCAATTTTTGTGAGACTAAGTTTCAATTTATTTTTCTTATTACTTTGATTTAGATAGGTGGATTTGTATTTATTGGAATGGCATACCATTCATTTTTTTTTATTCGGGTATAGTTAGTAGTCAGGCATAGTTAGTAGTTAAGGGGGAAAATTGTTTGGTTTATTAGTAGTTCTGTTAATTTGTTCACTGTTAGAGTTAGATAAATGTTAAATGTTGCTCATAAAGTGAGTATTGGAGCTCATTTCATTTTTAGATGACAAAGCGAGATTTTCGCATTACATTTTGATGAAGCACCAACGGAGGAGTCAATACCTCCTCCAGCAATCTTGGGATTGGAAACCAAGTGCAAATGATGTTGCCCAGTAGCCAGTTGTTTAACCACTCCAAAACACAGGACATTCTTCTTCAGAGAATGAAAGAAATACATGATGAGTGAGCAGGTGCAGAACAACAAGAACTGTGCTCTGGACAGATTGTGCAATTTCGAAGCCCAAATCGAAATGCTTGGGTACCAGCAAAGACTTCTAAAGTATACAACCAGTCCATTACCTTTACTGTAATAGTGCTACATTACAAAGAAACAGAAGCTGGCTGAATGTTACAATACATCTATCTTGTATAACAAGAATGAGAAGGAACCCTTTGATGATGATGGTAGTGTGCTGGTATTGAGTTACAGCAACTAGCAGCAAGAAAATCAAGTTGCCAAACAAATGCAACTGAGATCAGCACACACCTCTCCAGATGGGTACACAGCATTAGATTAGGACAATTTGTTAAACTTCCAAAGTATTCTATTGAAGTTTCAACTTTTAGGCTTGCAAAGTCTGTTTTACCTATTTGTACAATTATCCAATTAACAGCGTATGACTGTATGTATAAACATGTATATCTGTCTAAGGTTGTTTCTTCGTCTTTGGAAAAAGGGGAGGTTGTGTTGGATACCACAACACCCACACACAATTTCTTTTTTTGTGAGAGGTGACATAACCATTGTCACATCGGGTAAAATACCTTGTTGGAAGCAAAATCACATCAAATATGATTCCTCATTTGAAATCATTGATAAATGAATGCTATTCAGTATATTTGGACCCTAAAGTAGACGGAAATCTAGTTAAATAGACCCACTTCATTATATATATTCTCTAGCTGCTTGTTAGATGCTGTATTTTTTTTCAAATGCATAGAACAATGTAGTTTAGTTTGAAAGCAGCTTAGTTTCTGAATACACTACTTAAAATAAAATTGAGTTCTGACAGCTAAAGGTCAGTGCTTGGCTCTGTGTTAACACTATGTGATTGATAAATGAAGGGCTGTCGGCAACTCCTTTAATTCTGGAGAGAAGGCTCATCAAACATCTGACAAACTGCAGGTTTGAGACATGTATTATTAAACCATTTTGACTGCTGTAGAGAGATTATACTTTCTGTCATTGCAAACACTTGACCAACAACTGAGTGAGTGGGTTTTCAACTTACCATTTATATTAGGGCAATGAGAGTGAAATAGAAGGAAAAACACTCTCAAAATGCAGGCTGAAGGAATTGTCATTTCCTGCTGTTGATTTTTCCCCCATTCTTTTGAGTAAACCATTGATGTGTTAACAGTGCTTCATATAACTACATACAATGTATTTGCACATGTTGGCGCAGGCAAGTATGTACTAGCTTCAGCTGCAAGTGCTCCTTGGGTCATTGGTCAGGTTCTCTATGAAGCTGCTGACATTGCCCAGCTATGTCTGTGCCAAAGTATGGCAGAGCTTCTATTTTGTGCTTGTTCATGGGGGTTTCTCTCACTTTTCATGGCCAGATGGCACTTGAACTAAATAGAGTTACATTCCCTTAGGATGTTGGTTGCAATGGAGCTAGTTCAAGCCTTACCATTTGATTGACATTCTAAGCTTAGTAGCACAGTAAATAGTATAATTCAGACCAGAGAGTACAGAATGAATAGTGATAGATTAAGCAGATGAGCAAAGGCTGTAGGAGATGGAGTTCAATCTGAGTAAATGTGAGGTGATCTATTGGGTATGGCAATTAGTGTGTGGTTGAATAGACATTTGGCATGCTTGCCTTCATGGCTCAGTCCTTTGAGTATTGGAGTCTGGAAATCATGTTGAGGTTGTTCAGGACATTAGCGAGGCCTCTTTCTTTTCTTAGAATCCCTACGGTGTGGAAACAAACCCTTTGGCCCAACAAGTCCACACTGATCCTCAGAGCATCCCACCCAGACCCAACTCTTCTGGAGACCTGTATTCAGTTCTGCTTGCCATGTTATAGGAAGAATATTATTAAGCTTGAGAGGGTTCAGAAAAGATGTACCAGGATATTACTGGGTGTGAAAGTTTTAAATTATGAAGAAAGGCTGGCCAGGCTGGGACTTTTCTCACAGGAGCATAGAAGATTGAGACGTGACATTATGGAGGTTTATAAAATCCTGAGGGGTATGAATAGGGTTAATGCCGGGTGTCTTTTCTCTAGGACGTGGATTTCAAGACTCAGAGGCATATTTTTAGGTGAGAGGAGAGAGGTTTAAAAAAGACATGAGGGTCAAATTGTGTTACACAGAGGGTGGTTTGTGTGGGGAATGAACTTCCTGAGGAAATGGTGGATGCGAGTACAGTTACCATGTTCAAAAGGCACTTTGATAAATACTTGAATAGAAAAGGTTTGGAGGGATATGGGCCAGGAGCAGGCAGCTGGGACTAGTTTAGGTTGGGATCATGTTCGACATGGACTGGTTAGACTAAGGGATCTATTTCTGTCCTATATTCTATGAATCTAATACATGAAGTAATTATGTGGACAATTTAATAACCAGAAAGAAGCTTGGGTAGAGCTATAACGCAGTTAGTTCCTGAAAAGGTTTAGTGAGATCATGAGAGAGAGGCTCACCCATAGGATATGAAGGGCTGTTTCCAGGAGAAGCTAACCAGTTCTGCTTCTAGTCCTATGTTTATTCTTTATGAAAATGTTTCATTGATAGTAATGTGAACTACTAAATCTGATGTCTCACAAGTGATTATCATACATTGTGGATGTAATTTCATTAGCTGATAAGAAATATGCAATAAACCTATTTACAATTTGTCAAGTTTGAGCATATCTTTTGCTAAAAGCTTTGTGTGGGAATTCTCCTCCAAATACTATCAGCAGCTTTGACAAATATCAGCAAGAAAGTTGTAGCAGTGAAGCTAACAAAGCTTCTCAGCCATGACAATTATAATATGTTCCACTTTGGGTGGAAGATACTCTTGGTTTGCTTAACTTGGTCAATCTATCTCAACAGTATATAAAGGGAGAATGGTTAATGGAGAACAAGGAAGCAGCAGAACAATTAAACAACTATCTTACTTCTGCCTTCACAGAAGACACAAATAATTTCTCCGAAATGCTAAGGAAGAAAGCATCTACTGAGAAGTAGGAATTGGAGAAAACTAGTATTAATGTTTTAAAAAGTGCTGAAGAAGTTAATGAGATTGAAAGCAGATAAATCCCCAGGGCCTGATAATCTACATCCCTGAGTTATAAAAGAAATGGTCATAGAAACAAAGGATATGTTGGTTATCATACACCAAAATTCAGAGCTTCTGGAACGGCCACAACAGAGTGAAGTTTGGCACATGCAGCTGCACGTAAAAGAGAAACAGGGAGAAAATCAGAATTCAAATCAACAGTAGGGAAAATCCCAGAGTCTGTTCTAAAGGATGTGATCACCAGGCACTTACAAAATATTAGCAGCATTGCTTAAAGTCAACATGGATTAAGAAAAGGAAAATATATTTACAACCCTATTGGAGATTTTTTTAGAGGATGTGACTAGTATAATAGATGAGGGAGAACCACTGGATGTGGTACATTTGAATTTTAAGAAACCTTTTGATTAAGTCCCACATTAGAGGTAAATGTGCGATATCAAAGCACATGGGACCAGTAGGTAATATACTGACATGGATTGAGAATTGATTAGACTGGTCCTTGAAAAAATCCAAAAGAACTGCGGATGCTCTAAATCAGGAATAAAAACAAAGTTGCTGGAAAAGCTCAGCAGGTCTGACAGCATCTGTGAAGGAAAAAACAGAGTTAACGTTTTGTGTCTGGTGGCCCTTCCTCAGTTTTGGCCCTTGCTGGGGACCTGTCTGCTGTTCCTGGCCAATAGGAAACATTTCTTTATTTCATACATCGTGCAAGTCATTTTGACAACAAAATACACAGCAGAAAAAATAGAACACTGAGAATATGTTTCGCACCCAGGATGCGTGGGTGAAATTGTGAACTTATCAGTCACAACTGATTTCAATTCTTCTGCTACACAAACATCATCCTATCCTATCTAGTGGGAAAGATCTGCTCTGTGACTGTTCGGCGTGGATATTGCCATTATCATAAGTCATCAATACCTGTTACCAATCTGATTCACTCTGCGAAGCAACCACCTAGATTTCCACCTCCGGCTGTCCCCATGTGAAGCTGCCACAAAGTGGTATGTGGCCTCCCAACTTCTGCTAATGTTCCAGTTCCATTGCAATATTGCTAAATTAACAAAATACACTTTGATTAGAAACCAAAAGCACTCTCTGTAATTAGTCAGCGTTGACAAATAAGCATCTGCAATGCTGAATAAAACAAATGATGCATGGAAAGAAGGAGAAATTATTCCCAATCCAATTTGAGAACATTAAGTTGAATCAGTGAAAATGGGAACTGCAGATGCTGGAGAATCCAAGATAATAAAATGTGAGGCTGGATGAACACACGGTCTAGGCCCGAAACGTCAGCTTTTGTGCTCCTGAGATGCTGCTGGGCCTGCTGTGTTCATCCAGCCTCACATTTTATTATCTGAGAACATTAAATTCTCTTTTTATCTCTGCCTCCCTTTCAGATATCCTCTATACTCTCTTCTTGTTTGATCTACTGAGTGTTCAGTTACTCTATCCTCAATAATGGATTTTACCAAGTTCTGCTGATGACAAACGTTTAATTAAATAGCTGTACAATTCCTCAGTGCATCTCTCACATGCTTCTCAAATAGTGGAATGACAATATTCTAATCCAATGTGACAATTCGCTAAATTGCAAGTGGTTTGCAACGTCTTAACTTATAGAACAGAAATTTCCTCACCCATGGCAGCATATGTGGAGAAACGGATAGGGTTAATATTTCATATCTGATATGATTCTTCTGCAGAACTGTCGTGAGATAAGAAAAAATATGATCAATTGATAGTTCTAAAAGGTGGAATGGAGCAAGTGGGCTGAAAGGAAGGCAGGTAAAGTTAGAGAGCGAGGGAGTTTAGAGGTTATTGGTGTTACAGAGCAAAAAGCAAAAGGAGGGATAATGGTTGTAGAGGAGTGAGATAGATCCAGATTGATGCTAGTATTAGGTGTTAATGGCAGAATACAGTGGATTCAGCAGACAAGATTGAAAAACTGACGAATGAATCTTCGCTTTAGTTCATAGATGTGTTCGGTGCCTCGGACAGTGAGCGGGGAGGAGGCAAAAGGCTAAGTGTTGCATTCCCTGTTATTGAACAGGCAGGTACTATTGGAGGTGGTTGAGTTGTTGGGTTATTACAGGAATGGACCACAATGTTAAAGACAGGACAACCCTTTGGAATTTTCAAATAAACGGGAAAAATTGTGTTTAGTGACATTGCTGGAGGTGACAGAAATGGTGGAAGATGATCTATTGAATCCAGAGGTTGGTGGTTTTAAATTGAGGGAACTATTTCATGGTTCTGGAGGGAGTGGAATTACATTGCTGAGGGCCCTGTCTACAACAGCAGACAGTAATGCTTCGATTGAGAAAAAAGACTTGTCAGGAGCACTGTCGCGGAAATGATGTGACCAGGATGGTCAGAGGAAGTAGAAGTGGGCTGGAAAAGTATAGGTCAATGAGAGAACAAGTTTATCTGAACAAACTTCCTCTTTGGAATGGTGCATTCAGTCTTGGTTCTACACTTTTTACGGCATGCATGCAGATTCGATAAATTGATAGTTTTATTGAAAGCTCTGTTTTTCTCTCTACAGATGCTACATGACCTGTTGAGAATTTCCCGTGTGTTCTGTTTATTTTCCATATCTCTAGTAGCTGCATTGTTTATACTTTTCACCAGAATGTTACTGGGGCCAAAGGAGTAGGCATTGACTGTACAGGGCAATGGTGAGGCCACTTTTGGAATACTGCATGAAATTTCAGCCCTTCAGCTATAGGAAAGATGCAGTCAACTTGAAAGGGTGCAGAAAAACTTGTAAGGATGTTGTCAGGGTTGGAGGATTTCAGCTACTGGGAGAGGCTAAACAGGCTGGGACTATATTCCCTGGAGTGTCGGAGGGCAGTCTTTACAGAGGTTTGTGAAGTCATGAGGGTCATGGAAAGGGTGAATAGTCACGCTCATTTTCCTGGGGTAGGACAGTCCAAAACTAGAGGGCACAGGTTTAAGATGATAGGAAAAATATTTAAAAGGAACCTAAGGTGCCACTTTGTCATGCCGAGGGTAGTGCGTGTATGGGATGAGCTGCCAGAGGAAGTAGTGGAGGCTGGTACAAATACAACATTTAAAAGGCATCTGGATGGGTATATGAATAAGAATAGTTTAGAGGGATATGGGCCAAATGGCACTAGATTAATTTAGGATATCTGATCAGCATGGACGAGTTGGACCAAAGGGCCTGTTTCCATGCTGTACAACTCTATGACTTTATGACTAAATTTGTATTCCCTTGACCAAAGGAAATGAAAGGATCAGGTTGAAGTTTTAAGATTACTGATGGATTTGATAGGGCAGATTGAGATAACCTATTTCCTCCGTTCAGGAAAGTTCAGAGCAAGGGGCATCAGATTTAATTTGGAGCCTGTTTAACTGCTACACACAAAGGTTCGTGGAAATTGGGAGTTCTTTCCTTCGGTGTAATGAGATCAGATCAACTAGAGGAGGCCCTAAATTTCCAGACTGAGATTGATTGATTGATTTTTATTAATCAAAGTTATTACAGGAATGAAGGTGGGTGGATTGGTTTAAAATACAGATTAACCAAAATACAATTAAATGGGGCTTGAGGTGCTGAATCATTGACTCCTGTTCTTATGGTCTTACATTTATGTTCCCTGCCTGACTGATATCTATTATCATAATATATTGCTGGAATTAATATTCGGAATCCCACCCCTGCCCTGAACATAATATCCAACTGTGAGTCCACTTTCAGTTGACAGACTCGCCCACAACTAGTTTACATACAAACAGACATCAAATGGCTTGACAGATAGCAGGAACTGCAGATGCTGGAGAATCTGAGATAACAAGGTACAGAGCTGGATGAACACAGCAGGCCAAGCAGCATCAGAGGAGCAGGAAAGCTGACGTTTTGGGCCTAAAAGGGTCTAGGCCTGAAACGTCAACCATCAAATGGCTTGAGGCAGGATTTCCACCCCTCGGCACTGACTCCCATCTCGGACAGTGATTAGTCAACCAGAAGCTGGGCAGCCTGTCAGGATTGGGAGTGATGGCCACTGCTAGTAAAGCAGCCAGACCTGTGCTGTGCTAGGCCTAACTTTGGCAGGGGATCACAGCTACATTTTGTTAGGCTGAGCTGAACATAGGCCCTGACATGCAGTGTGAGGAATGTGTGTACATGTCTGGGTGGGAGGAGAACCTGGGAAGGTGGTAGAGAGTAAAGACCTCGGAGGACAGGGGCTAAGTGTGTGGGGGTCATCCAAATGACCCCAGTGACCAGAGGGACCTCCTCTTTTCTTCTGTGTGGTGAAAGATCCCAGGTTGCTTGGTCTGAGCCTCTCCTACTTTTGATAGAACCGCTGCAGCAGCTGATGAGAACAATACAATCATCGAAACCTGATATTGCAGAAAGAGGCCATTCAGCCGTCAAGTCTGCACTGACCCTCTGAAGAGCATCCCACCCAGACACAGCATCCCCCCATTCTATCCCTGTAACCCTGCATTTCCCATGGCTAATCCACCTACGCTGCACAACCCTGGACACTATGGGGTAATATGGGATGGCCAATCACCTAACCACCTACCACCAATCTACCTATAGCAGGCAATTATTTGCCCCCTTAAGCACCTTATTTGCATGACAGACAAGTGTGCTTCCCAGTGCCAACCCCTCCCCTTGCTTATAAAGTAATGATACAGCATGCGTAGGTGGGTAGGCAGAGGACAAAGGGACACAGTATGTTAGAAACCTCTACCTGCCAAACTGCTGCTTGTGAGGGATTTAGGGGGAAAGGGTGACAGTTGTCTGTTAGATTAGGCCCACAATTTGGGGATCAACACATGACTTGGTTCAGTATTTGGCAGTTTATTTAGCTACTGAATCGTCAGAAAATACTCAAATAACCACCCATTGCTGTGTTGCTGCAGAGACAGTCCAAGCTATTGCCAGTCTGAACCCTTCAAAGTTTTGAGGGTTAATGTCACATGTCAACCTCAAATAACATTTTGCACACCTGACACCGGAACTATTTAAACTCCAACTCAACAGGCGAATTAGCCTGTATTAAAAAAAAGGTGCTTTTCAAGGATTGAAACAAATCGCCCATGTCTGATGTTATTGAGGGTAGAAGATCAGCTCACTTTGTATCTGTTCCTGTTAAAATGCCAGAGGTTTATAAAAACAAAAATCACTATTTTTCCTAGTAGGTTGGGAGTGGGCCTTACCTTTTAATCAGAGTTAGCCCTGTTTCCAGGTCAGCTAGCTCTTCCCTCCTTTGATGTCAAAACAAGCAAGGAATAGTAAAATGTCCCCGATGGCTAAGAGATAGCAGAGATAAAAGTAATCATCATGATCTGTCTACTTGCGTGGCACCTCTTCCTGGTACAACTATATTTTCTCACAGCGGTGAGGCCTTTCATCATCTTCCTTTTGAAAGTGAGACAGAGTCGAGGTAATCTCACTTGACACATCTTGTGCCTCTTGACAAATTATCTTTCGTTCAATTTAATGATCCCTCCGCTCACAGATAACCCATTTTTCAGTTCAGTCAATAATGAGTTGACTGTGTGTTGGACCTTTGCCAGCTTCCTGCTGGTGCTAAATCCTGCCTCTAGATTTGAGACTGAGGTCGAATTTCCACCTCGTTTTGTATCGTATGTGTGAACTCCACAGCTATTTATGAACGGATTAACTGCTCAGCTGCTATTCAAAGGACTTCTAATCTTAGGACCGGAATCTGCTTTTATATCCTTTCATTAAAATCTGCTTCCATGGGCCAGGTCTTTCCACTCTCTGGCTATGAGTGATGACTCAGTGCTTGGTGGCACTTGTCCTGCCTGCCTGTGATCTTGAGCCTGCCATCCAATTAAGGATGACAAGTGGGTCCTTGAGAAATCAGGACTAACTGGAGCTCCACTGCTGGACGTGGATACAGCTACTGCAAGAAGGAGACCACAAGGCTGTCACTCAGGAAATATTGAAATTACTTCAGTCTACAGAGGTTACAGCCGAAAGGCCAACCCTGCAGCGGGGAAGTCCTTTTCATAATGTCAGTCGCTCCATTTGAGTGCACTGATGGCTGCTGTTCTGGCGATAGGGCTGTGAGTGTGACAGCTGTTTGATTAAGTGTCGTGCTGGATTCAAAATGTTAACTCTGCTATCCTCTCTAGAGTTGCTACAGCAAGCAAGGAATAGTAAAATGTGGCTAAGAGATAGCAGAGATGAAAGTAATCATTGTGATCTATCTATTCCTGAGCTTCTCCAGCATTTTCTATTTTTCTTTCCGATGATCTAGCTCTCTGTGTACCAAAGGAGGTAGCCAAGGAAATAAGGGGTTGTCTTCTTCCGAAGATCAGAGATTCTGAAACAATTGCAGTAGATTGGAATTTGGCACATGGACCTCACCTTTTAGAAAGGAAGGAGGGATAAAACCAGGAATTACATTCTGGTTAGCCTCTCATCAATAGCGAGGAAAATGCTGGGGCCTATAATAAAGGATGTGATCTTGGGACACATGTGAGATGTTAAAACAGCATTGCACAAACTCAGCATATGTCAAGAATGGGAAAGTATGCTTTACAAGCCTATTGGAGTTTTTTTGAGGATGTAACTAGCATAACAGATGAGGGAGAACCAGTGGACATGGTGTACTTAGATTTTCAGAAAGCTTTAGATAAAGTCCTGCAGAAGAGGTTTTTATGCAATATCAAAGCGTACGAGACTTGTAGGTAATAGACTGGCGTGGATTGAGAATTGATTAGACTTGGTCCTTGCTGGGACGGGGGTCCGTCTGCTGTTCCTGGCCATTAGCCCCAGTAAGTTTGCAAACTGGCTACCTGCTAGAGGAGGCACTGATGTACCTCCAGAAGCTAATTCTGTGGGATCTAGAAAATTCCATCAATGATGTCAGTAAGCTGTTGACATTGGGCCCTTGCTCATCACTCTGTCTCTTGACTCCTCTATTTCCTTAAAACTCTGTAGCTGCTTATCTGGCTTTCAGTTTTAGATAAGTTAAAATTTCCTCCAGTTGAACCTTAGGAAACCAAAGTTATTGTCTTCAAACTGTGTCAGAAAAATCTGTTCCCACTGACCTCATCTTCCTGCCTCGCTCCCAGCTCATGCTAGATCAATCCTGCTTAATGCCGAAAATGCTTCTGACTAGCTTTGTAAATTACATCAAGTTCTGCTCACCCAACAATCTGTGTTCACTGATCTCTATGGTTACAGTTACATATTTTTCAATGTCTAAATGATTTTTAAACATATCCATTAACACGAGCCTCCCACATCATAAAAAGCTTAAATTTTATAGCCTCCTCAAAGGCCAAAAACTCAGACTCAGTAGCAGAAACTCTTAGTGAGGATGAATTAGTTTTGGGTCAGGACCAATGTTGTCTGCAGTATCTTCTGCTTTGGGACGTGCAGAACTTACATGAGAATGAACAAGGTCACTCGTGGCCAACTTGTCAATGGCAGGAGTTTATGGAAGTTGTTAGAATTGGGCTTATGTGAATGAGTCATGAGTTTGTGTCTATGCTTTAAAACTATGTACACTTATATTAGTTATTGTTCGTGCTTTGATTTCAGCTTTTTTCTATCTCTGTATCATGCCCAAATTAAGAGTTGAATTAAGTTTTAGTTATTGATAAACTACTTTCCTCTGTTATTGGTGAATTTTTCTACTACAATTATGAATGATATCAAATTTTGACCATGGCCTTGAGAGGGCTTTTGCGTTCTGGTGAAGAATTCCAATACAACTGGTGTTAAATTGGGCAATAAAACCAGATGATATGGACACTGTAAATATGGACAAGGTAAAACATATTTCCACAGACTGAACTGGTACATTAAATCTACTTAATCTTTTTTACGTTTTTGCTTGCTACGCTTTTTTAAAAAAAAGTTTCCATTTATTAAGGTGCCTTACATTCTTTTATGGATTTTGGCAGAAGGTAGCTTCATTCGGCCCAGGCCCAGCAATGAGGTGGTTTTCAGCTGCTGGAGTGGCAGCAAAGGACTGGCCCCTGGAGGGTGCGGTCTCCCAGTGTGGTGGTCTTGCCCCAGGAGAGGCTGTCTCAGCCTGGAATGATGTTCCTGTCTCACCGTGGAGGTCTCTTCTCATTGTTTTTAGGGGGGGTCTTCATCGCCATGTTCTGGGTATTCCTGGTCTAGGCCCAGCACGGAGGTCTCATCTTGGTGTGGAGGTCTTATCTTTGCTTTGGAGGTGGCTTCCAGGTCTTCCAAGAGGCCAGCGCGCAGGTCTGGTCCCTTGGTGGAGGTCTCGCCTTGGTGTGACTGAGCTGTTACAGTGCAGTCAGGCCCTGTGGAGCGGCTTTGGCCTGGTTTTCCAGTCTACACTGACACAGGAGTCATTCATTAAGCCATGATGAACTTTTTACTATTTTTTACTTATTTATGATTTCCATCATTAACTTAGGCACCGTGGCATGGCGACTTATAAAACATTTCACAGTTTTTTTTTGTAACAAAACACGTGACAATAAATTGCTGTTCCATCCTATTAATTCTATTCTAAAGTTATCAGATTTTGAGATTCCCCGTTGCCTCACATAAAAGAACTGCTTGTCCCTGGTAACCTAACATTACCAGTGACTGTAACATATTACAGTCTCTAGCTGAAACTTGGAAATTACCTTCATCTGAGTCCCTGGAAGGATTTAGTTGAATTTGAAATACTAAAAAAGGTACCAGACGACTATGGGTCCGAAACAAAGTCAGAAATTGCTGGAAATACTCACCAGGTCTGCCAGCATTTATAGAGAGAAAGCAGAGTTCATGTTGAGAATTGCTTTGTGATGCCCTAAGGATGTGAAAATTGCTCATAGGGGAGGAAGGTCTTACATGCAGTGGGTAATGTCCCTGGCTCTCATCCAGAAGCTCTGGGTTCAAGTCTCACTCCAAGACTTGATGTCCACAGAAGTTGCATATGTGACATTGGCCAAACATAGAGTCCACTGCACAGAAACAGACTGGTCCAACCAGTCCATGCTGACCATAATCACAAACTAAACTAGTGTCACCTGCCTGCTCCTGGCCCGTATCCCATCAAACCCTTCCCATCTGTTACTCATCCAAATGTCTTTTAAGCCCACATCCACCACTTCCTCAGGAAGTTCATTCCACACACAATCCAGCCCCCTGTGTTAAACATTTGCTCCTCACATCTTTTTAAAATATTTCTCTTCTCACCTTAAACATGTGACTCCTTGTCTTAAAGTCTCCTACCCTAGGGGAAAGGCAACTACCATTAACTCTGTTAATACTGCTCAATGTTTTACAAACTTCTATAAGGTCACCTCTCAACCTGCTACACTCCAGTGAAAAAAATCCCAGGCTATCCAGCCTTTCTTTATAACTCAAACCTTCCATACCCAGCAACATCCTGGTAAATCTCTTCCGAACCTTCTCCAGCTTTATCCTTCCTATAACATAGCGACTGGAACCGGACACAATATTTCAGAAGAGGCCTTACCAATGTTCTGAATAACCTCAACATGATTTCCCAACTCCTATACTCAAAGGACTGAGCAATGAAGGCAAGTGTGCCAAATACCTTTGTAGAGACCCTGTCTATATGTGGCACAAACTTCAAAGAATTAGGTCCTCACATGTTAAAAATCAACCTGTAAATCCTTCAAAGATATTGATGGCAAGTACTGTCTCAGCTGCAGAACAACAGACTTCTCAAAGCAGTTCAAGAACAGGTTTTTGTAATGGGATCTGTGGCAAGAATCGTCTTTGGTTTGAGAGGAAGAGGATGGGTTTCTTGTTGCTTTTTTTCTTCCTTTACTCATTTTGTGCGATGTGGATGTCGCTGGCCAGCCAGCATTTATCGTCCATCCCTGGTTGCCCTTGAGATGGTGGTGGTGAGCTGCCATCTTGAACAGCTGCTGTAGATTGACCCACAATATCAATAGGGAGGGAATTCCAATATTTTAACCAAGAGGAAGCGAAGGAACAGCAATGTATTTCCACGTCAGGATGGCGAGTGGCTTGGAGGGGAACTTGAAGGTGGTGGCGTTCCCATACGTCTGCTGCCCTTGTCCTTCTAGATGCAAGTGGTTGTGGGTTTGGAAGGTGCTGTCTGGGAATCTTTGCACATATCTCTGCTGACCACCTTGGAAACCAAAATAATTGACTTGTTAGTGACAGTGTGTATCTGCTGGGTGGCTGTGTATGCCCATTCCATGAAAATGGCCAGAGAGAGTCTAACTTAAAGTACACAAGTCTGCACAATTTCCTCAAGAAAATTTATCACTTTTTAGTGTGTTGTCAGGTTTAGGAGGTAACTCAATAAAATAAGAAAAATAAAATGAGAAGCAACACGAATAAAGACAGAAGGCTAGAGGAAGAAGAATTTAAAAATTAAAATTAGAATTACATTTGAAATGAGCAAATTCAGTGAATACAGGAGACATTTCTTCAGGTGCAGGGCTTTTAGAATGTGTAAGACACTGCCCCAGAAGAACATTGATGTCAAATCATTTAACTTTCCTTTGTGGAAATTTTAGAATCTGGGAAGTAAAGCCTCCAGAAACTAAATGAGCCAAATGATCAATTCTTTTGCTGTGTTTCCTTTCCCCTGTCTGGATAGTAGGCCAGTAATTTCAGTGTCATATTCTGGCAGAGGTGGAAATTAGCCGTGCAAAATAAAATGAGAGGTGCCATGCCCGTGATTTCTCTCATTCGCCCCTTTTTAGGTTCCCTCCTATACTTCCTTCAGCTGGGCTGTCCGCTCTGCAAACCTTGACAGGACAGAACATCATTTATAGTGATGAAGGATGCTGTAGGTTGCAGAGAGACATAGATAAGCTGCAGAGCTGGGCTGATAGGTGGCAAATGGAGTTTAATGCAGACAAGTGTGAGGTGATGCACTTTGGTAGGAGTAACCGGAAGGCAAAGTACTGGGCTAATGGTAAGATTCTTAGTAGTGTAGATGAACAGAGAGATCTCGGTGTCCATGTACACAGATCCTTGAAAGTTGCCACCCAGGTTGACAGGGCTGTTAAGAAGGCATACAGTGTTTTAGCTTTTATTAATAGAGGGATCAAGTTCCAGAACCAGGAAGTTATGGTGAAGCTGTACAAAACTCTGGTGCGGCCGCACTTGGAGTATTGTGTACAGTTCTGGTCACCACATTATAAGAAGGATGTGGAAGCTTTGAAAAGGGTGCAGAGGAGATTTACTAGGATGTTGCCTGGTATGGAGGGAAGGTCTTACGAGGAAAGGCTGACGGGCTTGAGGCTGTTTTCATTAGAGAGAAGAAGGTTGAGAGGTGACTTAATAGAAACATATAAAATAATCAGAGGGTTAGATAGGGTGGATAGGGAGAGCCTTTTTCCTAGGTGGGTAACGGCGAGCACGAGGGGGCACAGCTTTAAATTGAGGGGTGGAAGAAAAAGGACAGATGTCAGAGGTAGTTTCTTTACTCAGAGTAGTAAGGGAATGGAATGCTTTGCCTGCAACGGTAGTAGATTCGCCAACTTTAGGTACATTTAAGTTGTCTTTGGATAAGCATATGGACATACATGGAATAGTGTAGGTTAGATGGGCTTGAGATCGTTATGACAGGTCGGTACAACATCGAGGGCAGAAGGGCCTGTACTGTGCTGTAATGTTCTATGTTCTAAGTTCTATCACATTGATATCGTCATATAACAAACTGAGAAGGAGCCCACTTTTCAGGAAAGGGCAAATCGTTTCCTTTCTCTTTGACCTGCAGCATATAAGCCATAAGACACAGGAGCAGAAATTAGGCCATTCGGCCCATCGTGTCTGCTCTGCCATTCCATCATGGCTGATAAGTTCCTCAACCCCATTGTCCTCCTTTCTCCCTGTAACCCTTGATCCCCTTGATAATTAAGAACCTATCTATTTCAGTCTTAAATATACTCAATGACCTGGTCTCCACAGCCTTCTGTGGCAGTGAATTCCATAGATTTGCCACTCTCTGGCTGAAGACGTTTCTCCTTATCTCCGTTCGAAAAGGTCTTCCCTTTACGCTAAGGCTGTGGCTGGGGTCCGAAACTCTCTTACCAGTGGAAGCATCTTGCCAACGTCCACTTCGTCTAGGCCATTCAGCATTCTGAGAGTTTCATTTAGATTCCCCTTCATCCTTCTCAACTCCAATGAGTATAGTGCCAGAGCACATGTCACTGCTGCTATATTAAATGTGGTAGATTTGAAATATAAGACAAAAAAAACATAAAATGCTGGAGAAACTAAGCCAATCTGGTAGCACTTCTGGAGAGAGAAAAATAGAGTTAACATTTTGAGTCCAGTGTCTATTCTTTCATATATTGTGGTCAAACCTATTCCTCATTCTGGTATTATTGTTATGGTGAAGGGTAAGGAGTGTGATCAAAATTAATGAGCAGTATCTGGGAATCAATGAGGGAACTACAGATGAAATCAAACAACTAGAAAAATTGTAGGCGTAGCTTTTGTCAAATTTACTCGAACTAAACTGCTTTCTGAATTGTATTTGCAGAATAGCAAAAAATTATTTCCTTGCCATAATCTAGACTTGTTGTAATATTTATATTTTAAATCTGCATAAGTGTTAGTGGCTTGTGGCAAGTCAGCAGAGTAATCAAAGCGTAGAGTCATGTGGTGCGTGACCACAGATTCAACACCATAATTCACTCGCTATCAGGCTTAAGTTCCAGCATAGCCTGGGAGTGTTTGGTAGTTTTAATGAATCACAGAACCTTGGATTGGGAGTCCAGAGCTCTTCCACTGGGGGGCTATCAGCAAGTCTTTTTGATGTTCATTTAAATCCTTATCTAATGCTACTCATTCTCCTTATCTGTCACTTTCTTAACTTGCACTGTGGTAGGGGAGCAGAGTCTGGTAACCCTGCAAAGCATCACCTTTGGAAATGACAATGCCAGCAGGGCAAATAAGAACAAGAAGCTGCAGACACTGTCTCAGTTCATTGATTCAGATAGAAAGCTCACACCTAACTCTTAGCAAATGACCCATTTTTCCCTATTCACAGTGGCCTTGATAGTAGCTAAATTACATTTCAGTGCTCTCAGTAATAAGGGATTAGTGTGACATAGAAAGCAGCTTCAGGTCAGAGAGAAAATTGTAGTAATCGCTCTTGTAATGAACCCATTATTAACTCTAGTTGGGTTGTGTTAAAGTTGCATGTCTAATGCACCCCAAATGTCTATGATGCTACCAGCACAGAAGTTAATCAGAATGGGGCAAGCTTTCAGATTAGTGTTTCATGAAATTCTGAATGCTGCAGGAGCCTTCCTAATGGGGATTTATGAAAGGATGTATTATAGACTGATGCAATAATATTCTAGTGTTAGCTTGGTTAAGTTGATAGCACTCTTTACTATGAATCAGTAGGGTCTGGTTTTAAGCACTATTAGAGGAGTTAGATGTGTAACTTGAATGGATCATTCAATGCAGAAATGAGGGGACACTATATTGTCGGACGTGCCATCTTTGCTCAACCTGTTCAGTTGGACACATAATGGAGTTCATGTTCAGGGTTTGAGTGAAGATTTGTAGCTTGGGTGCTGGTTATAGATATGGATGTGTTCGCTGAGCTGGGAGGTTTGATCTATGAAACCATGTCATACAAGACTTCTTGCATAAGCTGCAAATGATAAACAGAGCTGAGTAATTCCACAACCAGTGGATCAGATTTAAACCCTGAAGCCCTGGTTGAACAAGATGAGCAGACGTTTCATCCCCTTGCCAGGTGATATCCTCAGTGCTGTGGGAGCCCCTGTGAAGTGCTGTTGTCTTGTGCTGGTTCGAATTTATATAGTCTTTTTTTTGCTGCTTCAGGTAAGTGGCTGTTCTGTCTGTGCACTGTAATGGTCAGTATATTGAGTCTAATTGATGTTCCTAATAAGAAAAGGGACTTCTACTGATGGGTTGTGTTTATTCTTCAAACAATGCAAATAAAACGGTATTACTGATCACTTATAAATAGTTGATGTTTCCAGCCGGGACCCTTCTTCACAAAAGGGTCCCAACCCGAAATGTTAACTTTCCTGCTCCTCTGATGCTGCCTGGCCTACTGTGTTCCTCCAGCTCCACGCTGTGTTATCTCTGACTCTGTCATGTACAGCTGTTACTATCCCTTACTGGTCATTTATCTCATTTATTGTTCATGGAATCTTCTTGTGTGTAACTGTGGCTTTTATATTTGCCTACAAAACAGCAGCAAGGACATTTTCAAGACTTACAAAGCACTTTGAGTCATCCACAGGGTTTGAGGGGTCATTGCAAAATGTAAGGACTGATTCCCATTTGGTATTCTTTGGGAGGGACAGTAGTCACTAAAATCACTACTCAGCAATTCAAAGGTGTACTCTGTCTTTTCTTACATCCATTCAATTAATCCACACCTCCTCTGGCAGCTTCTTCCGTACACACCTCCCCCTTTGTGTGAAAATTTGCCCCTCATGTCCCTTTTGAATCTTTCCCCTTTCACCTCAAACCTATGCCCTCCCGTTTTGGACTTTCCTATCCTGGGAAAAAAGACCTTGACTGTTCACCCTATCCATGCCCTTCATGACTTTACATACCTCTATAAGATCACCCCTCAGCCTCCGATGCTCCAGGGAAATAAAGCCCCAGCCTGTTCACCATATCCCTATAACTCAAACCCTCCATCCTTGACAACAGCCTTTTAAATCTTTTCTGCACCCTTTCAAATTTAACAATATCTTTCCTATGGCAGGGAGACCAGAATTGAATACAGTCTTCCAAAAGCGGCCTAACCAATGTCCTATACAGCTGCAACATGGCCTGCCAACTTCTATACTCAATGAACTGACCAATAAACAAGTGTATCAAACACCTCCTTCACTATCCTGTCTACCTGCAACTCCACCTTCAGGGAACTGTGAACCTGCACTCCAAAGTCTCTTTGTTTGGTAACACTCCCCAAGGCCTGACCATTATGTGTATAAGTCCTGCCCTGACTTACCTTACTAAAACACCACACCTCATATTTATCTAAATTCTACTCCATCTGCAAGAGCTAGAATGTAGAGTTAGAAAAGGAAAACAAGGTTTCAACCCTACAAAACCATGGCCCTTGTGAAAGTTGAACGCCTGTGTTTTGGATGAAATATTAGTCTTAGAAATTTGACACGATGGCTCACTCCTTCCTTCACGTGGTAACTAGGGATAGCAAGAAATGCCAACCTTGCTGGTAGCACCCATAAACTGAGAATGGATGAAAATATCATGTTTAGGGTGTATCCTTTGCATGTTAATATGATGGAATAGCAGAAGCAGCAAAGCTGGCAACTATATAGGAGAGACATTTCACCCCGAAAGACTTTAGTGTAATGATCCAATGGCTTTCAAGGGTTTTCTTTTGGTGCCAGCCCAGATGTAACCAGATTTTTTTAATGTAGTGACACAATGAACCATGAACATTCAACCTCCTCAGGTATGAGTCAGAAACTATTACCATTTAGTTACCATACCCTGAATCCAACAACCTTAAAATGGAAATACATTATATTCTTTTGCACAAGATTACACTGCGTCCTGCATCAAATGGTTAAGAATCAGAAAATTGTCAAGTATGGAAGTAGGCCACTTGGCCCACAGGGTCTACGCTGGCTCTTTGAAAAAGCAATCCACTTGGTCCCCTTGCTCTTTACTTTCCACTAAGCTCTGCCCAGCACCAAAAGCACCTTGGGATGATTCACTGGTATGCAATTTTAAATGGGATCCGTCTTGTATTTGATTTAATTCATTAAAAAAAACTCAAGGCATTTTTTCAAAATAGCTTTGTAGAATTTAGATTGTCACCCCTAAAATGGTGAATCTTAAAATTATGTGAATTAAATCAGTGAAACTGCCTTTGTCTATTCGTCATTAAAAACCTGATGCTCTTTAATCAAACATAATTGAATTAAAATCAAACAACTCTATTTGGTCATATTCCTTCATTATTTGAAAGATTTTGCCTGAATGTATTTCACGACTGTATAGTAAACACCAGACTTGTTAAATACTTTAAAGTACGTCTATGCTTTGAACAATATCTTGTTACTCAGTATATTAGAATTGTTTTCTATTTTCTAATGTGATGCGAGATGAGATATGTTGTTATTATTTTGGAAGTTTTTTATTCTAACAACTACATAAGCTACATTAAATTCTCAAAAATGTTTAAAAGCACATTATTTCCTACATTGCCTGGGTCTTTCATGCTGGCAGGCAACATTTTGGGGCAGATGAATGCCAGGGATTAATCTAATGTTTTCAATGGGCTGAGATTTAATTTCAATTGCATTCAGTGAAATTGAAAACTGAGGGTGGTTTCTGTAACCACTGACTAATTTATGGGACTAAATTTACTTCCACTGACCAGTTGAAAAATCCAATCTCGGGGTTTGAAATATGTACAAACTTGTTAGCAGTGACTCAGTTGGTGGTAATTGCATCTAAATCTGAAGGTTGTGGGTTCTTGCTCCATTTTTGTTTTGCACATAAAAATATAAGCCAGCCCTGAAGTGCTGTCTTTTGGTTGAAGCATAAATAGAAACCTTGTCTTCCCCACCAGGCAATCCAGATATCATTTCAAAGAAGAACAAGGGAGTTATTTTTGGTGTCTTGGTTATTAACAAAGCTTGTCAAGCCAAGGGTGGCACAGTGGTTAGTGCTGCTGCCTAATAGCGCTAGGGACCTGGGTTCAATACCAGCTTTGGGTGCCTGTCCATGTGGAATTGACATGTTCTCCTTGTTGGGTGCTCTGATTTCCTCCCACATTCTAAAGATATTTAGGGTTACAGGGACTGGCTGGGATGCTCTTTGAAGAGTTGGCACAGATTTTGAATGACATCTTTCTGCACTGTAGGGTTTTGATGGTTCTATAACAGATTGTTGTTTGTGAGAGCTTTTTGCATGCCAGTTTTAAAACAATGACTGCAATTGGCTGTAAAATGCTTTGGGATGCCTTCTGGTGGGGAGAGACATTAAATATATCAGTCCTTTTTCTTTAAATACAGCATCTTGGCTGTAGGAAAATTAGGGAATTAGCTAAATATTTCAAATGATATATGGCCTCCATCAGAGGCTCAATATTATGGGCTGGGTTGTCTTGTTCACTACACCAGCAATGGGACCATTTCGTGAATACAAAACATAAGTATAGATCAAGAAAGAATAAATTTTGATGGTTTTATAGAAGTTGCTGTTAAAGATAGAATGTCAGATATGACATAACACCAGGCTATAGTCCAAGAAGCACTGAAGCTCCGAAAGCTGGTGTTTTCAAATAAACCTGTTGGACTAAAACCTGGTGTCATATGATTTCTGACCTTGTCCTACACCACTACCTCCACATCAAAGAGAGAATGAACATGAGGAGCTGGAGCCTATTTCAAGTTGGGATTGGCAGGCTGTATACTCACAGGTTCCATCCTGTGTTGTGGGCATTGCAGTGTTGAATGTTTCACTCAATCTACCAACACTTGTAATAGTGTTGCCTGATAAATCAAGTCATTGAATTAAAACTGCGATGCACAATTTGATACAGCTTTGCTGCATTTGTATACAATGTAATTGGCCTCCAAAACCAATTTATAAAATTTTACTCGTGCTATTTGTGATGGAGAGATATTTGGCACTGTCTGTGGTGAAGGGATTTTAACTTCCTCTCTTGGAGCAGTGTTAAAATGGAGCTGTTTGGTATTCTGCACTGTTCCCGTCAATGCTTTTTCACTCAAGCCTTCTGCTGGTCAGCCTGGGCCCCCAATTAAAACTATTCAAACCTTGAGCATTTTTGGATTATGTGTTAAAGTGCCGGTAATAACTCGGATATGTGAATATAAAACCCAGAGTGCTACATCGACTGTCACACTGAAATCATGCGCCAAGTAACAATGTGCCAGTCCACCAACAACATGGGGCTACAAAGAAATCTCCAGTGTCTTGAGCGTAATGCACTTCTAACTTAGAGTAACCAGAAAACATAACACTGTGGACTGGGGAGGATTCGCTCAGTTGCAGTCAAGAGGAAATGATTCCTTATCATGGTGAGTACAATTTCTATAAAATGATTTAAAATTATTTTGTGAGATATTGCGACTTGAGACTCTGCCACGCCATGATTGACAGCCCAGCTCCTGCTCAAATTGACATGCTGCAGGCCACCTGGTATAGAATCAGACTGGACTCGAGGACAGTTTGGTCAGCTTGCTGCATCAAAGCTACTGAGACAAGACTCTCGCAAAGGTTGTCTGATATCTAAAATATGGCCTTAGCAATCTGAATCTGGGCTCCTGCTTGACCCCCTGCAACACTGGTTGCCTCTCCATCCAACTTTGTTCACCTCAGTAGAAACGACCATCCATACAGTGTTTTCATCAAAGAAATTGATAAATTGCTTAAGAAGTTTAAGAACACAGGGCAGAATTTTCCTGGTGTCTGGATAATGTGGGCACCAGTGAGAAAGTGCAGGGAGGATGAAGAAATGAGGTTCTCAAAGTTGAGCAACCAAATATGGGAAAGAAATACTCTCCCACCCAGTGACAACTACATCCTCTGCATGAATGAAAAAAGAACTCAGGTTGAATAATCTTTTGGAAGAATGAATGTATGCCAATTGCAGGCAGTAAGATTTAGAAGACTTCCTTGACTGGCATGTTTTTGAAAGAAATTGGAACCTCTACCATCATTATTCTTAGCTCCAGGTGTGCCAAAGAACTCATTGCAGGGCTGATTGGTTTAGTTGGCCATGGGTTAAATTGGTGCCAACAACACAAGGTTTGATCCCTGGCTGGGGTGGATTTGGGATCTGTTTACTTGCCCTACTTGTAGTTAAAGGTTTCAACTTAGACTCCCTTGCAATCCATTCAATTACTGCTCCATCTATTCTCGATCCTCAGTAAAGAGATGGAAGGTTCCCTCAACAGCTCCATTAAGTGGAACTACTTAGCAATAACATGCTCACAGGTACTTAATTTAGGTTTTGCCAGGGTTACTCAATCGTTGACCTCGTTACAGCCTTGGTCCACGTATGGGCAAGAAGCTGAATTTGAGAGACGAGGTGACAGTGATTGCCCTTGACATTAATACATCATTTGCCCAAACATGGCATCAAAGAAAACCAGAAAAACTGAAGTCATTGGCAAAAGTTTCTTCTGGGTGAAGTCATATGCAGACAAAGAGATGCTTGTGATTGTTGGACACCAATTATCTCAGTCCCAGGATATCTCTGCAGGAGTCCCTTAGGGTAGATATTCTCCTAATCAACCTGTTCTGAGATGTTGTTACACACCTCTTGAACAAATGGGACTGAGGCTCTGGTCTCCTGGCCCCACCGTACCACAAGAACGCTGATAATAAAGTGTGAAGCTGGATGAACACAGCAGGCCAAGCAGCATCTCAGGAGCACAAAAGCTGACGTTTCGGGCCTAGACCCTTCATCAGAGAGGGGGATGGGGAGAGGGTTCTGGAATAAATAGGGAAAGAGGGGGAGGCGGACCGAAGATGGAGAGAAAAGAAGATAGTTGGAGAGGAGAGTATAGGTGGGGAGGGAGGGAGGGGATAGGTCAGTCCAGGGAAGATGGACAGGTCAAGGAGGTGGGATGAGTTTAGTAGGTAGGAAATGGAGGTGCTGCTTGAGGTGGGAGGAAGGGATGGGTGAGAGGAAGAACAGGTTAGGGAGGCAGAGACAGGCTGGGCTGGTTTTGGGATGCAGTGGGGGACCTATACTCTCCTCTCCACCTACCTTCTTTTCTCTCCATCTTCGGTCCGCCTCCCCCTCTCTCCCTATTTATTCCAGAACCGTCTCCCCATCCCCCTCTCTGATGAAGGGTCTAGGCCCGAAACGTCAGCTTTTGTGCTCCTGAGATACTGCTTGTCCTGCTGTGTTCATCCAGCTTCACACTCTGTTATCTTGGATTCTCCAGCATCTGCAGTTCCCATTATCTCTGATACAAGAAAGCTGAGTTCCACAGTGTTGTGTTCCAGGCACAGCGACCTTCAGCTGCTTCATCAATGACTTTCTGCCACTATAAGATCAGAAGTGGAAACGTTCATGATGATTACACAATGTTCAGTATTATTTGCATTTTTCAGCTAGTGGGCAGTTTGTTCCCACATGCGGCAAGGCCTGGATAAAATGCAGGCTTGGACTGATAAATCATCTTGAGTTGCTGAGTCCTGAAGGAATCAAGAAGACTGATTAGCCTATAACATCCCCCAACAAAAGTTGAATTGACTGCTGTTTCCAAGGTTGTTTACAGTACAGACAATCCTCATGTTCACTCAAAATAATCAATTTCATTTATTTATTGTGAATTAAGTTAAGAAGAATCTGACTGTGTTTTTCACCTTAGCTGAATATTGGAACACATCAGCTTGTTTAAATTTTGTGCATTGACTTTTATAATGATTGCCAATGCCTTGTACATATCCTTGCTCATCTCCCTTGACAGTCTTGGATAAATGCAACATAACCCTGCAGGTTCATTCATTTTAAAGCCATTCAGGGAGAGCTAGTGGTCCCCAGTGCAGTTGTTTAGCTCCAGTTACTTTCTTACTTTCTGTTCTGGTCCCTGCCTTGGCTATTAGTCTACAGTGTAGATATTTCATTTCATGTCAGTCCTACTCCGTAGACTGGATTTCATTGTCTTTACAGTTTCTGCCATTGCTCAAAATTCATTATTAGTAGGTAAATAGAGTTCTCCTCTGGTGGGTTTACTTTCAGGGTGTCTAATGTTTATATAACCCAAGGATGCACTCAGTTTCCAGCCAATCTGATGTGGTGATTTCATTCCCTATTTTATGCCTCTCCTGGTTTGAAAGGAAGCCCGATGAGATTTTGCTTTCAGACACTCCATAAATCATGCCACTTCTAACTCTTTAAGGATTCATGTTGCAGTTACCATTGGTAACCAGACCTTTCAATCGCAGGTTTTTTTGCCATTTTGCCCCCTCCCCAAGTCTCTTTGTGAGTCCTTGGAAAGGGAATAAACATCTTAATGTCAGAAGGGCTGGTCTTGTCATTGTGTTAAATGCAATTCTTGGCCTGCCTGAGGAAAAGAAAATGTATGTGGGACCCCAGATCATGTCTGTTCCTTTGTCTTTGGTTGGGTGGTTTGAAGAGAATGCCTATTACCTTTAGGCATTGAGCTGGGGTCATTGTCAGAAAATAGATTTCTGTGGGAAGGCTGCCACCAGGAGTCTTAATTTATGCAAACCTGCAATTTGCATTTGTAACTGTAACCCACCAATTCATGTGAGCTTTTGAACAACCCACAGCACAATGCAGTTCAAGGATTCTGAATGCTGATGACTGATGCTGTTCAGGATCAACAACAGTGGAGTGCTTTAATTGCTGTTGAGTTGACAGATGGGGATTTAAAAAAAGTTGGTGCCAATTAGTGACTCAAATGTAAGATTTAAACATGGAGGGAGGGAGCCTGACTGAAGTGCTAAATCTGCGTCTGTGCCTAGCAAGGAAGAAAATACTGTTCAAGTCATGCTGAAAGAGATAGAAATGGATATTGTGGTATTGTTCTAAGGGCTGAGGATACTACTGAGTCAAGGACCAAGTTGACACCATGTCACCAAGAGTTATGAAGTCTCTCAGCAGCACCATGCCAGACTAACAATGTATATGTAGATTTTTTTTTGCCAAGCTGCTCAGAAATGAAGCTGATGGGACTTGAAACTGGGTTTTCTGGATCTAGAGATAGGACAGTACGACTGCATCACTAGTTCCCTAAGAGTGCCTACATGCATTGCTCTGTAACTGCAACTTATCAGTTTATCTGTTAATTGGACCTGTTCAAGATTTTCATTAAACCGACATGAGTTACCAATCCAGTATGAGAGTGGTAAACTGGGAATCTTTAGGAAAACAATTCAAATGTGGAGATACCAGATGGGTTAAACTTTGACAAAAAGCAGGTATTATGTCGGCTGGCTGTACTTCATTTGCTAAGACACCAGGACCAGATATGACATATCCAAGAGTGGAAATTAAGAATGAGCTGGTCAAAGTTTTCATATCAACCTTAGATAACATCTTGGAGAACTGCAAATGTGATGCTCTTGATTTAAAGCAAAAAAAATGGCTAGCACCTACAGCCCAATCAATTAAACCCATTAGAACTTGACCTTTCAGAGTTTAGAGCATTTTTATTTTGCCTTATTTCTTATTTGAGAGTCCTTGGAAAGGCCACAAACATTTTAATGTCAAAAATATTGGTTTTATAATGGTA
This sequence comes from Stegostoma tigrinum, assembly GCF_030684315.1. Taxonomy (NCBI): domain Eukaryota; kingdom Metazoa; phylum Chordata; class Chondrichthyes; order Orectolobiformes; family Stegostomatidae; genus Stegostoma; species Stegostoma tigrinum. The sequence continues at coordinate 17,952,606 of NC_081356.1, forward strand.
ATTTGGGACAAAATTTACAGTCACAGAACAAATATGAGTTAGTTAAGGAAAGGAAACATTGATTTATTAAGGGAAGTCACAAATAACTAACTTGCTTAACTGTTTTAGTAAGATAATAAAGAGTGAATGAGGATACTGTGATTAATGTGGTGTACATGCACTTCCAAAAGGCATTTGGTTGAGTGCTACCTAACATGTTTACTAGCAATATATGAAGCCAGAGAATAAAAATGACAGAAGTAGCATGAAACCGTTTCGGTGAATGATTGTTTTTCTGAACTGGAAGCAAGTTAAAGGCAGTGCCCACAGGAGCATCGTTCCAACTAAGCTGCACAGCCAGTGTAAAGTGCTACACATTGGTGAATGACTTCTGCTTCAACAAGTCGCTGCTGCACAGGACACTTGGAGGTCTGTGCAGCAGCAAAGAAAATATCACAGAATGTTGCCCAGGAGTTAGTGTTAGGACTGGGAATTTCCTGACTCACGTAGCTTCCCACATGCCTTCTTAACCATCTTATCTACCTGTCCTCTTGCCTTCAAGGATCTATGGGCATCCATACCAAGGTCTCCCTGTACTTCCAAGCATCGTACCATTCATTGTGTACTCCCTCGCCTTGCCTCACTCAAAATGCATCAATTCACAATTTGCATGAAATGTCAGCTTGCTGCCATCAGTCCTTGAAAGAGCTTATAGTATGTCACAGCATACGGCAACTTGCCATCCAACAGATTGCTCAGATTGTTGGAGTGCTGTCCAGTGAAGCTAGTAGTGGTTTCATGGGGAACAAACCTGCTGTCCTCATCCCAGATGGTAATATTTGGCCTGTTGTCCCTGCCTGCCACTCTGCTCCCACTGTTGCGATTCTGTCAGCCTAGACTTCAGCAGTCCATACCTAGAGGATGGGAACTGAAACTTTGCCTTCTTGGCCAACTGCAATGAAAATCAGAGATAACAAGGTGTAGAGCTGGATGAACACAGCAGGCCAAGCAGCATCAGAGGAGCAGGAAAACTGACGTTTCGGGTCGAGACCCTTCTTCAGAAATTTCTGTATTTGAATTTTTCAGATTTCTTAAGAAGGGTCTCGACCTGAAACGTCATCTTCCCTGTTTCTCTGATGCTGCTTGGCCTGCTGTGTTCATCCAGTTCTACACTTTTTTATTTCAGACTCTCCAGCATCGGCAGCTCCTACTATCCCTGCAATGAAAGTCAGCCACCTTTCACTCACCATCGGCGTAGCTTTGTACAGGGACACTGAAACAGGCAAAGGCACATGGAAAGCAAGTAACATGGGCATGCACAGGAGCAATAACTGTATATACGATGGCATGATTTAGTTTATAAATTAGGATTAAAGTGAGTATTTTGTATTGATTTCTGTCCTGGCATTGTGACCAGACAATGACAAAAGATGCGTGAAAGAGTGGAGGTAAGGAGTGGGGAACTCTTTGTGAATGGGGAATTGGGGTTGAGTTTACTGGTGACACACTTTTGTTAACTGTTCATGTAAAACATGGATAAAAAAGGGGCTGTGTGTAGGCTGCAGCCTTCACTTCCTCGATTCTCCCCTTTATGCTTCTCTTCCTTAGCTGCTCCCCTGACAGGCGAAAGCAAGCTCTGTTTCTAATGGTAGCGAGGTTGTACAGCAAGTGGCAAACTGCAATAAATTTTGACACGCGCTCAACCAAATACTGTGAGCTTCCTCAAAAGCAGTCAAGGCGGGGAAAGGACTAGGTAGAATTTTAACCGTGTAACACCATTCCTGACAATCAACCAGAAATGCTTGCCATTTTTGGACTCTTATTCTTTCCTGTTTTCCATGTAATTGTCAGTAAAATTGAAACTGTTAGCAACTTCCCATGTAACACCTGCCATGTACAAAGCTTGACCTACTGTTGGGAAATAAGCCAGGGCAGGTGCCTGAGGTGCCAGTGTGGAAGCACTTTGGGGCCAGTGATCATAATTCCATTCGTTTTAAAATAATGATTAAAATAGACAGACCAGATCTAAAAGTTAGAGCCCTAAATTGGAGGAAGGCCAATTTTGAAGGTTTTAGGCAAGAACTTTCAAAAGTTGATTGGGGGTGGGGTGGACGTTTTTGGGTGCAGGGATGTTTGGGAAATGGGAAACTTTCAAAAATGAGGTAAAGAGAGCCTAGAGACAGTATGTTCCTGTTAGGGTGAAAGGCAAGGCTGGTAGGTATAGGGAATACTGAATGACTAGAGGAAAAATTGAGGTTTTGATCAACAGTAAGAAGGAAGTATATGTCAGGTAGAGAGAGCAGACATCGAGTGATTCCATAGGAGAGTATAAAATGAGCAAGGGTATACTTAAGAGGGAAATCAGAAGGGCAAAAAGGGGAGATGAGATAACTTTGGAGAATAGGGTTAAGGAGAATCCAAAGGGTTTCTACAAATACATTAATGACAAAAGTGTAACTAGGGTGCGAATAGGGCCCCTTAAAGATCAGTGGAAATATAGGAAATGGGGTAAGATGCAGAACAAGTATTTTGCATCAGTGGTTATTGAAGAGAAGAATATGGAAACTAGAGAACATGGGGAAATAAATAGTGACATCTTGAAAATTGTCCATATTACAGAAGAGGAGGTGCTGGCTGTCTTAACATGCATACAGGTGGATAAATCCCTGGGGCCTGATCAGGTGTACCCTAGAACTCTGTGGGAGTTGGAAACTGATTGCAGGGCCCTTTGCTGAGGCATTTGTATCAATGATAGCCACAGACGAGCTATCGGAAGACTGGAGGTTGGCTATCATTATGCTACTATTTAGGAAGGGTGGTAAGGAAAAGCCAGGGAACTATAGACCGGTGAGCCTGATATCAGTGGTGGGCAAGTTGTTGGAAGGAATCCTGAAGGACAGAATTTACATGTATTTGGAAGGGCAAGGACTGATTAGAGATTATCAACGTGGCCTTGTGCATGGGAAATCTTGTCTCACTTTAGGTTCTTCACCCAGAGAGATGTGAGCGCATGGAATGCTTTGTCAGTTGTAGTCATGGAAGCGGAGTCATTAGTGACATTTAAGCGACTGCTGGACATGCACATGGACAGCAGTGAATTGAGGGGAATGTAGGTTAGGTTATTTTATGTTTGGATTAGGATTTTTGGATTAGGCCGAAGGGCCTGTACTGTGCTGTACTTTTCTATGTTTTCTATGTTCTAACTTGATTGAATTTTTTGAGGAGGATTGATGAGGGAAGAAAGGTGAATGTGATCTATATGGACTGCAGTAAAGTAAAGGCTTCTCATGCTACAGTGGATAGCAAGGTTAGATCACATATAATACAGGAGGAGTTAGCTATTTGGATAAGAAATGGCTTGAAGGTAGGAGACAGAGGATGGTGGTTGAGGGTTTCTTTTCAGACTTGAGGCCTGTGACCAGCGATGTGCCACAAGGATTGGTGCTGGGTCCACTGCTTTTTGTCATTTATAGAAATGATTTGGATGTGAACATAGGAAATATGTTTAGTAAGTTTGAAGATGAGAACAAAATTGGAGGTGTAGTGGACAGCAAAGAAGGTTACCTCAGAGTACAATGGAATTGTGATCAGATGGGCCAGTGCCCTGAGGAGTGGCAGACGGAATGTAATTTCGATAAATGTGAGGTGCTGCATTTTGGAAAGGCAAATCAGGGCAGGACTGTCATACTTAATGATGAGCTCCTGGAGAGGGTTGCTGAGCAAAGAGACCCTGGAGTGCAGGTTCATAGTTCTTTTAAAGTGGAATCGCAGGTAGAAAGGTTAATGAAGAAACTGCTTGATGCCCTTGCCTTTTTGGTCTATGCATTGACTATAGGAGTTGGGAGATTACGTTGTGGCTGTACTGGAGATTGGTTAGGCCATTTTTGGAATACTGTGTGAAATTCTGGTCTCCATGCTACACTTGAAAGGTTTCAGAAACGATTTACAAGGTTGTTGCCTGGGTTGGAGGGTTTGAGCTCTAGGGAGAGGCAGAATAGACTGGGGCTATTTTTTCTGGCATGTTGGAGGCTGGGGGTGACCTTATAGAGGTTTATAACATCATGAGGGGCATGGATAGGGTAAATAGACAAGGTCTTTTCCCCAGAGTGGAAGAGTCCAAAACTAGAGGGCATAGGCTTAAGGTGAGGGGGCAAGATATAAAAGGGACCCAAGGGACAAGTTTTTCACACAGAGGGTAGTGTTTAAAAGGAATAAGCTGCTGGTGAAGTGGTGGATGCTGGTACAACTACAACATTTAAAAGGCATCTGGATGGCTGCATAAGTAGGAAAGTTTTTAGAGGGCCAAATTCGGGCAAATGGGACTAAGTTTATTTAGGATATCTGTTGGCATGGACCAGTTGAACTGAAGGTTCTGTTTCCGTGGTGTGTATCTCTATGACTTGCCCGTTCACTCCGGTACTCCTCACCATCCAAGGCCCGAAGCATTCCTTCCACATGAAGGAGCGTTTCCTTGGACTTCTTTCAATTTAGTCTGCTGCATTTGCTGTTCACAACATTGGAGAGACTAAACACAGACGTGGTGACTGCGTTGTTGGACATCTTTGTCCTGTTTGTAGGAATGATTTCAACCTTCCAAACTGCTTGTCATGTCCATAAACCACCTTGCTCCCATGGCAATATTGCTCTTATGGGCCTGCCAGTATTTTGTTGAAGCTCGACTCAAGGTAGACAAGCAGAACCTCATTTTCCACTTAGGTGCTTTGCAGATTTCAATGCTCTATATTCAGTACCACAACATCATAGCATGACCTCTGTACTTCATTTCTCTTACATTCCCCAACCCCAGCTGGCCATGTCTTCTTTGTGTCTTATTGGCATTGCCCTCAGGAGAGGGGAGTCATTTTCTCCTTTCCGCACGTAATATTTATACCTATTTTACACTTCTACATCTCATTTACCACCATTATCATTGCCTTTGTCTCTTGCTCTGGGCACCTTCATAATCTGCTTCACCTCCCCCTCTGTCAGCAGTCTAAAAACACACAATTCTCTATGTCCCTTCAGTTCTGAAGAAGTCATTGTGGGGTTGCAGACTTTCTGGCTGAGCCGGTGTTGTTTGAATGTAGATGTTTTTACTCCCTGCTAGGTAATATAGTCAGTGCGCCTCTGGTGAGGCGTCGATGTTCTGTCCCATTTTATATGCCTCAGTTTGCTGGGGTGTTTGGCATCACTTCTGGTTTTGTTTATCAGTGGTTTGCATATCGGATCCAGCTCGATGTGTTTGTTGACTGAGTTCCGATTGGAATGCCAGGCTTCCAGGAATTCCCTGGCTTTTCCCTGTTTGCCTTGTGCTATTATGGATGTGTTGTCCCAGTCAAATTTGTGCCCTTCTTTGTCCGTTTGTATTGAGACCAGTGAACACTGACCGTATCACCTAGCAGGGTGATGAAACATCCGCATTCAAACAAACTGGCTCAGCGAGTAAGTCTAAATCTCATCCACAACCTGAGCTACCAGTCTTCTCAAAAACTTTCAAGAGTCATACTGGATGTTAAATATCAACTAAGTTTTTCTCTCCATGGATGCTGTCTGAAATGTTGCATTTCTCCTGTGTTCTCGATTTTATTTCAAATTTCCAGCATCCACATTATTTTGCATTTATATGACTCTCTCATGAGTTACATATTGTTTTACCCTAGAAGCCCGATGACAGAAGCATTGAACCAGAGCCAATCTTGATATTCTTTTATGTAACTCTGTAAACAATGTTTATTAATCACATGCATTCGCATTATAAGCCATGACTACAGTTTCAGATTATATATGTTTGCAAGGAAATAAAACTCTCAAACAGCTAAGCAAAGCCAACATAACTTGCCAGGTTCACTATCTCTTTAAATAAAAAAAATACAATTAATTCACAACTAACATTTCAAAACAAATTCAATTTGAAGTGTCCATTTTCTGCACAAAGTATCACCCTGTGAGTTGTATCTCATTTAGGATCCTGAGCAATTTGAACACAATTTTCTATTAGTCAAGCAGTCAGTTGATGAACTGCATTCACTCATTGAGATTTATTTCCTCTTCAGCCACAAAAGTTCAATTGTAATCTTTGCTAACTTACAGTTTCCAAGGTCTCTACATTATTGCACAATGAACGACTATCCATATGACATTCAATGGGCATAATATCTTCAATACAATTAACTGGGATGGGAGTAATGTTCTCAAAAAAATGATTGTTGATTTAAAGTTATTCTTAAGCGGCTCAAGTCTGTTTAAGATCGAATCTAACTTATTTACAAAAAGCTAATTTCCAGTTCTAAATTCTGTACTAATCTTATTCGTATTCTTAGTAGCACATTTGTAAAATTCTATGACACTAACTTGTAAGAAATCTCCAACGTGCAGCATTAAGATGCTTAGATTTTCTTTATGATAACAAAGTGACCTTAGAGAGCAGGTTCATAGTTCCTTGAGAGTAGAGTTGCAGGTAAACAGGACAGTGAAGAAGGCATTTGGTATGCTTGCCTTTATTGGTCAATGCATTGAGGCCAGGAATTATGAGGTCGTGTTGTGGCTGTACAGGACATTGGTTAGGCCACTTTAGGAATATTGTGTTCGATTTTGGTCTCCCTGCTGTGGAAAGATGTCATTAAACTTGAAAGGGTTTAGAAAGCATTTACAACGATATTGCCAGTGTTGGAGAAGTTGAATAGGCTAGGCCTACTTTCCCTGGTACGCTGCAGACTGAGGGGTGACCTATATAGAGGTTTATAAAATTATGACGGGCATGGCTAGGGTCAATAGTAAGGCCTTTTCCCCAGGGCATAGGTTTAAGGTGAGAGGGGAAAGATTTAAAAGGTACCTCAGGGGCAGCTTTTCCATTCAGAGGGTGGTGCGTTTACAGAACTTGCTATCAGAGGAAGTGGTGGAGGCTGGTAAAATAACAACATTTAAAAGACACCATGATGGGTAAATGAATAGGAAGGGTTCAGAGGGATATGGCCCAAATGCTGGCAGATATATTCTAGTATATCTGGTCACGGTAGGCGAGTTGGGCCAAAGGATCTATTTCCGTGCTTTACAGCTCTATGATGCAATGACTCTATATCATGGAATTTACTCTAAATGTAATGAATTTGCAGCAAATCAGATCTCACAAAAAATTCCATACGCTAGAAACACAATTCGTATATTTCTATATTTTCCACAGGTTTCTGCCTGCAATTGCTGCCTCTTTGGGCTGTTCCAGCTATGAGGCAATTCACCTACAAGTTCCAACCGCTCATCAAAACACCTAGCAATTAAGCACAGTGCCCAATCATATCTATGGCACAGAGATAATAGGGACTGCAGATGCTGGAGAATCCAAGATAACAAGGTGTAGAGCTGAATGAACACAGCAGGCCAAGCAGCATCCTGCTCCTAAGATACTGCTTGGCCTGCTGTGTTCATCCAGCTCTACACCTTGCCATATCTAGGGCACTTCTATTTAGTCAAACAAACAGCTACCATGGTGGTACAGTAATTAGCACTGCTGCTTCATAGCACTCGGGATCCAGGTTTAATTCCAGCCAATTGGGTGATTGTCTGTGTGGAGTTTGCATGTTCTCCCCGTGTCTGTTCTGGTTTCCTTTCACAGTCCAAAGATGTGCAGGTTTGGTGGATTGGCCTTGCTAAATTGGCCCATGGCGTCCAGGGATGTGCAAGGCTAATTGGATGAAATGTGAGGTTGTGTGGGTCTGGGTGGGATGCTCTTTGGAGGGTTGGTGCAGGCTCGATACCCATCTTTCTGCTCTGTAGGGATTCTATAATACCAAGGCATGGACAACATTTAGACCTTGGCTAATTTAGTGGAAGTTAACATTTGTACCAGACACTTACAAACTCAAACAAGAGAGAATATAGCCATTTCTTCTTGTTAGTCAATGGTGTTACCATTGCTAAATCTCCTAATATCACAATATACAGGGAAGACAGACCCTCAAAAGCCTGCAAACCACCTGTGAGAATTCACTCACAGTGCTGAACAGTCAGAGAAAGCCACCCAAGTAAGTTGAATGGTTGGAAATGATGAATAGCCTTTTCACTAATCATAGGTGGTTCTCTCCTCCCATTCAGGAGACAAAAGGCCTGGATAGTTGGAGCAGTTGGGAAAATCAGTGCTGGCACTGAAGGAGTCTCTTGGCAAGTGCCTTTTGCTGGAAGCCAAGAAACCAGTTAGGATTCCAGGGCTGAGAGCCGGGGTCAGAGGTGAGAGATGATGGACTGAGTCAGGGCCCTGTAAGGGCTGGGCATCAGCACCAAGAGCTGCCATCGGCCAGAGTGTATGACCTTTTACCGAATAGCCTTCTGCAGAGGTCTTTAGTTGGATCTGGGAATTCCATCTACTGGGGCTAGAGTAGGGGAATCTTTTGGATGAAGGCAGAGGTGGGAGACGGAGGAGAAAGAGGTGGCTGCAAGGAGAGGAAGGCACAAGAAATGTTGGGAGGGAGATAACAGGAGGCTGCAAGAGATCTGATGGGGGAGAGGGAAAGTACAATGGAAGCGGGAGGTAGAAGAAGGGTCAGCAAGAAGTGTAAAAGGGGAGGAGCTGGCTGCAAAAAGGATGTGGAGAGAGAACAAGTTTGTAAGCATTGAGAGTTTCTAGAGGAAGGCTTCAAGGGAGAGACTGCAATTTTAAACCTGGTCACAAGTGAATACTCAGTTAATTGGGATCCAAGAAAGATTCAAACCACTGAGGTAGTGAATTACTTACAAATTTAGAACTGTGTGAATTGAGAACTGTTATACCTAGAGAAATATGATGGATTCTACTGTCATGAACACTGAAAATTGTTAAATTTAAATCTGAGATTGAGATCTAGGATTTAGTAAATAGGGTTGTAACTGCGTGATTAAGATGTTCCAGTTTTATGCATATATGATGGAGAGGCATAAGTTGTAACCTCACTAGTCTGCAGAAGGTATGTTTAAGGTGATGGCTTTTTTATGTTGAAGTGTGTGTCAATTATTTGCAATTATTTTATAAAATAATTTGTTTAACTTTTGCCACTTGTCTTGTACCAATTTAAAGGACAATGGCGCTTAAAAAATTAATGCATTATGGTTTTAAGGTTAATGGAGATTTGATAATTATTAAGGATATTAATTAAACTAATGCTGCTTCTATGTATAAAGAACACATACACCAACATTGCTGTAGAAGATATTGTTGCTACATGACAACATCACATAATAAATGAGTTAAAGATAATGCAAAAATTGTTCTCAAAAATCAAAATTTCACCCCCAAAAATAAAAAAAGGACCTTGAGAATAGTTCAAGAGAAACACTCCAGAAAGTAAAAATATCTTGATTACTGACTAATATCCCAGTAATTAGGATGGATCAGAAACATAACTGGAGCAGCCATATGAAGTCTAGATATACAGGAACATAACATAAATAGTTGACCAAACTTTTGAGGCTCTCTCACCCGTGAAAAATAGGTGATAGTAAGTCAGCCACATGCTTTACATCTCTGATAATGGGAACTGCAGATGCTGGAGAATTCCAAGATAATAAAATGTGAGGCTGGATGAACACAGCAGGCCAAGCAGCATCTCAGGAGCACAAAAGCTGACGTTTCGGGCCTAGACCCTTCATCAGAGAGGGGGATGGGGGGAGGGAACTGGAATAAATAGGGAGAGATGGGGAGGCGGACCGAAGATGGAGAGTAAAGAAGATAGGTGGAGAGAGTGTAGGTGGGGAGGTAGGGAGGGGATAGGTCAGTCCAGGGAAGACGGACAGGTCAAGGAGGTGGGATGAGGTTAGTAGGTAGCTGGGGGTGCGGCTTGGGGTGGGAGGAAGGGATGGGTGAGAGGAAGAACCGGTTAGGGAGGCAGAGACAGGTTGGACTGGTTTTGGGATGCAGTGGGTGGAGGGGAACAGCTGGGCTGGTTGTGTGGTGCAGTGGGGGGAGGGGACGAACTGGGCTGGTTTAGGGATGCAGTAGGAGAAGGGGAGATTTTGAAACTGGTGAAGTCCACATTGATACCATATGGCTGCAGGGTTCCCAGGCGGAATATGAGTTGCTGTTCCTGCAACCTTCGGGTGGCATCATTGTGGCAGTGCAGGAGGCCCATGATGGACATGTCATCAAGAGAATGGGAGGGGGAGTGGAAATGGTTTGCGACTGGGAGGTGCAGTTGTTTATTGCGGACTGAGCGGAGGTGTTCTGCAAAGCGGTCCCCAAGCCTCCGCTTGGTTTCCCCAATGTAGAGGAAGCCGCACCGGGTACAGTGGATGCAGTATACCACATTGGCAGATGTGCAGGTGAACCTCTGCTTAATGTGGAATGTCATCTTGGGGCCTGGGATGGGGGTGAGGGAGGAGGTGTGGGGACAAGTGTAGCATTTCCTGCGGTTGCAGGGGAAGGTGCCGGGTGTGGTGGGGTTGGAGGGCAGTGTGGAGCGAACAAGGGAGTCACGGAGAGAGTGGTCTCTCCGGAAAGCTGACAGGGGAGGGGATGGAAAAATGTCTTGGGTGGTGGGGTCGGATTGTAAATGGCGGAAGTGTCGGAGGATAATGCGTTGTATCCGGAGGTTGGTAGGGTGGTGTGTGAGAACGAGGGGGATCCTCTTGGGGCGGTTGTGGCGGGGGCGGGGTGTGAGGGATGTGTTGCGGGAAATACGGGAGACGCGGTCAAGGGCGTTCTCGATCACTGTGGGGGGAAAGTTGCGGTCCTTGAAGAACTTGGACATCTGGGATGTGCGGGAGTGGAATGTCTTATCGTGGGAGCAGATGCGGCGGAGGCGGAGGAATTGGGAATAGGGGATGGAATTTTTGCAGGAGGGTGGGTGGGAGGAGGTGTATTCCAGGTAGCTGTGGGAGTCGGTGGGCTTGAAATGGACATCAGTTACAAGCTGGTTGCCTGAGATGGAGACTGAGAGGTCCAGGAAGGTGAGGGATGTGCTGGAGATGGCCCAGGTGAACTGAAGGTAGGGGTGGAAGGTGTTGGTGAAGTGGATGAACTGTTCGAGCTCCTCTGGGGAGCAAGAGGCGGCGCCGATACAGTCATCAATGTCCCGGAGGAAGAGGTGGGGTTTGGGGCCTGTGTAGGTGCGGAAGAGGGACTGTTCCACGTAACCTACAAAGAGGCAGGCATAGCTGGGGCCCATGCGGGTGCCCATGGCCACCCCCTTAGTCTGTAGGAAGTGGGAGGAGTCAAAAGAGAAGTTGTTGAGAGTGAGGACGAGTTCAGCTAGGCGGATGAGAGTGTCGGTGGAGGGGGACTGGTCGGGCCTGCGGGACAGGAAGAAGCGGAGGGCCTTGAGGCCATCTCCATGCGGAATGCAGGTGTACAGGGACTGGACGTCCATGGTGAATATGAGATGTTGGGGGCCAGGGAATTGGAAGTCCTGGAGGAGGTGGAGGGCGTGGGTGGTATCACGGACGTAGGTGGGGAGTTCCTGGACCAAAGGGGAGAAAATGGAGTCCAGATAGGTGGAGATGAGTTCGGTGGGGCAGGAGCAGGCTGAGACGATGGGTCGACCAGGGCAGGCAGGTTTGTGGATTTTGGGAAGAAGATAGAAACGGGCCGTGGATTTTGGGAAGAAGATAGAAACGGACTCCATTTTCTCCCCTTTGGTTGGACTCCATTTTCTCCCCTTTGGTCCAGGAACTCCCCACCTACGTCCGTGACACCACCCACGCCCTCCACCTCCTCCAGGACTTCCAATTCCCTGGCCCCCAACACCTCATATTCACCATGGACGTCCAGTCCCTGTACACCTGCATTCCGCATGGAGATGGCCTCAAGGCCCTCCGCTTCTTCCTGTCCCGCAGGCCCGACCAGTCCCCCTCCACCGACACTCTCATCCGCCTAGCTGAACTCGACCTCACCCTCAACAACTTCTCTTTTGACTCCTCCCACTTCCTACAGACTAAGGGGGTGGCCATGGGCACCCGCATGGGCCCCAGCTATGCCTGCCTCTTTGTAGGTTGCGTGGAACAGTCCCTCTTCCGCACCTACACAGGCCCCAAACCCCACCTCTTCCTCCGGTACATTGCTGACTGTATCGGCGCCGCCTCTTGCTCCCCAGAGGAGCTCGAACAGTTCATCCACTTCACCAACACCTTCCACCCCAACCTTCAGTTCACCTGGGCCATCTCCAGCACATCCCTCACCTTCCTGGACCTCTCAGTCTCCATCTCAGGCAACCAGCTTGTAACTGATGTCCATTTCAAGCCCACCGACTCCCACAGCTACCTGGAATACACCTCCTCCAACCCACCCTCCTGCAAAAATTCCATCCCCTATTCCCAATTCCTCCGCCTCCGCCACATCTGCTCCCACGATAAGACATTCTACTCCCGCACATCCCAGATGTCCAAGTTCTTCAAGGACCGCAACTTTCCCCCCACAGTGATCGAGAACGCCCTTGACCGCGTCTCCCGTATTTCCCGCAACACATCCCTCACACCCCGCCCCCGCCACAACCGCCCCAAGAGGATCCCCCTCGTTCTCACACACCACCCTACCAACCTCCGGATACAACGCATTATCCTCCAACACTTCCGCCATTTACAATCTGACCCCACCACCCAAGACATTTTTCCATCCCCTCCCCTGTCAGCTTTCCGGAGAGACCACTCTCTCCGTGACTCCCTTGTTCGCTCCACACTGCCCTCCAACCCCACCACACCCGGCACCTTCCCCTGCAACCGCAGGAAATGCTACACTTGTCCCCACACCTCCTCCCTCACCCCCATCCCAGGCCCCAAGATGACATTCCACATTAAGCAGAGGTTCACCTGCACATCTGCCAATGTGGTATACTGCATCCACTGTACCCGGTGCGGCTTCCTCTACATCGGGGAAACCAAGCGGAGGCTTGGGGACCGCTTTGCAGAACACCTCCGCTCAGTCCGCAATAAACAACTGCACCTCCCAGTCGCAAACCATTTCCACTTCCCCTCCCATTCTCTAGATGACATGTCCATCATGGGCCTCCTGCAGTGCCACAATGATGTCACCCGAAGGTTGCAGGAACAGCAACTCATATTCCGCCTGGGAACCCTGCAGCCATATGGTATCAATGTGGACTTCACCAGTTTCAAAATCTCCCCTTCTCCTACTGCATCCCTAAACCAGCCCAGTTCGTCCCCTCCCCCCACTGCACCACACAACCAGCCCAGCTGTTCCCCTCCACCCACTGCATCCCAAAACCAGTCCAACCTGTCTCTGCCTCCCTAACCGGTTCTTCCTCTCACCCATTCCTTCCTCCCACCCCAAGCCGCACCCCCAGCTACCTAACCTCATCCCACCTCCTTGACCTGTCCGTCTTCCCTGGACTGACCTATCCCCTCCCTACCTCCCCACCTACACTCTCTCCACCTATCTTCTTTACTCTCCATCTTCGGTCCGCCTCCCCATCTCTCCCTATTTATTCCAGTTCCCTCCCCCCATCCCCCTCTCTGATGAAGGGTCTAGGCCCGAAACGTCAGCTTTTGTGCTCCTGAGATGCTGCTTGGCCTGCTGTGTTCATCCAGCCTCACATTTTATTATGCTTTACATCTCTCCCTGTTTTACTTCCACAGACAATCAAGTGGAATCATAGCACGACCCTGAATTTTTCACCAAGTTGTGAGCTTAGCACATGTAGAGCCTGACAAACTTCGCTTTAGAGTGTTCCACCCTCTGTGGAACTTTGTATTCGCCAATTGTTGCATTGTAAGTACCAAACTATGCTATCGCTTGCTATGTGATAAACCTCAATAAATGATGGGACCCAGTAGAAGACATGCAATGGAAAACAATGAGGTTTGAAAACTGCTTGATGTGAAGTGGATGGGGGCTGAATGGTTTGGGGACAACGTTAATCTCCTGTTTGCTTCAGTTAGCATAATTATTTCACACTTCTAGTTATGAAGGTATTCCTCGCGTTCTGGGCTGTAATGCATGTGGTCAGCCTGATATTTCTCTTCTATCTACGATTTTGTTTGGTCACAACATTGTCCAGCACATAACCAAGGACTATTATTGGATTAATTACTTTCTGGTAAATGTGAAATTTGAAGCCTGCAATATAACTTATAGCTATATGTGAACATATGGTGGAGGAATATTGATGTGAAAATCATCTAGACATTGATGGGGTAGGGATGGATTCTGCTGCTGGTTTTTTGAAGCTGGACCTTGACTTTGTGCAGTCATGCAAAGTGGGTGATAGTAAGTCAGTTGCATATTTCACATCTCTCCATGTTTTATCTCCACTGTCATTCCATTGGAATCATGGCAAGACCCTAAATATTTCACCGAGTTGTGAGCATAGCTTACATTGACTCTGACAAACATTGCTTTAGACCAGCAGAAAATATTGCTGTAACATATAAAACCAACAAGCATAGCGGCAGTGCTGAACGATTTATATAGTAATCACACACTTGGTGTCTTAACAGCGGAGTCTTGATGCAACAGTCCATGACCTACTAATTGAATTTTTTGTGGCTTTGTCCATGAGCTAAAATGAAAATGTATAGTTGCTGTAATTGCATATTTTACTAGCATTTCCTAAATACTCTATTGGAATATAAACTGTGTTTTGTACTTAACTCCTGCAATGGGATAGAGAAAATACTGATTGAATTATGTTATGGCTGACGAATGCAAGTAAATACACTTCTTTCGCAGAAAGAAAACATAAAAGAGGACATTGTACTTGATAAAATTATGTGTTTAAAGATTCATCCTGCACAATCCCCTGTTAGTACCTCAGAATCTGCTATTTTTCTTCTGGTAGCGTTTAATTGGGATAATTGCAAAATATTAACTCCCATTAAATAGCACGAATGACATAAAATAAACACAAAATGTAGACACAAGCCAAACTGTCCCTGAGCAATTATCTTAAAAAGACTCCATTGCTTTTCATTCATTGCTAAATTCCTTGTAGACACAGTAGCACCATTTGAAATTCCAAGTCACATGTTTAAAGTTAGGTTTGAAATGTTTTTGTGAGTTTGAATTACAGAATAGATGACTGATATTGGAAATCACTCATTTTGTTGGAAATCCACAGCATAATCCTGATTCCAGCAGAAAATATCCTGGTGAACTATTGATATGTGGTTTTTTTACATGCTGCAATGGTGGAAGAGAGAATTCTACTGCAAGTTTTATTTTTCAGAAGTTACTTTCACAAAAATACAGATAACATATATTTCCTTCAAAGTTAAATATCTAGTCATTGCTCATCCAAACTCCAAATATTCTGACTGTATTAAAGGAATAACTGGAGACAAGCCTCAAGGTCATCATTTCTCTGGATCAGTGGAGATGTGTTTGGAAAATGGTGCATTCATCAACTTGTTCATTATATGGCCCTACATACTGGCCTCCAGTAAGTGCAGCTGGAGTAAAGCTGACAGTCAATGATTTATGTTAGTGATCTCAGCTGGAAAGAGGCACCTTGGTGCATGTTCTTGAGGTTTGTAAATTTCTATTTTTCTTTACCTTCTGGAGAATTGCAGCTAGTAAATTGTCGAGTAGTAAATTGCTGGATGAATCGTTGCATTGTAAAACGCCTAGGGAATAAAATAGTTGAATTTACAATGTTGGTCAAAAAACACATACTGCTGAAAGGAATCCTGAACTGCCTAACTCATAAAACATTGGGTAACCTAGGGATATTAAATGTGCATAATCAAAACCATCTACCTCAGCGTCAGCAAATTCAAAGACTTCTTCTGTTTCCTTTTTTTTAATTAAATGACTAACGGATTCAGCTAAAATCTCTCAGTGTTATTTTTCTGACAACATAATCAACAAATTGAGGAATATCTGTTTCCATAGCTTTGGGTTACAGAAAGCTCAGCAACAAAAGTAGGCCATTTAGCTTCTCAAGCCGACTTTACAATTAATTCATGGTTCACCTGTACCTGAGCTCCATTTTACCATTGGAGCCCCATATCTCTTGATAGACTTCCTTCACAAATATTCATCTACCCTGGGTTTGAAATCTTCAATTATCTCAGCAACCATATTGTGAAGAAAGAATTGCAAATATTGACCACATTTTAGTGTAAAGGCTGATTCCTAATTTCCTGCTTAACTGGCCAAGTGTAAGATTATGTCCCTTAATTTTGATTTCTCCAATAGAATAAATAGTTGTAAGTGCTTTAAACAATGCAATCCAAATAATCCAATAGTGTCAAGAATGAGAAGCTATCTTGGATTAAAAAAAAGGGTAATTAACCACAGTCCAAAGGAATCATAAAACTGGCTGATCAGCTTGAGGAGCTTACTCCACATCAAGCATGCAAGGCAAAAAGGTAGGGCTCAAGTTAGCTCAACCAGAGCCTGAATTGAACCAGTGTTTGATTAGCATCATTCTGAACGATGTGTGAGACATCTAGGTACTGAACCACCCTGGGTGAATGTTACCCAATGTTTATAGCAGCGAAACCGGTCAATTTGTTCATCCACTGACTCGCCAGGACCCCTCCCCACCTCTGCCAAAGGCAACAGCTGTGTCACCCACTTTCATCTCCCTAAATACAGTCAGCGAATCATACAGCATGGAAACAGACACTTCAGTCCAGCTCATCCATGCCAACCAAGCTTCCCAAACTAAACCAGTCCCATTTGCCTGCCCCTCCAGTCCTGGTCATTCCTGGAGGAAAACAGCCTCCAATAGGGTCAAAGGATTCAAGATAGGACGTGAGCCATTCAACATTCATCTTCTAAACTAATCACGTTTTTATGTGAAAAGAATCCCGATTCTGGCCGCTTTTAATTGGCTAACAGATTATTTCCAAGCCCCTGGTGGTTGGTATCGGTGGCTGGCCTTGACTTATGTGTTGGGTCCCTCTTAATGAGAGCAATCTGTTTCAGGCTGAGGCCTGCTGACAAGCTTCCTTCCCTTGAGTCTGTGCTAAAATGCAAGGCATAGGAAGGAAAATGAATCTGGTGTCTCTGGTTGAGAGAGCAAAGTATAAAAAGGCAAGGCAAACATGATTCACCAGCCCAAACCCAGAGGCATGAAAGAGGGATCAACGGCTAAAGAGGCAGTAATAAATATGGCAGTTAACAAGAGGAGGGTCCTCCACATCCTTGGGGCAGGGTGTGGGAGGAGGCAGATTATCATTTCAGAAGTTGTTTATGTCTGGGATTCTAGTTTCCACTAAACCCATGCCCAGGTATGAGTAAAAGTTGCATTGATGTGTCAGAATGGCCACCTCAGTGTATCACTGAGGGTGAGCCAGGTGTAGAGGATTGTGGAGACTCTGTACCATTTGGCATTTATAAGGCTCTCACCATCACTTACCAAAGGGAGGCCAAAGGCCTCAATTGAATGAAGCATAGGCCACTGTTATAATTTTCCTTGATCAGGGCCTGCTGTGGATGGGGATACTCTGTCGAAGATACTTTGTCACGTTGTTCCTTCTCACCCTCTATTGGTGCAGGTGCACATGCACTTTGGTGGGTTCATTGCCTTTGTAAAATTGGTAGCAAAATCTGTTGGCCACTTCAGACTTGCACAGAAGAGGAAGTGGAGTAGTGACAGCTTTGGCTATTTCATCTGAGAGGCTTGAGGAGAGGCCCAGTGATGCTCAGCTCCATGCAGTTTGTGGGCCTCAGATTTCACTGGCAATGGACTGAGAACCAGCCGATGTATCAAATTTGGGAAGGTCTGCTGCAATTTCTAGCGACAGTGCTGACCCGTGTGCAAACATAGAGGAGTCCATATGAGTGTCTCCATTTCTCTGACCACTAAACTCAATACATCCTCCATGAGAGAAGCAAGCCTACTGGAGACAAAGAGAGAAACACACATATGAGGAATGGTACTGGGTGCGTGTTGAGTTTGTGAGGAGATATGCAGATGTTGGCTTCAGCAATGGGAGTCAGTGGAGTGCTGGGTGAGTGTAATGGACTGGCAATACATCTCCCCTTTACCAGGAGATTAACCAATTCAGGTGACCACAGGGATTAATATGAGCCTGAAGGGCAGGAGAGGGACAGGCTTCAGGGAATGGGGCACTTCCACCGATGACATTACATTCTCAGTCACGTTGATGGTTGCTCAAACTCTGGATCTCACTCTGATTACTCACGAGGTAAAGACAGAATGCAGGCCCAAATCTCTGGAAGGTCAGTAAGGCTCTGCCTCCCTGAGGATGTAGGCCATAGCATCTAGTGCACTGAGTGTTCACTCATGGCCCTGAGCATCTCTGGCCGGACCTGCATTTATTGTCCGTCCCGAGTTGCCCTTGAGAAGGTGATAGTAAGCTGCCTCTTGAACCACTGCAGTCCATACCATGGAGATATGCTTATGCTACTGTTAGGGAGGGAGTTCTGGGCCTTTAACCTGATGACTGTAAAGAAATGGCGATATACTTTCAATCAGGAAGCTCGTGGCTTGAATGGAAACTTGCATGGGCTGGTCTTGACATGTATCTGCTACTCATCTTTCTATGTGGCACAGGTTGCATGTTTTGGAAGCTGTTGTATAAAGGAACCTTGGTGAGTTGGTGAAGTGCTGCTACTGGATGTCAGTGCCAGAGGGGCGTGAATGTTTGTGGATGTGGTGCTGATCAAATGGGCTGCTTTGTCCTGGATGGTGTCAAGCTGCTTCATTGCTGTTTGGGGTTGCACTCATCCAGGCAAGTGGGGAGTATTCTATCACACTCCTGACTGGTGCCTTGAGCCGGTGGACAGACTTTGAGGACTCAGAAATGCCCAGTTTCTGATCGGTTTTTGTAGCCGTTGAATTTTGTTGGCTGATTCAATGTCGTTTTGGTTAATGATAACGTACAGAACCTTGATAGTGAGGGTTTCAGTGATGGGATTGCTATTGAATGTTAAAGAGCAGTGCTTGGATTCTTTCTTACTGGAGATGGTTATTGCCTGGTATTTGGGTGGATGCATATGTTACTTATCATTTATCAGTCCAAGCCTGAGTGTTGTCCATGTTTTGGTGTAATTGGACTGCTTCAGTATCTAAGGAGTCGCAAATAGTACTGAACATTGTGCAATCATCCGTGAATGCTCCCATTTCTGACCTTATGATGGAGGAATGGTCATTAATGAAGCACTTGAAGATGGCTGGCCTTAGGACACTACCCTGGAGAACTCCTGCAGAGATGAGCTGTAGATGAGATAACTGACCTGGTAAACTGGTTAGTGGGCCGCACAGTAGCTCTACAGTGGTTAGCACTGCAGCCTTACAGTGTCAGGGACCGGGATTCGATTCCACCCTTGGTTGACAGTGTGGAATTTGCACATTCTCCCCATGTTTGCGTAGGCTTCCTCAGGGTGCACCAGTTTCCTCCCACTGTCCAAAGATGTGCTAGTTTTATGGATTGGCCATGCTAAAGACCCCATACAGGAAGACAGGGATGGGATGGGGGAGTAGCTCTGGGTGGGCTGCTCTTTGGAGGATTAGGGCAGACCTAATGGGACAAGTGGCCTCTTTCTTTACTGTGGAGATATTATGACCTCCAATAGCCATGACCATCTTCCTATGTGCCAGGCATGACTCCACCTAGCACAGAGCTTCCTCCTGATTTCCATTGATTCCACTGTTGCTGTGGCTCCTTGCTGCCACACTCAGTGAAATGTAGTCTGGGTGTCAAGTGCAGTCAGCCTCACTCCTAGGTTTAGCACTTTGTCCATGCTTGGACCAAGGCTGTAATGAAGCTGGGAGCTGAGTAGTCATGGTGGAGTCATGACAAACTGAACATTCAAGAGGAGGCCATTGCTGAGTACGTGCTCTGTCAACTTACATCGCTGTGCTGATGATCGAGAGTGTATCATTGGAAAGGTAATTGTCTGGGCTGCAGCAGCGAGGCAACACAGCATCCTGGAGTCACACTGACAGCTGCAGAGATTCTTACCTGTTCCCCTAGATCGCAATCTCTTTTCCGGATTGCATTTTCACTCTGCTTCCTCCCCTCTTGTAACTGAGCTACCTGTGGTACCATGTGTTTAGCTCTTGTTCACACTTGCAAATATCCATCACCTTCACCAATTTCCAGAATGGAAAACCAGTTAGTGAGCGAGACCTCTGGGGTCTCCTACATTACCTGTTTCTCCTGGATTGCGGAGTTGTCTCCCATTTCTTATTTGCCTGTTTGCCCTTTAATTATGGTATGACAAGCTGTCCGAACAGGCTATTCCAAGATAATAAAATGTGAGGCTGGATGAACACAGCAGGCCAAGCAGCATCTCAGGAGCACAAAAGCTGACGTTTCGGGCCTAGACCCTTCATCAGAGAGGGGTTTGGGGAGAGGGAACTGGAATAAATAGGGACAGAGGGGGAGGCGGACCGAAGATGAAGAGTAAAGAAGATAGGTGGAGAGAGTATAGGTGGGGAGGTAGGGAGGGGATGGGTCAGTCCAGGGAAGACGGACAGGTCAAGGAGGTGGGATGAGGTTAGTAGGTAGATGGGGGTGCGGCTTGGGGTGGGAGGAAGGGATGGGTGAGAGGAAGAACCGGTTAGGGAGGCAGAGACAGGTTGGACTGGTTTTGGGATGCAGTGGGTGGGGGGGAAGAGCTGGGCTGGTTGTGTGGTGCAGTGGGGGGAGGGGACGAACTGGGCTGGTTTAGGGATGCAGTTGGGGAAGGGGAGATTTTGAAACTGGTGAAGTCCACATTGATACCATTAGGCTGCAGGGTTCCCAGGCAGAATATGGGTTGCTGTTCCTGCAACCTTCGGGTGGCATCATTGTGGCACTGCAGGAGACCCATGATGGACATGTCATCTAAAGAATGGGAGGGGGAGTGGAAATGGTTTGCGACTGGGAGGTGCAGTTGTTTGTTGCGAACTGAGCGGAGGTGTTCTGCAAAGCGGTTCATCCAGCCTCACATTTTATTATCTTGGAATTCTCCAGCATCTGCAGTTCCCATTATCTCGAACAGGCTATTCACATAGTTGTCTACAATGAGAATGAACCCTAGTGATTCTGGCTGATACTCTGAAACCTGGAATGTAAGCTTGTGTCACTGGAGACTCTTGCGCAAGTGCTTGTTGAGGTCATGAGAAGTGCCCATGAGTCTCCATGTTTCTCGTTCTACTCTGCCACGCTGCCCTGCCATAGCTTCACTCATAATTTTACATCACTTAATTTACTGTAAAATTAGTTACTTCAATTTACTTAAATTTTCCTGTGTAATTTTAACAAGAAAACTGGTGAATAATAGAAAGTAGAAAATTGTCACCATTGCTCACAAATTAGCTCCGTCTCTTACACCTATAAACTCGAGCTTTCCTCATGTTTGTTCAGAAATTTACATTTTCCAGAATTATTGGATTTGAAGCACAGTACGTTTTTAATGTTTTTCTCCGTTCTTCTTTGACCTTAATATCTTTAGGCACTTAAAAGGTGCTTAAATGATATTCTAAATATGACTCTACTAATGAGGTTGGCTGAGTTAAAATAATCTACTTTGACTTGCAGCCAATTTTCTGTGGGATGAGCCTGGTGCTTGAAAGCTCTTGATAACAGCTTCATGTTGACAGGATACTTTCAGTGAAAGATCAATAATCCCACCTAAAACCTTCCCCTTTTTTCAACATTGTTAATGGATTGCAAACTAAATCCATTATTTATGTATGTTTTCACATTTCCTGTTCCGTCAACCATTTCTCACCCTGCTCACTTAATTGATTTATATGACTTTGATCAATTTGCTACCTGTTTCCATTAGCTGAGTTTGGGATGATTGTCAAATGTTATAATATTTGTTCGAGGGATCTTACGCGACAATCTTGATCATTAGTATAAAATACTAAAGTAAAGCTTCCTCAATTCTAATCCAGTAATGAAAATCTCGCACTGTAACCCTAAAGGTGAAATCCCCTTAAATACTGATGCACTTTAAATGTGGGTAATAGTTGTACACCTGACAGAGAGAACAGAAAACCAGGATATTATTTAAATGATGTGAGAAATCCATAGTGTTGCAGCCCAGAATGATTTAAAAAAAGCCATTCATAGGTTGTGGTTGTCATGGACTGTACCAGCATTTATTACCCATCCCTGAGTCCCCTTGAGATGTTGGTGTTGGGCTGCCTTCTTGAGTCGTTGCAGTTCTTTGATTCGATTTTGACTGGATTTGATTTATTATTGTCGCACCTATAGTGAAAAGTTTTGTTTTGCTTGTAGCACAGGCAGCTCGTACCATATAAAGTACATAAAGGTAATAGAACAGAGTGAATAATACAATGTTATGGCTGCAAGATGATCACAGAAGGTGCACAAAGAACGAGATCAACATTAAATCTAAAATTTGAGAGGTCCATTCAGAAGCCTAATAACGGTAGGGAAGAAGCTGCTCTTGAATCTGTTGGTACATGTGTTTAATCTTTTGTATCTTTGGAACAGAAGAGGTTGGAAAGGATTTTAACTGGGGTAGGAAGGGTCTTTGATTATGTTGGCTGCCTTTCCAAGGCAGTAAGAAGTACAGATGGGTGTACGTCTTGGGATGTAGGAACACCCACAACGCTGTTAAGAAGGGAATTCCAGTATTTTGACCAAGTGACACTAAAGAAATGGTGATATAGTTCCAACTGTAGTTAGAGGGGAACTTGCAAGTGATGATGTTCTCATGCATCTGCTGCCCTTGATGTTTTTAGAACATGTTATAGGTTTGGAGAATGCTGTTCGAGGAGCCTTGGTGAGTTACTGCAGTGCATTTTGTAGAGGAGACTGTGAGATATAAAAGCAGAAACAGCCTATTGGTCCCATTGAGTCTGCTGTATCATTCTGAGAGATGATGGCTGATTTTGCATTCCTCAGCTCAATTTTCCTGCCTTTTTTCCATAACCCTTGATTGCCTCACTAATTGAAAAGCTGTCTATGCCTTGAATTACTTAATAGCCCAACCTCAACAGCCTGGTGTGATAAAGAAATTAGAAGAAAATTTTTCTTACATTAATGTGCCTTTTTTATGCCAGTTTGTGAGAACATTGCCTGGCTTTGCACAAGATGTTTTGCAAATTTCCTGTACCCTGTTCTATTTTTAGTCTAGTGATAATGGGAACTGCAGATGCTGGAGAATCCAAGATAATAAAGTGTGAAGCTGGATGAACACAGCAGGCCAAGCAGCATCTCAGGAGCACAAAAGCTGATGTTTCGGGCCTAGACCCCTCTCTAATGAAGGGCCTAGGCCCGAAACATCAGCTTTTGTGCTCCTGAGATGCTGCTTGGCCTGCTGTGTTCATCCAGCTTCACACTTTATTATCTATTTTTAGTCTCTAAGGTTTTATAGCATAATGTTACTGCTAACAACTGAGCTTGTACATCAGTGGCCTCTGTGAGGGCTCCGATTTTTATTTAACTTTGATCTGTTCAATTGCTTCCTTTGATGCTTGAATTTCAGCTTCACCAAGTCTTCCTGTATCTCTAAAAATCCTACAGTTTGATCCTGATGAGGCTCCATGCAGTTTTCAATGCTGTTTCTGTAGCTCAGTAATTTCTGAACATTGGATATTAGCAAGATCAGATTGAACTTATGTGAGAAATCACATGACACCAGGTTATAGTCCAACAGTTTGATTTGAAAACACAAGCTTTTGGAGCCTTGATCTTCCTTCAGGTGTTAGAGACAGAGGTGGCCTCAGACACAGAATTTACAAGTAAAAGGTTAAACATCATCATCCAGTCTGCATGAAGCTTCAACATCTAACAATTGGAATTGAAATAGAACATAGAACATAGAACAGTACTGCACAGAACAGGCCCTTCAGCCCACGATGTTGTGCCGACCATTGATCCTCATGTATGCACCCTCAAATTTCTGTGACCATATGCATGTCCAGCAGTCTCTTAAATGACCCCAATGACCTTGCTTCCACAACTGCTGCTGGCAACGCATTCCATGCTCTCACAACTCTCTGTGTTAAAACTTCTTGCATGCATGATCGAAAATCTCTTTCTCTAGCTCCCTTATCTGATATCTTTGATGTTGTGGTGACTTTGCTGGCTGTTGAAACTTTTGAAGATTTGCTTGTTTCTATTTATGATTGAACCAGCATGAGTTTTCTTGCTTTCCTGTGGTCACCCACTCTTTCACAGTTGGCGGAGTTTCTTCAGCTAACTGTGGCTACAGTTAGTCAATGTCCTTGGTAGGTGCTGTGGAATAAGTAGATACGTTTATCGCTTCCTCACCTTTTCCCACAAAGAGATGACTGTCCTTAAAAAAATACAGCAGAGACAATGTGAACTGGGCTGCCTCTAAGAATATGAAGTGTGAAGCTGGATGAACACAGCAGGCCAAGCAGCATCTCAGGAGCACAAAAGCTGACGTTTCGGGTCATCAGATGAAGGGTCTAGGCCCAAAACGTCAGCTTTTGTGAGATGTTGCTTGGCCTGCTGTGTTCATCCAGCTCCACACTTTATTATCTTGGATTCTCCAGCATCTGCAGTTCCCATTATCTCTGCCTCTAAGAATGCTGGAAGATGTAAAGTCTCTCCCTCCACTGAATGAATCACATATGTGGTGGGCTTTTTCTCTGCTCCTGTGCCCTAAACACTATCTTGTAGCTGGTCACCTTTGTTTTCAGTACCTTTTTACCCTAATAATTGTAGCTTCTACTTTGAAAGATGTGAAAGCATTGCATTGCATGTTTGAAGTCTTAAGGTTGTTTGTAGCGAAGCATGGTTGCCAGTGCACTCAGTCGAGTTCAGTATTCTCAGTGTTTGCAAATCAAAAATATTCAAAGTTACAAGCAGCCCTGCTTGATAAAGAGTTGCAATGATCAGAATGATGTACGGCTTACTTGTTAGTGTCAATGATATCTACACAGCTGAATGCATCTTGTGGGAACTCATATGTCTCCTGTGCGCCTGCCACATTCCCCAAGGAAAATACAATTGGTGCTCCTCAGCATCCTGGAACGCCTGGGCACTTCCAGATGGCTGCAGTCTGATGTTTTCTGTGCTGACAATGCTGTTCTGTACTGGTCACTTTCAGCACTCCTGACAACCATCCCTATAATGCTGCCTGATAAAAGAAAAACAAATTTCCCAATGCATTTTGAAAAGGGAATAAAAACTTAAGACAGCAAACATACCCAAACATGGGTAAGAAGCTAACAAAGAAGTTGGGGGTGGGGGGGTGCTCACGCAGTAAAAAAAGGTAAATGAAGCTGTAATTTAAAGCTCATAGAGGCCTTGAGGTGTTAGATTTCTATCATGTGTCCCCTGCTGCTTATCTGTTGTCTTGTTTCTTCAACAGTAGCAAAGTTTGTGGATCTTGTATTGCTGTTCCATGTTGCTTTATCACTCTGGCACTGGTTTTTGACATTGAGAGAGACAGCAGAGAATGTCTCAGCCAGTTATTGCTTGTAAATCTGTTTTTCCTCATTTCTACTGCTTATAAATAAACCTATTGTTGGATCTGGAGCTGAGAAATGAGGTGGACTGAGTGTTTGTCAGAAACCCATAGGTCGCTAGGTATATTCCTGAGTTTGCTCCTTGTGCTTCCAAGCTGGCTAACTGGCAGGTGAGCCTTTCATCTTCCAATATGGGGAATTGTCATACACAGAAGAACTTAGGGGGATTCAAGTCTCTTGATTGCCTAGTTTCACTGTCTTTGGAAGTAATTTCAATGTAGATGGTTTTTGTAAAACATACATTGTTTTCACAAAGTTTGCTTCAATATGCACTCAGCTCATCATAGCAGCCATTTTAGGTCAGTATTTGTCCTTCTTAAAAGTCAGTTTAGTTCATGAAGGCTCCTGGTATTAGTCCATTTTCACTACTATTGTGAAGTAATTAAATATTCTTGTCTTGTATTGTGCTTCTGAGCTTACATTACCCTCTTTATAACCAATTGGACCCATTTCATTTCTTGTTACACATTTCCTATTTAAATGCCAATAGAAGGTTGTTGGGAATCTATTTCTTGTTACACATTTGCTACGTACATGCTAGAAGAAGATTTTTGGGGAATCCTTTTATGCTGACTGCCATTTTAATATCAAAGTCTTTTTTTAAGCACTCTTATTTTTCCCTGCGCTAACTCCTTGTCTTGTTATATGTGAACTAGTTCTCACTTAAAGAATTCACCTCACATGCATCATACTCCTTTTCTTATTGTTTCATCACATTCTCTGTCTCCCTTGCGATTAAAGGAGCTTTCTTTGCAAGAGTGAAAGTATTTCTTCAAAGGAACGTATTTCTTCATTGTTTTGCTTTAGCTATTCCTTTAGATTTTTGATTCTTTTTACCCAGGTTGGATCCTTTATCATTCCATTGAAATTTTCCCTCTTCCAATTTGAGCATTCTACTTTTGATTGTTCCTTGGTTTTATTTCCAGTTAATAATTCTAAGTTTTAGATTTGATGATCACCTCTGAGTCAAGTGTTTCACCACAGGAACTTAGTCCATCTGGCCCAGCTCATTTCCCAGCTCCGGGTCTATCAATGCCCATTTTCTAACTGTCCAAGAACATACTCTCCAGAATGTACTTTAAATGTTCCTCCCCCTTTACCATTACCCCAATCGATATGTGGGTAGTAAAAATCTCCCAATATCACCACTCTACTGTTCTTGCACACTATTATGATTTGTTTGCAGATTTGCTTCTTTTCTCTCTCTCACTATGCGGAGATAAGCATAATAGCTCAGTAGTGTGATCATACCCTCTTTGCTTCTCAATTCTAGCCAGATACATTCTATCCATGTCCTCTCAGTGACTTCTCTCTATCTAATACTCGGGCATCTTCCCTTATCAGTGCAGCCACCTTACCTGCCTTATGTCCTTTCCTTCGGTTGTCTGAACATTTTATGCCATTGAATGTTAAGCACCATTTTAAACCATGTTTCCATTATTGATAGTGCACAACTTTCCCACCTCACTGTTAGTGCACGTAGCTCGTCAACATAATTTGCTACACGTGTAGGTTTCAATGCATTCATTATAAACCTATCCAATATAGTAGATTCCTTCATTTGTACGGTTCAACACGCTCACTTCACACACTTTAGACCTCTCCTCTATTTTTATACTCTGGTATCCAGCACCTTGGCCATGTTAGTTTAAATCATTTGTAATCACATAAACGAACCTCGCGTGGGGCTATTAGTTCTAGTTCTGTTGGGCAGTAAACCTTTGAACACATTCCGCTTTCTGCAGAACACGTCCCAGATGTTCCAAGAATCTGAAACCCCTCCTCTTGCATCATGTCTTACGCCACACATCGATCCTCCCTGTCTTCCTGGATAATAAAATGTGAGGCTGGATGAACACAGCAGGCCCAGCAGCATCTCAGGAGAACAAATGCTGACGTTTCGGGTCTAGACCTTTCATCAAGGAGGTGGGATGAGGTTAGTAGGTAGGAGATGGAGGTGCGGCTTGGGGTGGGAGGAAGGGATGGGTGAGAGGAAGAACAGGTTAGGGAGGCAGAAACAGGTTGGACTGGTTTTGGGATGCAGTGAGTGGAGGGGAAGAGCTGGGCTGGTTGTGTGGTGCAGTGGGGGGAGGGGACGAACTGGGCTGGTTTTGGGATGCGGTGGGGGAAGGGGAGATTTTGAAGCTTGTGAAGTCCACATTGATACCATTGGGCTGCAGGGTTCCCAAGCGGAATATGAGTTGCTGTTCCTGCAACCTTCGGGTGGCATCATTGTGGCACTGCAGGAGGCCCATGATGGACATGTCATCTAAAGAATGGGAGGGGGAGTTGAAATGGTTTGCAACTGGGAGGTGCAGTTGTTTATTGCGAACCGAGCAGAGGTGTTCTGCAAAGCGGTCCCCAAGCCTCTGCTTGGTTTCCCCAATGTAGAGGATGCCACAGTGGGTACAGTGGATGCAGTATACCACATTGGCAGATGTGCAGGTGAACCTCTGCTTAATATGGAATGTCATCTTGGGGCCTGGGATAGGGGTGAGGGAGGAGGTCTGGGGCAAGTGTAGCATTTCCTGCGGTTGCAGGGGAAGGTGCCGGGTGTGGTGGGGTTGGAGGGTGGTGTGGAGCGAGCAAGGGAGTCATGGAGAGAGTGGTCTCTCTGGAAAGCAGACAGGGGTGGGGATGGAAAAATGTCTTGGATGGTGGGGTCGGATTGTAGATGGCGGAAGTGTCGGAGGATGATGCGTTGTATCCGGAGGTTGGTGGGGTGGTGTGTGAGAATGAGGGGGATCCTCTTTGGGCGGTTGTGGCGGGGGCGGGATGTGAGGGATGTGTTGCGGGAAATGTGCGAGACGCGCTCGAGGGCGTTCTCGACCACTGTGGGGGGAAAGTTGCGGTCCTTGAAGAACTTGGACATCTGGGGTGTGCGGGAGTGGAATGCCTCATCGTGGGAGCAGATGTGGCGGAGGTGGAGGAATTGGGAATAGGGGATGGAATTTTTGCAGGAGGGTGGGTGGGAGGAGGTGTATTCTAGGTAGCTGTGGGAGTCGGTGGGCTTGAAATGGACATCAGTTACAAGCTGGTTGCCTGAGATGGAGACTGAGAGGTCCAGGAAGGTGAGGGATGTGCTGGAGATGGCCCTGGTGAACTGAAGGTTGGGGTGGAAGGTGTTGGTGAAGTGGATGAACTGTTCGAGCTCCTCTGGGGAGCAAGAGGTGGTGCCGATACAGTCATCAATGTAACAGAGGAAGAGGTGGGGTTTGGGGCCTGTGCAGGTACGGAAGAAGGTTCCACGTAACCAGCCCAGTTCGTCCCCTCCCCCCACTGCACCACACAACCAGCCCAGCTCTTCCCCTCCACCCACTGCATCCCAAAACCAGTCCAACCTGTCTCTGCCTCCCTAACCTGTTCTTCCTCTCACCCATCCCTTCCTCCCACCCCAAGCCGCACCTCCATCTCCTACCTACTAACCTCATCCCATCTCCTTGACCTGTCCGTCTTCCCTGGACTGACCTATCCCCTCCCTACCTCCCCACCTATACTCTCCTCTCCACCTATCTTCTTTTCTCTCCATCTTCGGTCCGCCTCCCCCTCTCTCCCTATTTATTCCAGAACCCTCACCCCATCCCCCTCTTTGATGAAGGGTCTAGGCCCGAAAAGTCAGCTTTTGTGCTCCTGAGATGCTGCTGGGCCTGCTGTGTTCATCCAGCCTCACATTTTATATTCTAATGTTTTAGGGGCCTGGGTTTGAATCCTGCCGTAAATTCAATTAATAATGAAACTGGAATTAATTGTCAAATGATGACCATGGAAACCATGACCATGTTGATTGTTGGGAAAAACCCATCTGGTTCACCACTGTTCTTCAGAGAAACAAAACTTGACCTAAAGGACATCCTTACCTGATTTGGCCTATATGTGACTCCAGACCCACAGCAATGTGATTGACTTTTAACTAACCCTCTGGGCAGTTAGGGATGGATGCCCACAGTGTGTGAACAAATGAATAGAAACCTCCTGTTAATGTGTTGAAATATCCACTCTCTATCTAGTGAAATGCTGTCATGCATCAATGTTACTAACTAACCTTAATGAAAATAATGCTGTGATACCACCCCATTGGCCACTGTTTGGTACTTGCTTCATGAATCAATGCACTGTTGATAGAACACCCACTGGAAAATTGCCAGAATGCAACTTTATGTGGTATCTTGTATATTTTTTAAAAGCTTTCTTTGTTTTAATGGTGTAAATCAGTACAGCACAGTACTAAACCAGTCATGACATATACTTAGGAAATATTATTCAGCCTGTTAGTCTAGCTTTAAGTAGGCAGAATTCCACAAAGTGAATCAACTGTCAACCTGACACACTTTCTGAAGTTGAATAAAATCAGCTTCGGGATTAATTAAGTAAAACAAATGTAAAAATAAGCTATGAGGGGGACTAATTATAGAGACTGAGACAGTGCAAAAAAGCACGAGGTGCGGTGGATGAAATTCTATTCCCACAGATAGCCTGAAAGGTTGAGATGAGTGAAGGATGATTATTTAATATAATTACACAGGTGCTGTAGCATCACGCAGTGCATACTAACTAAAATCTCCCTCCTGCAAAATGACAGCATGTGCTGAAATTTGCATATTGGATTAATTTCCTTTTGGTTCCAGTGTGTGCATGTATGTACGTACCTTACATGGGCAGCCATCAATTTCAGCCCCAGATATGAAAATGTATTTGTAATTTCAAATACCTTTGCTGTGGAAGTAGAAAAGGAAACATTTTGTTTTCTGTCAGTTATGAAAGGATTGACAGTCTGCGTACTTTTAGGTGGGACGTCGAATCATGCTCGTTGCTCATGTTTTCACTATTCGGTATGCCTTTGAGGAATTGTTCTAAAATTGATTCTTGGAATATGGCTGTGCTCGGTATTTATTGATATTCAGTTGCCCTAAGCCTTCTTCTTGAACTCCTGCAGCCCTTTTTAGCAGTTTATGTATGGATAACAGAATGGGCATCAGGCCAGAATACAGAGCGGTTAAAAGTCATGTGGTGACCAGGCTGAAAAGTTTCTTTCCTCGAAGAACAGCACTAAACTAGTTGGATTTTTGCGAAAATCTGACAAGCTCATTGTCATTTTCTCTGATTCCAGCTCTTTACTTACAGAGTTTTAAAACTGATTTCAAACTCTGAAAACCATAGGAAAACTCATATTATCTAGATTACTTGCCCAGTAACATAACCAATGCATTGTCGTACTGCATGATCTATTGCCTCTTACTTGCATGACTGATTTGCTAAATGGAGCCAGCTCCACAATTTGCCTGCTGAGCTTTGTCATTCACCCACTTACAAATCATGAAAATTTCCCCCTGGGGATGGGCTGTGAACTTCAGAAAGATAGTGAATGAGAACAATCTCCCCAGTTGGACTGAGAAAACCTTTTGCTGTCCCCAATTCCAACTGTAAACTAACTGGTGATTGGCTTTATCCATGGGTCAGTGGCAGTGTACTTCTTTGTGAAAAATCAGTACGGTTGTGATTCCAGAAACATAATTCCAGCGCATAATTTTGGTTGACTCTTCACTTTGATACTGAGGGAGTGTTGCATTATTGCAGGTGGATAGGATTTCAAACTGAAACCCTGTCAAAGAAGAGGGGGATTCATCCTGGTGAGCCAATCAATAATTATCCCTAAATAGTGTGACTAAAAACAGAAAATTGGACCATTTCTCTCATTACACTTAATGGGGTCTTGCTGTGCACACATCACTTGCCATTGTTCCTGTATTACAATCCTGGCTGCATTTCAAATCTCATTCATGAATGAAAAGAACACTTAAACATGCCAAAGTTGGGAGATATGATATATAAATGGAAGTGCTGTCTTTCTTTTCCTGCAAATGTTACAGAATGTTGGGTGTCCTTCTTTCTTTTGCTGGCAACAGTTCAAAATCAATGTTGACCAAAACTGGAGGGATTGTGGTTCTAGTGAGCTAGACACCATTGAATAAACTGCAGTCAAATTTCTTTGCAGGCAAATGAAGAAAAAAAAAACTATGTAATTGCTTTTTCTCAGAATGGTTGCAAAACCAATTTTAGTATTGTATGGTCATAATGTATGAACATAAAATTACTCATTTACAATCATAATGATTTGGTACATTTTATTTAAGAATTGCAACGCGATTATTGGGAGAATGAATCTTATCTTGGTTCAAAAAGTTAGATGTTATGAATTATATTTGTCTTACTTCTCAGCCAGAATGTTTTTAACCCTCTTAAGTGCAAATGGAGCTGATGGTAATTTCTGGTCATTGATTAAGCAGAAGTACAGTGTTCAATATTCACAATTGATCAACTTGGATTGAATCAATTCACAAAGCTTAAAACAAGGTTGAGAAAACACTAGAAACAGAGTTTGATTGAGAAAATACCTTCTTTTTGGGGAACAGAGCAAGTGTCTACTTCCTACCATCAGAAAGCTATTTTCTAATCAATAACACTCAGTTTATTTTGGGTATGGACTTCTAAAATCTGTCTCCCCAAAGATGTCAATTTGCAGACTATTCAGTTCCTGACATTGATTATTGAGCTTTTCTTTCTCTTCAGTTTGACAATTTTCCAACAACGTGATGTCAAAATATTATAATTTATTACTGTGAATCTTACATGGCAGAGAGTGAGATTTCTTACAACACAGATATATGCACCCAGATACAGAAAAACTGAGATTGTCAAAGAAATGGCAACCCAACAGGATAAAGGGGATCTGCTACCTCATCTCAGACTTTAAGTTTACTCTCATTGGATTTTACCAACTTCACAGGCAAGATATCTCCACTGAGAGATTGCTCAACAAAGATGTTGCCTCCTCTAAGGAGGCCACGAGACCATGGTGATCTTTGATTCTGTCAGGTAGGTTCTGACAGCAAAGTCTTGACTACTGCAATTACTTGAGTCCTGGTAAGCGGTAGTAACTTGAAGTAGATAATGTTGCAGAGTGGTCTAGGCGTGTGTCCTTTGTGAGATGAAATACCAATTGCTTTTGGTTTGAAATGCCTGTGCAAACCCATCCATGTTGGCCATCGATGCTGGCCGTCTATTCCAATATAAAGCAGTTGATCTTAGTTCTGTTATTTGGTTCACACATACTTATTTGGCAAGAAAGACACCGTTGAAACATTTCATAAGCCATCTGAAATGACAAGCTACAAACTTCTCATAAGGGTACCACCATGTGCGCAACCCTGGCCAAGTTACAAGGACAAGGCTGTGAAGTGAAATAATATGAGGTAGTTACCAATACGATAACAAAACTTGTTGGAGAAGCACAGCAGTGCACTTTATAGATTTCAGAAGTCAACATTGAGTTCACTCAGCTCCTGACCAAAGGTTCGGGTTGCACAACATTTAAGGTCCTGGTGGAGGAGGGATTTTCTGCATGCATGGTGATAACTTGAAAGGTCAGGGAACAATCCATTTTGTTCTCCTATCCATCTCTCCTTTAGCAGCTGGTGATGTTCTGCTGGCCTCAGATCCACTTCCTATTTCTCCTGCGATACCCCTAACAAGAGGTGATAATTACTGAGCACCCTCATTATCTAGAGGACTCCAATGGTACCTCGCTGTCCCTCACTGCCATGTGCAGCACCACTCTGTATGGATGTCAGGGAGCAGCAAGATAAAATACACAGAAAGAGTGACTTCAAAAGACCAACCTCTGTGTATTTGGATTTGTAGTTTCTGACTCCTGTCCTGTGGAGAGCTCACCTCACTGTAATCCTTTAGGCCCTGCAACATGTCCTCCAGATAAGAGTGAAGGACCTAAAGACAGGCTTCCAAGGCCTGCCACAGATTCTGCCAGACTGGCCAAGTTTCTCTGGAAATTTCTGTTTCTATTTGTTTCAGATCTTCAGCATTTGCAGTTCTTTTATGATAGCAGCCTTTACATCCTCAGCTTCCACTAGAGGGCAATAAAGGGCAGCATTTCATCACTTAAATCAAGAGGATGACGTTAGTGCCTTAGGTGCTAATGAAGTAGAATGATGACCAAGATGGGATCTTACTCTGCAATAATGATTTGTGCACATTCTTATTAGCACAAGTTATATCATGGTACAGAAGCACAGTCAATGCTATTAATAGTCATCTGGATGATTGACAAAGCAGTGATTGACAATTTAGTTGTCTGTTAACCTCAATAAGAGGCAGCAGATAACTCTTCACTTACTATCCCCCCCAAATATCTACCTGCTGAATTTGTGCACTACTTCAAAGTAGATCATAATTTCTTGCTGTTCACTCTGTACTAGAGGTTTGAAGAGATATTTTGTTAACAACTTTGTCAGCAAATTATTTAGCAGTCTTTATTCTGGAAATATTCTGAGCGCTTAACCTAAAAAGAGTGAGTACTATGCCACTCTAATGGAGGTGCCATTGGAGTCCTCTAGATAATGAGGGTGTTCAGTAATTATCACCTCTTGTTAGGGGTATCGCAGGAGAAATAGGGAGTGGATCTGAGGCCGGCAGAACATCACCAGCTGCTAAAGGAGAGATGGATAGGAGAACAAAATGGATTGTTCCCTGACCTTTCAAGTTATCACCATGCACACAGAAAATCCCTCCTCCACCAGGACCTTAAATGTTGTGCAACCCGAACCTTTGCTCCCTCTTATTTAGTCTTTGATCAACATAAAACCTGCCTCTGTGTGTCTGCTAGGGCACTTTGCAGCTTCACTTAAAGCCTGGTTGTAGTGCTCCACAAAAATCATGTCTAATCAGCACTTAAGTCAACATTGATCTGTTTTAGTACCTCCAGGCAAATTCTAATTATGGTGTTCAGCAATTATGATCAAAATTCAGACTTCCAAGCAGACATGAGTAGTTTTCATCCTTTTATCAAAATAACCTCCATAGGATCTCAGCTTGACCTTCTTACTGCTACACTGTTTGGCAGAGTAACTGGGTTATGGTGCAATGCACTAATTTTCAGTCTAATGATATTAAATAGACCTTAATCAAATATGTCCCTTTGGACAAATAAGGTTTTTTAATTAGTCTCCTGTTAATCAACAAAAGAAATAAAGATTTGTATCTGACTAGCGCCCTAAATAACCTTAAGACATTTCAAAGATCTTTAAAGTCAGTGTTGACCCTTTGTAATATAGAAAATGGATAGCAAGGTTGCATGAAATAATGTTCCACAAATGAGTTAAATTGCTTGATTATCCATTTTAGTTGTTTTTTACAGGATAAATATTGAGCAGGACACTGGCTCAATCTCCCCTGCTCATCTTTAATCACACTATGGGATTTTTTTTGCACCTAGAACAAAAGAAAACTTCAGACCCGGGTTTTACTTATCGCACATTTTTCTAATATTCCTCCTTAACTCTTTCACTACACCTCCACTTCAAACATTTTATCTTGAACTCGCCTCCAAAAATAGTTAACTTCCCTTTGAGTTGCATTTTCAATAATGCGTTTCCAAATTCTGTTCCATGCTTACAGCTGTGGAGCTTCAACGAGGGAATTGAAACCTGTCACATTTTTGTCACAGAAAATCTGCATTCATTTAACAACCATTTGAAGCAGAAACATTTCATCTTTAAACCAAACATAGAGTGTTAGTCAGGCTTCAAAGCTTGAACTTGTTAATTTTTTTTGGTGATTTAGGTTGAGGAATGAGTAATTGCTGGAATGATAGGCGATTCTTCCCTGTTTCTTTTCAAAATGCATCCACCTGACTGGACAGTTTAGTTTATGTCTCATTTGGAAGACAACCAACCTCTGACATTACAGATAACACAGCGTGGAGCTGGAGGAAGACAGCAGGCCAGGCAGCATCAGAGGAGCAGGAAAACTAACGTTTTGGATCGGGACCCTTTTTCAGAAACCTTCTGAAGAAGGGTCCTGACCTGAAACACCAGCTTTCCTGCTCCTCTGGTGCTGCCTGGCCTGTTGTCTTCCTCCAGCTCCACGCTGTGTTATCTCAGACTCCAGCGTCGGCAGTTCTTACTATCTCTGACAGTATAGCACTCTCTCAGCGTGGCACTAAAAATGTTGACTTGGATCATGCATTCAATGTCACTGGAACAACACTGGAGTGTGTAACCTTCTCAGGCAGCGGCAAAAATCCTATATCTGAGTCATAGAATCAAACTGGAAAGGGTTTTGAAAAGATTTATGAAGTTGTTGCCAGGAATGGATGGTTTGAGTTATAAGTAAAAGCTGACTAGGCTGGGACTTTTCTCATTGGAGCATGGGAGGTTGAGGGGTGACCTTGAAGAGATTTATAAAGTCATGAAGAGTATAGATAAGGTGAATGATAGGTATCTTTTCCCTAGAGTGAGGTTTTCAATACTCAGGGGCATGTTTTTAAGGTGACATGATAGACATTTAAAAAGGACATGAGGGGCAATTATTTTACCCAGAGGTTGGTTTGCGTGTGCAATGAACATCCTGAGGAAGTAATGCAGGTGCAACTGGTTCTGAGGAAGGGCCACTGGACCTGAAACGTTAACTCTGTTTTCTCCTCCACAGATGTTGCCAGACCTGCTGAGCTTTTCCAGCAACTTTGTTTTTGTTCCTGATTTACAGCATCCGCAGTTCTTTTGGTTTGTGTCCTGAGGAAGTGCTGGATGTGGGTACAGTTACCATGTTTAAAAGACATTTGGCAAAGTACACAAATGGGAAATGTTTGCAGGGATATGGGCCAGGAGCAGGCAGGTGGGACTAGTTTAATTTGGGATTGTAGTCCCATGGGCTGTTTGGACCAAAGGGGCTGTGCAACGTACATGAATAGTTGCAGAAAATAATTAAGAAAGCTAATATAATACTGACCTTTATATGTACAGGACTGAGTACAAGGATGCCAAAGTTATGCTGCAGTTATACAAACCCCTGGTTAGACCCCACTTGGAGTACTGTGAGCAGATCTGGGCAGCAAACCTTAAGAAGGATATATTAGCCTCGGAGAGAATACAATGTAGGTTTACAAGAATGATACCTGGACTTCAGGGATCAATTTGTGAGGAGACATTATACAAATTAGACCTACTTTCTCTAAAATTTAGAAAGTTGAGGGTTAATCTGATTGAAGCCTTCAAGATACAGACAGCATAGAATCCCTACAGTGTGGAAACAGGCCCTTTGGCACAACAACTATCTGAAGAGCATCCCATCTGGGCTCACATCCCTACTCTACTCTCCCGTGGCTAATCCACCTCTGGACATTATAGGCAATTTAACACGGCCAATCCAACTAAGCTGCATGTTATTTGGACTGTGGGAGGAAACTCACACAGACAGTCACCTGAGGTTGGAATTGAACTTAGGGCACTGCTTCTAGAGACAGCAGTGCTAACCACTGTGCCATAAGCTATTTTCACTCATTGGGGATTCTAGAACTAGGGTGCATTGTCTGAGAATTAGGTCTAGACCAATCAGGATAGATATTGGAAAGCATTTCTATGCAAAAATGGCGGTAGATGTTTGGAACTGCCTTCTGCAGAAGGCATTAGATCCTTGATCAGTTGTTAATTTTAAATCTGTGGTGTATAACTTTTTGTTAAACAAAGGTTGTAAAGGCCACAGGCCAAAGAGAGGGTAAATGGAGTTAGCTCACAGATCAGCCATGAATGGTAGAACAGACTCGAAGGGCTGAATGGCCCACTCCTGTTCCCACATTCCTGTGTTCCTAAGAGCGTGGTTAAGATTACCAATATTATTGCTGTTGCAAATTGGAAGGACTGCCCCCCCATCCCCATTGTTGAGAATTAATGATTTGTTCAAAGAAAAGTTGAGATAATAATTAGAGTAATGTAAGTATAGCTTTTAAAGCAATTTCTCAATGTTTGGGGATAATGCAGCACCAGAGATATATCAGTAATAACACATGTCAGAGGGTAGAGTTGCATTGCTGTTTTAATGAAGAGTAAAAACTTCTAATTCTGCAAAGCCTGTGAGTGAATGTACAAACTCCTTAACTGGGCATGCATCAAAAGAAAATCACCAATCACAGTGAAAGGATAAAATGAAACTGCAGATGATAACTCTTTAACTCAGGCAATGTTTTTTGTCCCTCCTGCTCAGTAGCAAGTTAATTGCATTGGCCTGGGGTTGACATGGCTAAGTGGTCAAGGGCAGATTCTCAGTTGTACATATTTACTTTTTTCTTGGATAATTGAATGGATTCTGGCATTAAAAGGACGCGGGCTTTATTATGAAGCATTTGTCTAATGTCTGTGTTTTGTGTAATTGCTGCAGCATAATAAAGCAAATTGTGCTGAATTGTCCCAGTTCATTGTGAAGCTGTGATGTGATGGAAATTAATGTGTGTCGTCTGGTCTAAGGATAATAATAGTGCATTTTTAAGTCAGAATGTCTGGACACCAGTGAACTGATGATGATGATAATACAGTGTGAAGCTGGAGGAAGACAGCAGGTCAGGCAGCATCAGAGGAGCAGGAAAGCTGACGTTTCGCGTCGGGACACTTCAGAAAAGGTTTTCTGAATTTCTGAAGAAGGGTCCCGACCTGTAAGGTCAGCTTTCCTGCTCCTCTGATGCTGCCTGGCTATTGTGTTCCTCCAGTTCCACACTGTGTTATCTCTGACTCCAGCATCAGCAGTTCTTGCTAACTCTGAGCTGATGATGGTACAGCCTTTAACTATGGAGCTATTCTAAATGAATGCAGCACCATTTTCCCTGCTCAATGGATGTAGGAACTTTGATGGAATAATTTCTGTTTGGAAACAAGCTCAGAAAAGCACGAATTGCTCACTCAGCGCAAAACATACCAGTACAAGTTAGTGAGAGTTGTCGACACTTTTGGCTAACCTTTTTCATCCTGATCTAGAATAAAAAAATCATAGAATTGAGGCCGAATCACTGAGAATCAACACTGCAATGCTAAAACCATTTTATTGCCTTTGTAGTGCTGGGTTTAAGACAAAGGTGCAACTTTACATTTCATTCTCTCTCCTTGGCAGTGGCACGTACGTGCAATGCATTGTTAAGCAGAAAACAGAGGCTTCGTTGAAGTGCCTGCTGCATTATTGCCATTTTCATCCATGTACCTTATTATCTTCATCACCAACTATGCATTCTACTTGACTTCCCAACAACCTGCTGATGTGAATCAAAATTTGAAGGCCAGACTGAGGTGGTTTCTCAATGACTTTGGAGGCCTTTCATCTCTAATTTCTCTGTAAGCTGAAAGGAGCAAATAGCTCATGATAGCTTAACTATGCTCATTGGTGACATGAATGTAAAAATTCTTCTAACGGCTCATGTCGTGCCAGTGCCGAGACAGCAATCCCAGATGAAAATAAACATTGGCAACAATATTTAGTTCCTTCCTTGTGTTTGAAAATAAACCTGGTGTGAAATGCAAGGGTAAGACAGTTCTCCTTGGTTGATAAATTTCACCCCACTTCACGATGACTACCCTTCTTTAGTTGACATTGTATTGTTGCAATATTTGCAGAAAATTAACAGTTAGGCTTGCAGCGCAGCTCACCTGATAATGTAACAAAACCACTGCTGTGGATGCCAGTTCAGATGACACGTCATTGACCTGCGTTGTTAATTCTGTTTCTCTCTTTGCAATGCAAACTGTTTAAGGCGTTATCTGTTGTTCTGTATGCATGGTTAGTCCAACTGTTAGTTAGTAATGTAGGGAACCCCCAAATGTCAAAGAGTGTGAACTTCTAGCAAATACATACAGTGCAGCAATGAAGGCTAAAGGAGCTGGCTCTGGGCATGATAATAGTTTGCTATGGGCATTACAAAAGGGAGAGAAACACCAAAACTGCTGGGGTTGAGGCAGTGACTATGGCCAGTGGGAGACATTCAGTGACAGAGTACCCAATGAGAGAATGACCAATGAGAGACCTTTCATTCACAGATTGTCCAATTTGAGAGTCACCTGTAAGTGTCCAACGGGAGAGCCCCCAATGTGACAGTGGTCAGTTTGAGACATTCAGTAACTGTCCCGTGGTGAAAGTGAGCACTTTCTGTCCAGTAGGAGAATGGCCAGTACGAACAAGTTGAGCATTGTCAGCATGTGTCCGTTGAGAGTATCCTGTGGGACAGCACACTTGAAGAGTACCTAGTGAAACAGCCTCTGGTGAGTGTTCAGTGATAGCTCACCAGTGATACAATATTTGCAGAATGGTGTCCAGTAAAAGTATGCAATGAGGGAAAATTGCCTGTTTAGTTAGTGAGAAAATGCCCAGTAGTGGAGTGAAGAATTTGGTCAGTGGTATAGTGTCCAGTCAGAGACCGAACAGTAACTGCTCGATAAAAGTGTACATGAAGAGAGCAACCACTTAGTGTTCACATGCACAACGGCTGTTAGGAAAGTATCCAAAGGAAATTACGAAGAAAAATGTTGACCCATCTAAGAATATCATGACCGTAGAATGAAGGATATGGCAGAAGGAGAAAGATAATTATTGTCTGGGTGTTTCTAGACACTTTTGACTGGGATGACTCTCCCCATCAGTGTAGGCAAGGATTGCAGAGACATGCTGTTTAAGATATAGAAACACAGTAACATAGAAGATTGGAGCAGGAGAGGCCATTCGACCCTTTGAGCTTGTTCTGCCATCCTTCACATTCAAGGCTGATCATCCAACTCATTAGCCTCATCCTGCTTTCACCCCAATAGCCTTTGATTGAATTCATCCCAAGTGCTATATCTACTTTCCTCTAGTATACATTCAATGTTTTGGCATCAATTACTTCCTGTGGTAATGAATTCCACAGGCTCACCACTCTTTGGGTGAAGAAATGTCTCCTCATCTCCATCCTAAATGGTCTAACCCCTAATCCTCATACTTTGGCCCTTGGTTCTGGACACACCCACCATCTGCCCTGCATCTACCTCGTCTAGACCTGTTAGTAACTTTATTAATTCAGTCTGGTACAGATGTAGGTTGTTTATGATACAATAATGCTTCTGCAATTAGAAGCTACACTATTGCTACACATATCACATACTTCCAGTCTAAATTATTTCAGTTGAGATAGTATTAAGGTCATAGAGTTATAGAAATGTACAGCATGGAAATAGACCCTTTGGTGCCTTCCATGCTGACCAGATATCTTAAATTAATCAAGTTGCATTTGTCAACTCTTGGCCCAAGCCCCTCTAAACCTTTCTCTTCATACACCCCTCCAGATGCCTTTTAAATGCTGTAACTGTACCAGCCTCTACCACTTCCTCTGGCAGCTCATTCCATACACGCACCACCCTCTGCGTGTAAAAGTTACGCTTTGGCTCCCTTTTAAATCTTTCCCCTTTTACTTTTAACCTCTGCCCTCTAGTTTTAGACTCCCCTCCTCTTGGGAAAATACCTTGACATTTTCCCCTATCTATGCCACTCATGCTTTTATAGAGGTTTATAAATCATCCCTCAGCTTTCGATGCTGCAGGGAAAAAAGGCCCAGTCTGTTCTGTTTTTTCCGCCACCTCGGTAGTGATTGGAACCAGGTGGGCCTCATTGACTACAAAGGCCTCGATTGGGGCTGTTAACCTGGGCCTATCAGGAAAGTCCTGGCTGACCAAAAGAAGCAGCATTTTGGCTCAAAATGGCGGTGCTCGGAGCCGACATTGTGCAGCAGTTGGAGGATGCTCGGGTGTGCGGTCGGATCCCGGCAGGGTGTACCCCTGCTTGGATGGAATTTCACATTGGCTCCAGGATCCCATACCTCCCCTGGGAGCCTGTGCCCCACAACCTGAGCCGCCTCCAGGATTTCGTCATTGTATCTTTTAAAAATTGTGAAACGGCGGGCCCTGTACAGGCTGTTGCTACACACCATCCACCTCATTTCCTTCATCCACCACCCGGACACACCTTGGTGTGCTCATTTGTGACCGGATGGTGGGGATCCCCTGAGGAGGGCCCTCTACACGGGGGTCCTCCCTCTTTCTCACAGGGATCTGGGGGGGAGAGAGAGGGGAGAGCGTGTTGCATGCAGCAGTCCCATTTAGCCATAGATTGTGGAGTGTCATGGACTCCTAGTCCATCTGTCTGTTTTGTGGCGCTGTGGAGTCCGTGGACCATGTGGATATTGGGTGTGGGTGCTTGCACTCCCTTTTCAGTCACCTCAAAGGCCTCCTTTTGTGTTTTTGGTTGTACTTCAGCTCCATGCTCCTGATCTTTGGGCACCCGGTGTGGAGGATTTCCTCATGGGTCTGCTCCTGGGCCTGGCCAAGCTGTTCATTAATAGGTCCAGGCAGC
Source organism: Stegostoma tigrinum (assembly GCF_030684315.1). Taxonomy (NCBI): domain Eukaryota; kingdom Metazoa; phylum Chordata; class Chondrichthyes; order Orectolobiformes; family Stegostomatidae; genus Stegostoma; species Stegostoma tigrinum. The sequence continues at coordinate 17,994,143 of NC_081356.1, forward strand.
GGACCATGTTATAGCCGACTGCCTGCCCCTTTTTCGTGGCTTTGTCCGTGCCCGGGTGTCCCTGGAGAAGCGGCACACGATATTCACTGGTGCTCTTGATGCCTTTTGGGAGACTGGGCACCACAGGGCGTGAAATGCCTTATTACACCCAGAAACTCTGATTTTATTCCTACCTTCCCCCTCACTGTTTCTTTCATCTAGGCATTGCCCCTGCAGGGGCTCTGCTTGATACTGATGCTTTAATCACATGGGTGTGTTTTTTTCCTCACAGCAGTCCATTAATAAAATTATTTGCTCACTTGGTGTTTTTTAACTGTGCCTCATGCCAGCACACGCACAGCAAGGGAAAGGTAAGTGGATGCTGGATGGCAGTAGTGCAGGGGACCAAAAGAGGGAAAAAGGAAAAGAAAATTAATCAGGACATGAGAATCTACTCAGCTGAGAACAAAAAATAATTATAACCAGGAGATGTGAATCTCTTCAGTTCAGGCGACTGACTCCAAGCTGCCTGGCAACACCCAGTGTACTTTGCACAAGCAAATAAAGGGTGACTTGGTGATGGGATACCAAGCTCTGTGCAGTTATTTCTGTGGTGAAGGGAGAAAACAGGGCATGCATGAAGAATATTTGTTTGCAACAGTCACCTTGGAGTTGCGGTAAGCATTTTTGACTTCATGCTTTTATTTGGGAAGGTTGACTCATTTGATTCTGCCAATGAAGACTGGGTTTAGTTGTGGTAAGAATGCGATATTTTTTCGGGGCAAATGACATTGGGGCTGATGAAAAACAATGAGTCATCCTTCTGGCTGCTTATGGACCTCCAGCATTTTTGGTTATAAGGGGCTTAACTTTCCCAGAGGACACTAAAAACTTCCAAGAGTTGACGGAGTTGGTTAAGGATTATTACAACCCCAAACTCTCTCTAATCCTGCGATGGTATCGGTTTTATTTGCCTGTTAGAGAACTGGGGGAATACATGTTGAGATTTTTGACGAGGTTAAGACAACTGGCAGAGGCATGTGATTTTGGGTTAACCCTGAATGAGATGCCGAGAGACCATTTGGTACGTGGGATTAATGATGTAACTGTGCAGAAACACCTGCTAGCTCAAGCCCAACTGGTCTTCAAACAGTCATTACAACTGGGGGTGCCATTAGAAAATGTGTTAAGTGGAGCATGGGAGCTCCAAGGGCTTCCCAATGGAAATGAACTCCCTCAGCCCTCCGACTGAGCTTAGGGAACACCATTTCAGTGTAGGCAATTGCAGAGCCTCACGCAGGGCATATCCTGGGCAGAGAGACCTTAGGCCAGCCCACAGCAAAACCCCACAACAAACTCAAGCCTCGGCCCAGTGGCTAAAACGTCCTTCAAGATCTGGGCCAGCAAAGCCATTGTCATAGCTGTGGGTATGCAGCCAGCAAAGGGGCCCTACAAAACCTGGCTTGAGTCAGAAAACTCAAAGGCCAGTACCCAGGAGAGTGCACGCCTGGAAAGTCCCCCCCTACATGTGGGTTGGAACAACAAAATTGCTTAGTGACCTCCAAATCGGAATTGATTAAAATGAATGTTTGGTTAAATGGTCACCGATTTCCTGTGGAGGCCGATACCGGCGCAGCAATATGTGTGGTTTCAGAATCTGTCTTCAACAAGATTCGCTCGGGACTCCAACACTTAACGTTTGCACAAGACCTCAGCCAGTTTGAGAATGTACACTGGGAACCATTGCAGAGTATGGATGTGACTTTGGTTCTGGTCTCCTGGGAGAAGCAGTTGGTGCAGTTACCACTGCTGGTAGTAAAAGGCTCGGGTCCAAGCCCATTGGGGTGAAATTGGTTGAGAAAGATTCACCCAGATTAGCTCAACACTTTTCAAATAGAAAATTGCTGCCTCAGTGAAGTCCAAGTGAAATAGTCAGGGGGTTTTCAGGAAGGGCTTGGCAATATCAGAGGGCCCAAAGCCTGTTGTCCAGGAAGCAATTCTGAGATTTTGCAAGGCCTACCCGGTGATTTTAGCCTTGTGGGTAGAAGTAGAGGTGGAAGTCAGGAGCCTGGAGAGCGAAGGAATCATCAAACAAGTGCAGTTTGCAGAATGGGCAGCGCCAGTTGTACTTCCTGTGAAACAAGGTGTCTCGGTTTGCTTTTGTGGGGATGTTAAGCAGACGGTAACCCGCTTCTCACAGCTGGATAAATACCCGATCCCTCGCATTGAGGATTTATACACAAAGATGGCTGGGGTACTATCCCTTACGAAGCTGGACATGAGCCACACCTATCTGCAATTGCGACTGCATAGCATATCTGGGTCCCAGATGTATACTATAATTAGCACCCATAAGGGTTAATACTGATATACAAGACTGCTGCTTGGGGTATCATCAGCCTATGCCCCTTTTTCAGTGGACTATGGAGAACATTTTACAAGGGCTACCCACGGTTGCTAATTATTTGGATGACTTACTAATAACCGGGAAGACCAATAAAGAGCATTGAGAGAGTTTGGACATAGTGCTAAACATTTCTTCCAGGCGAGCGTGCACCTTAGAAGTGAAAAATGTGTGTTCCAGGGCCCAAAGTGACCCACTTGGGTTACAGGGTCAACAAAACTGGGTCACACCCATTGAAGGGGAAGTGAGGGTGATCAAAGGAGCCCCTACTCCCATGTCTGTACCAGAGCTTAGGTCTTTCTTTGGGTTAGTGAGTTATTACAGAAAACTCATACATAACCTGGCCTCCATCTTGGCAACCTTACACCTGCTATTGGAAAGGTTCAGACCTGGAAATGGTCACAAAGCCAAGAGTCGCCTTTAGGGAAGTGACACATCAGCAGTCGCCATCTAAGGTGTTGGCCCAATATGACCCATAGGGAGACGTAGTGCTAACATGCAAGGCCTCCCCATATAGCATTGGGATAGTGTTGGCTCAGCGGAGAGGAAAGCCCGACTGTGTATGCTTCTGGGACTTTGGTCGACTCCAAGCAAAATATGCCCAGAAAGAGAAGGAAGGTTTGGCGGTCATCTTTGATGTGAGGAAGTGCCACCAATAATTTTACAGAGAGAAATTTGTCATGGTAACAGATCACAAACCCCTGCTAGGGCTACTCAAGGAAGACGATGTGATGCCACCCTTATCTTCGGCTGGAATTCACTGTTGGGCCCTTATTCTCAAAGCGAACAATTTCAAGTTGGAACGCCATCCAGGAAGCCAAGAGGCGAATGTAGATGCTCTGAGCTGCCTCTCACTGGCAGATACTCCATCAGTGGTGCCTCCCCTGGAACAGTCTGTTCTGATTTTGAGGTTCCTGGACACCCTTCCAGTTATGTGGATAATATCCAACTGTGGGCACAGAGATCCTGTCCTAGTGAAACTAAAACAGCTGGTAGCAATGGGGGAAACAGAAGGGCCATTGGAGCCAGGATTGAAGCCTCTCTGGACTCAGAGAAACCGGATCACTGTAGAGGATGGCACATTACTGTGAGGAGCAAGGTTGATTGTCTCAAGTCAAGATCGCTGCTCGATACTGGCTGAATTCCACCAGGGTCATCCAGGGGTTCGCAAGCTGAAGATGCTAACAAGAAGCTATATTTCGTGGCTGGGGTTGGATGTTGACATAGCTGCACTGATTGGACAGTACGCAGAGTGTCAGCAAGGACACAAATTGGCATTCTGAATGGCTAAGTAAACCCTGGACTCAGTTGCATGTTGACTATGCCAGTCTTTTCAGGATCTCAATGTTCCAGGTTGTTGTGGATATCCATCAAAGTGGTTGGACATGCATAAAGTTCATTCAGCAAACATTGAGGGATGATGATTGAGAAGCTGCGAGCATCGCTCACGACGCATGGACCCCCCGGAAGTATTGGTCATGGACAATGAACATCAGTTACCAGCATATTTTCTAAAATCAAATGGCATTCGGCGCATGAGGACAGCTCTATACCATCCGTTGTCCAATGGTCTAGTGGAAAAAGCGGGCTTAGAGAAGCAGCCTACAGGGTTAATTGATACCAAACTGTCCTGTTTCCTGTTTGATTATAGGACCACCCAGCACACAACAGGGGTAGCTCCAGCAGAGTTGTTGATGGGGAGAAGACTCTGCGCCAAGTTAAGCCTGATACTCCCAGACCTGGAGGGGAGGGTGAAATGACAGCAGGAATGCCAATGTTGGCCACATGCCTCCCCTCAGTGAGAGAAACAGTTTAATTCGGGGGATGAAGCTTGGTGCTGGAACCATGGGAATGGCCCTGTATGGGTAAAAGGCGAGGGTGGCCCAAGGTCAGATCCCGTGACTTACAAAGTTCGGGTAGGTGATACAACCCTGAACAAACATATGGATCACCTGAAAGCTGTTGCCTCATAAATGGGGCAGGACCAAAACAAAGCTGGCCCCTCAGAACAACCAGAAGGCCTGTTGAAAACCATATGCGCTCCCCCTGTGCAGTGTCAAGGAGACCTCAGAGACTGAGATAGATGCGGCCTCGGTAACGTTACTGCTGGGAGAAGATGAGGAAATTCACCCGAGACGCCCTAGATGCAAGAGGTGGGCTGCGGTCTGGTACAGACTGGTCCATGTCAGAGTCTGGGTCAGTGGGACTGGACCTGGAGCGCAAATGTAGCAGAAAAAGTGAGAGACCAGGCCTACATCCCCAAGCTTGGGGGTCTAGGGGTCGGATAGGAATATAATGATTGGAACTAGGTGGATCTCATTGACTACAAGATTCACGATTGGTCCCGGCTAGTAACTCCAATCAGGAAAATCCTGGCTACCAATATGACCAGGAGAGTGGCTCTGATCCTGGGACTGGCCAAGCTGGTCATTAATAAGCCCAGGTAGCAAGCTGTGGAGAAGGTCATTATCACTGTCTGCCTCCCTCTGTTTCATGGCTATGTTCGTGCCCGGGTGTCCCTGTAGAAGGAGCACACGGAATCCACCAATACTCTCGTTACCATTCGGGTAACTACAAGGTGTGGAGTTCTTTATCTCCTCCTCCAAATCCATCTTGATTTAATCCCTACCCTCCCCTTCACCTTTTCTTTCACACAGGCATTGCCCACATGGGCTCTGCTCGCTACTGGTTCTTTGGTCACACGGGTGTTTTTCCTGGTGGTGGACTATCAATAAAGTTATTTACACATCTGGTGTTTTTGCTGTATATCATGCCTACCGAAATAAATATAACTGAGACCAGAATCTCCTCAAAAAATGTACAAAACTAGGAGATTAGAATCTCCTTAGTTCAGGTGACTGATTCTGAGCTGACTGGTCATGGCCAGTATACTGTGCACAAGTAAATGCAGGATGAATTGGTGATGGGATACCAGCCTTTGTGCAATTATTTCAAGATCAAACCGTCCAACCCTGGCAACATCTTTCTGAGCCCTTTCAAATCAACTACATTCCCAAGATGGCAATTTACTAGTCTTATTCAGTTATTTTATGTTTTCTTATTTTTCTCAATGTGTAAGTGCTACTGGCAAACCAATAACTATCACCCATTGCTAGTGGCCTTTGAGAAGGTGGCAGTGAGATGCCTTCTTAAGCTGTCACAGTCCATGTGGTGAAGGTTTGTTCATAACCTTTAAGGTAGGGAATTCCAGGATTTTGATCGTATCCCAATGGTGGTATATATCCATATGTGAATGCTGTGTAGTTTTAAAGTAACTGTGTTCTTGAATGCTTGCTGTGCTTATTCTTATGCATCTTTGTTGATGGACTGTACATGGTGTTTCTCCTGTCTGATCAGGCTTACTGGGTCTTTCATACTGGGATTATTGCTCAACATCTTAAAACAAGTTTCAACAAAATGTTTTATTGTCGCGTTCCTATATCCTATGAATTCATTCCTTGAGACAAAGGGACCAAAAGATTTGACAAAATTTGTGGCTTTTTTGTTAATGGATTCTGATCCCATTCTTGGATTGTGTAGCCAAGAATCAACAGAGGTGGAGAAAATATACAAACAAGCTAGAAATAGGAGAGACATTCCTTATAGTTAATTTAATTTTACTGCTTTGCTCTTAAAATTCATTCAGTAAATTGTCAATAATCATGAACAATGCATCTTTGATCATGCAAGCAGTGATTGGATCCTGATCTGATCAAAGCGAAACCTGAAATGCATAAAGTCAGAGTGAGTCCAAACTTTATCGTGATGAAAAACAGAGAATATACATGGAGATCTAAATTCCCATTACCGGCACACTACCTCTTCATAAGTCAACCTGTAGGCTCTTCAAGGCAACGTTCGATTACTAGTGAGCATCTAGGTGTATTCATGGAACAATAGAAACATTTGTAGAGTTTAACATAAATTCCACATTTGCAGACACAGAAAAAATTGTATTGACAATGATCAAGTTGTGGATACCTGCTTGTTGAAGTGTGTGCCCAATGGAATAAGAATGAAACTCTTACTGCCTCTTACCCATGTACCATAGAATAGGCGTAGTTGCTGTTAATCAACAAATTTTAATAGAAAACATTTTTTGTGATCAGTTCTGTTAAGATTTAAACACATGGTGTTCTAACAACATTGGATTTGTCCTGCATTTAGCCAGCCTGTAACTTGTTGACAATGCTGACAAACTGAGCATTGGCTTTTAATTTACTTGCATGTTCAACATTCAATCTTCATTAGCAACCATTTAAGTAATGATGTATTGATTAGAGTCAGTAAAATGAGTCGCTGTTATAAATCCTGTCTACATATCAGACAGTTGCTATGTAATGCACGGTAGACAACAGTGAGAACAACAGTCCTTTCTCAGTAATGCACAGGATTGTCAGTGTATACTCTGCCTGAATTTCAGAGATGAGTGTGATTGAACTCAGCGTAGGCCACAGTTGTTGCGAACAGATGATGTGTGAGGTTCGAGATGGGATACCCCAATCGGTTAACCATCTGAATCAGGACGGATGAACTGGCTCCCTTCTCCATTCTCCCTCTACCAAGGTTAATTTAGAAACAGATCCCTCCATTGTGGATATCTTTCTTCCAAACCCAAATAAATTTCTGCTTTAAACAGAGCCAATTTAATCAGGTTTTCTTGAGTTAATAAAGAGTGAGTTTATTAGGATGGAAGATTCCCAAGCACTGAACAACATCGGTGCTGATAAGAAATTTGGGAATATTGTGTGAGATGGCCAGAGAGGACCTTCTCGATGTTGAAAACAAAACGTTCCATTTTCCAAGTGTTGAGCTCCGAGATGGGATTCTAGCTAGACAGGCTTACTTCTATGCATTATTTGCATTCATGCCTCATTATTCCAAATTTTACAAATCAGTCTGTTTTGACTTGTCTCTTTTCCATTTGAAGGGCTGTTGTTTGAAGTTCCCTTCTTAACTTCTGGGTCTCATCTACCGGACGATGTGCTGCCTGACTCCAGGATCCTTAGCAGGCAATGGTGTCTGTGACATAATTGGGTTTTAGGTTCTTGATCGGTTGACAGTATTCTAGATTGATGATATTCTTAGCAACTGAGTTGTCAGGAAAGTAAGCCAAGACCACGGTTAGATCAGCCGTGACCCAGTCTAACAGTGGAGCAGACACAGGAGGCCATTTAGACTATTGTTGCTCCTAACTCATATGTTTGTATATACTCAGTTTGTTAGGTGGTTCAATCTTGTGCAGCTTTAATGTTGCAACAGATGTATAAGTCCTCCCTCATTACTTTAGCGAACTGTTCTTGCAGTTGGGCTGGTTTCAAACCTAGCCATAACTTTCTTAAGCTTCATCAGCTGGGGTCTGCATTTGAGCATTGCTTTTCCTCTTGCATTGGTCAGAAGCCCTGGACAACAGAATGAAGTATGCCTTACTGCACAGAGACTGATACCAATTTATTTCCGCTCATTTCACTAAAGATGGTGCATGTTTTCTCACAGAACAAAAATTCAAGAAAGACAATGTAATTACGTCTGACTGACGGGAATCCCAGCTGTGCTGTCTTAGACCAATGTTGTCTCTTTATAGCAATCAGCTGCCCGGATGATGGATGAGCGATGAGGGTCTGTAACAGAAACCAATACATTAGTCATATGCTGAGAAAATGACAGTGCTCTGACCAGGCCATGTCTCACCTGCTTTAGATGCCAATAGCGATAAAGGCCAGTATCCATTTACTGAACGTGCAATAGATACCCAAGAAGATGCTTCTAAACTGCACTTCACTTTGAGGTAAAGTCAGCTCTCTGTAACTGCATAGAGCTCCTTTGCTGCTTCATTTCAGCCTGTAAAAACATCCTTATTCGGTCATCAGTGTAGTGGTTTTTTTTATATCTAGGTTTGAAGATATTGAATGTCGCTTAAAAGGAATTGCTCTAAGAGCCATCTGGAGACATGGATATGTGACCCAGTTCCTAAGTAATGGAGTGCCATGCAATGCATTCTATTACACCGATAATGCCCCTGTAAAAAGGTGTTGATTCGATTTTGCACAGCTTTATTGCTGCTAACTCACAGTGATTGTGTTACTGGAGCTTTAGGGCAAAAAAAGTGGAAGGAAGACAAATCGCTAGAGGTCTAAGCAGGAATTCAATTTCAATTGTGTATTTCCCTGCAAATAACAGGCATTTTCATCACCAACATAGAAATGCTCTCATCATTTTCATCTTACTAAGTGAAACAAGTCATCATAAAGAATTCTCAACAAGGGATAACTGAAGTAGTCCACCTTCTTTCAAAGCAAAATTTATTGGATTCAGAAATTAAGCAATTCATTTACGAAGATATAGTCTCATACCTGAACAGGTCTGAGCAATGTTGTGACTAGTATGAATGAGAAAAGTGTCAAAGTGTCCCAAGCACTGCCTATGAAAATCCCAGATTTAAAAAAACCTGCATTCTTGCGGTCTTACAGCCTTACATGGCCTCAATATATCCCGAAGTTCTTTATCACTAATTAAGTTCTTTTGAAGTTTAACACTGTTGTACAAAATGTGGCCAAAAGTCTATGCACCTTAGGATCCCAAAAACTACAAGTAAATAAAATACTTAGTTAATTCTGTTTGAGGGACAAATATCAGTCTGGATGCCAGGGAGAACTCTTGGCTCATATTTGATTAGTGCTGTGGAATCTTTTACACCCACTGAGAAGATAGATGAGGCCCTAGTTTAATGTCTCCTCCCAGTTCCATTGGAAAAAATGTCAACAGAGTTAAACATACTGGGTAAGATTTATGCCTGTAAAGCTTGGGTGTTCAGCATTACCATAGTCTTATTTTCATAGAATCCCAACAAGTCCACACTGACCCTCAGAGCAATCGATTCAGACCCAACCCTCTGTAACCCACCTAATCTACACATCCCTGAACAGTATGGACAACTTAGCATGGCCAATCCACCTTACCTGCACATCTTTGAACTATGGGAGGAAACCAGAGCACCTAGAGGAAACTCACACAAACACAGGGAGAATGTGCAAAATCCACACGGACAGTCGCCGAGCTTGGACTCAAACCCGGGTCCCTGGTGCTGAGAGGCAGCAGCGCTAACTGCTGAGCCACTGTGCTGCCTGTCAAGAATCTGTATTTACCATAATCCACCTAATCTTTAGCATAGTCAATCCACCTAACCTGTAGATCTTTGGAGAGAAACTGGAGCACCCGGCAGAAAGCCACACAAACACGGAAACTCTATAGCCATCGAAGACTTCATCATGTCATTAAGTTCAGCATTGCTTAAGTACTTATAATTATCTGGGTGCCCAGCATTGCCAGAGGGTTCAGAGTTACCTGGATATTTAGCATTACTTGGATGTTCTGGCAGTACAACATTTCCTGAACAGATAGAGTTACCTTTTTTTGTAGCCTAATTGAAGAGCAGCAGTGAATTTAGTGGGGAAAACTTCAGTTGTGGATATTGGTGCAGTAAATAGTGAGCTCAATGTCAGGGACACTAATCAATTGAATGACGTGCCCCGGATGGTGTAGAAAATCTTGAGTGTTACAGAAGAGGTTAACAAATAGGAGCAAGAAGAACCCATTTGATCTCTTGAGCCTATTCTGCTATTCAAAATGATTATGATTGATCTTTTGCATAAGTTATAACTCCTCACGTTATCCCCTCATACCTTCATCCCCTTAGTATCGAAAAATTTGTTGAATCCCTTGAGTTGAATATACTCAATGACTGAACAACCACAGGTAAAGAGCTGCAAAGATCCGTGACTCTTTGGTTGATTAAATGCCTCCACATTTTTGTTCTGAATTGTTGGTAATTTACTTAAGGGTTATGACCCATTTTTTCTGTGCTTCCAAGTCAGGGAAATAACTGCCCACTGCCTGCCCCAATCAGTTCCTTAGCAATTTTACATGGTCCTCAAGAAACCACCTCTCACTTTACCAAACTATAAGAAGAATGGGTTACTTTATTCTGTGTTTACTCACAGGCAAGTCCCCTCATCCCAGAAATCATTTTGGTGAACTTTTGTTGCATTCTGTTCAAGGCTACTTTTCTTCAGCAAGGAGATCAGCTATCAACAGGATTCCAGGTGTAGTCTTGCTAAAACCCTGTGTAGTCGCAGTAATGCAGCTTTTCTTTTATATTCTCTTTTATAAAGGTTAACACTTTCCAAATCACTGTACCTACATGCTAACTTCTTGTATCTTCTCATTTAAGGGCCTCTTCCCATATAGCTGTTTAAATAGCAGTCACAAATGGAGCTGCTGCTATGTGAAATGTATGAAATACATTTCAGGCTGCTGGGAGGCCAGGGAGTGGCTGGTCCCCTGTTATTAAACACTGTTCTTGACAAAGGGACGCTGCAAAAGAAGGAAGGGCAGTTGACCTACTGAAAACCGCCTGTGTCTCTTTCACTCTCCTGAGCCAGTGACCACTTCTCAGACGTCCCCATCTCACTTTCGCTCACTGTGGCCTGGGTTTCTCATTGATCCTGGGCTTGCATTGGGTGAATTGCCTGCAGACACTCTCTGTCTCAGTGATAATTGATGTGAGTTGTGGTTTTTCTGTATGTTAGTCTGTGTGCTATGTATTACAAAGGCTGGAGTTTTTGTTGAGACAGATGTCTTGAGTATAATTACACATTATTTACAAAGCTTCTAAACCGTAGACTTAAATGCATAGTCTGGCTTCTGTGCTCTTTGATGTTATTGCATATACATAACTTACCAACTACACTGACTCCAATTCATACACAGAGGGCATTTAAAGATAAGCAGGGTTCTTTTATACCAGAACATCACATGTCTTGTTGGCATATTACTTTCTTAAATGTACATGCCTGTCTCGTCTGGAGCCTATACTCTTGTGGAACAGCACTGACAGCAACTATGAACTACCGGCGTCTGATTGTTGGCAATTCGCAGGAGACAAAACATTTGCCTTCAAGTTCTTTATCCCAGGAATAGATCACTGCTGGCCACATAAATGCCTGACTGGCAGTAAACATGACAAGAACTGAAGGGCTCTCGCCTATGCTCCAGTTGGTGCATGACACTTGGTAACTTCTGCCCTATACTCCTGCGCATAGTCATGGCTGCATTCAAATAGAATACTATGTATCAACTTGACAAGTCCTGTGAATTGAGGAGAGGCACATCCTCTGCCTGGAACATGGAGCCATTGTGTTGTTGTTCCTGTAAAGTGTTTGGTCTATGGTCATTCCCAGGCTGCAGCTGACAAAGCTCATGAAAAGATGGCTGTATTTCATTTTGATATGATTGTTGGTACCTGGCACCTACATGACATTAATGCTATCTATCAGTGTCCAGCACCTTGGCTTCTTTCAGAGGGTCGCCCATATTTGGTCCATTCCTGACAAGACCATACAGAGCCTTGACGATAAAGTTCATGTCTGCATACCCCTGGGTAATCCCGTTCTTATCCAACAGGCCCAGATCCAATGAGGGAGATGAGATCCGAAATGCTCCCCCCACCCCATTTGGTCTGGTATTCCAATTAGGAAACAACTAATGGTAGCATTAAAAATGAATTTTCTGTAAAGCCAGAAGGAGCCAAAGATTTTTCTGCAGATGCCCCATAATGCTGCAGGTGCTGTCTGCATCGCCCTGGTTTCAGTATTGTGTTCATTCCCATCACCAAAGCCAAGCAAATGGAGGAGTATGAGAACAAGGAGAAAAATCTTAAAATCAAGCTTTTGTTGGACTGGCAGCTAGTATAAGCCAATGAGCATAAGACTAAAGGGTGCAAATTAGTATGCAGACTGCAGAATTTTAGATTAGCACAAGCTTACAAAGGCTGTAAAATGAGAAGCTGGCTAGAAAGCTATGGAGCATTTAGTACAAGAAGCAGCAAGGACCTGGGTTAGAATTTCAGCAGTAATGGTTAGGGCAGTTGTTTAAATGAAGAAGTGCAACCTTTATTAAAAGATAATGATGAAATCCGAGTGGGAAGACAATGGTTAAAAACAGCAGTAGTGTTACAGGGATGTTTGAAGTGTACGGAAAATTCATGTGAAATCAAGAGGCAGCAGAATATGTCAAGAACCTGCAAGGGAGAATAATGAAAGAGCCAGGAGGGAGAGGTGACAGACGTGAAGGATTTGAATTATGTCTGAGGCATTGTGAGGGACAGATGAGGTCAAGAGAAGGTGAGAATGCAATTTTGGTTCTTTTCTTGTATTCTGAGCATTGGATGGAAAGTTGAGATTGAAAGCACTTTATTTTGAATCCCTGTTAGTGATATGCATTGTCAGCATGGGTCAACCTTATCAATGTGTAGAGAACACGACTGACATCATGGATGATAACTCCCAGCACAAGTGTAGAAGGAGAGGAAATTGCTTCATCTTATATTAGCTACCTTAGACATGGGAAGCTGCTTGCCTTGAGCCCCAGTTTCAAGGTCATACCTTGACCTCTCTAAACATGTCCTATAGTTTCTTTCCAGCTTGTCTTCTGTCAAGCAATTTTCTCCCATCAACATGCTCAGTGTCTGTGCAAAAAGCTGGAACAATGCAGAATGTAAAAGAATGATTTGGTAAACTGCAGCACCTTCTAGTAAGAGATCATTCAAGCGGTGAATAAAATACAATTAAAACAATAATCCTAGTAAGGCTGTATTCTTGGCCAATGATGAATGTTTGCTGTTGTAGCCCTTTATTTGTTGCCAGTGCACTGCTCATCCCACTTTATCAATCCAGTAGTTAATAAGCTGAGGTAAGTCACCAATATCCATTGCAATCGAAGATGAGTTCATCGCTTTTTGGCACCTCCTGTCCCTCAGTCATAACTGGTTGGCAAGCGCACCAAATTTGGTAACCTCTGAACCACCAGCCACAAATGACAGATAACAAAGTGTGGAGCTGGATGAACACAGCAGGCCAAGCAGCGTCTCAGCAGCACTATTCTCCAGCATCTGCAGTTCCCACTATCACTGATACAAATGAGGGATGATTGTTTTACTTCTCCAAGCCTGAAGGGAGAAGACCTATACTGTCTGCTATTTGTAACAGCAATGTAAGTCATAACATTGCAAACAGTTAGCAATGCTCTTACACAAAATGAATGTAAGTTTACATCAATGTTGTGAATGTGCTTTTTTTTAGCACAGTGAGTGGAGTGCCCGCAACTGAGCTCCAGATTCAAGTTCCACTCCATGAATCATTGGCCATCTTTTCATATCTTCAGTACAAGTTGAGTAACATTTAATCTTTACATGATTTTAGCTTAATTCATAGAATCATAGAATCCTTACAATGTGGAGGCAGGCCATTTGCCCCACTAAAAAGCACACCACAGAAAGCATCCCACCCAGAATCACCCCCCCCCCCCCACTACCAAATTCCTGTAACCCTGCATTTCCTATTAATCTGGCTCGCCTTAGTCTCAGTTGGTCATTTGCTGGTTGGGTATTGCCAGGTAGTTGCTATGAACATAGGCCCATCCTTTATAAAAATTTGGCATCCTGGCACCAAATCTACACAACAGGCTGCAATACGAAACTCTATGCCCATCCACATCCTATCTTGACCCTGATGGCCCTTAACATTCAGTTTCTAAGTCCCTTGCAGCATCTGTTTCAATTCTATGTTGCATATTTTGACTTTTTCCTGTTCAGCCTGAAAATGGAATCAAAGGCTTCTCAATTGAAACAGTGTAGAGACGGTTATTAAAGCAAGTTAAACAAATTTTTAGCTTATAGTGAAACAACATCAACACTCGCCAATTATGTATATATCTCTGCTATTGTTAGCAAATGTAAGGAAGGTGATGGCTATTACTTAAACAAAAATAAATGACTGAAATTGCTCGGAGTCCAGAGGAGATGTCGGCTTTATGTGTAGATATTTAGATATAAACCGACATTTTCTTAGCTAACATCAGTGCCGAGGAAGGGTCACTGGACCTGAAATGTTAACTCTGATTTTTTTCTTCACAGATGCTGCCAGACCTGCTGAGCTTTTCCAGCAACTTCTGTTTTTGTTCCTGATTTACAGCATCCACAGTTCCTTTGGCTGGAAAGTAACATTTTTGCCACTGTTCACAAAGGCGAGGAGGAACAAGTGGATCGGTGAGAGTGGTCAGAGCAAAAGAGAAAGGGAGTGCTAATGGTATTAAAGGAGAGGTATAGATGAAGATCATGCCTTAGGGGATGATGTTATCAGTATTAAGTAGGTTAGCCCTGCTGTGAGCAAACATAAAAACCACAAGAATTAAGTACAGGTGTTGGCCATTTGGCCCCTCAAACGTACCCTGTCATTCAGTAAGATCATGGCTAATTAGCTGCAGGCCTCAGCTCCTCTTTTGTGTTAGCTCCTCATAGCTCTCAACTCCCTGGCATTTAAAAATCCATTTTCTTCCTCTTTAAATACTTCCAAGCAACGAGGTTCCCCACAACTCTCTGGGGTAGAGAATCCCAAACATATATTCCACTCCTTGAGATGAAGTCTTTCACATCCCAGCTTTAAATGTGTGTCTCATTATTTTGTTGCCTGGTTCAAGATTCTCCCACAAATAGAAACATCCTCCGAAATCAATCCTGTCAAGCTCTCTCACAATCTTATATCTTTCAATAATATCTCCATTTATTCTTCTAAATTCTAATGAATAAAGTCTTAACTTGTTTAGCTCTCTCAATAAGTGAATGCCTTCAAGCCAGAAATCAGCTTAGGGAATCTCTTTTGAATGACGTCTGATGGCGGTATGTCCTTTCTTTAATATTGGAATCAAATTGTACACAATACTGAAGGCTTCGCCACACCCTGCATAGTTGTAAGAAGACTTTCCTATTTTTGCATTCCAACTCCTGAGCAATAAAAGTCAAAATTCCACTTGCTTTCTTAATTATTTACTGCACCTGCATGCAAACTTTATGTGTTTCACGCACAAGGAAACCCAGATCCTCTGTGTTGCACTTTTTTTGGAGTTTTGCTCCATTTGAATAAGACATAGGAGGGGAATTACACCATGCAGCCCATCAAGTCTGCTCCACCATTCAATCATGGCCCGTAACCGCTTGCAATATTGTGAATGCAGTCTGAACCAGAGCATTATACAGCAGTACATTCCTGTACTTATATTCTAGCCCTCATGAATGCAAACTAACATTGCATTTGCCTTCCTAACTGCTAACTGAACCGCCATGTTAACGTTAAGATAATCCTGAACTAGGACTGGCAAGTCATTTTGTGCTTCAGGTTTCCAAAGTATTTCCCCATTTACAAAGCAGTCTATGCCTCTATTCTACTTATCAAATTGCAAAATCTCACACTTTTCCACATCATATTTCATCTACCAATTACTTGCCCAATCTCCTCGCCTGACCAACTCCTTCTGCAGCTCCCCTGCTTCCTCAACTCAACCTGCCTGTCCATATATCTTTGTGTCATCTGCAAATTGAACAACATCTTACATCCAGATTCTCAACATATGGTCCCAACATGGATTGCTATGAAACTCCACCAGTCACCAGCTGCATCCTGAAAAAATCTCCTTTATCCTATCATTCTTACAGTTTGCCTTTTGATTCTTTCAACAACATGCATGACCCCACACTTCCTTCCATGATAAGATCAGAAATGGGATGTTCACTGCAAACTCTAGAATGTTCAGCACCATTTACAACTCCTCAGGTTCTGAAGCAGTCCATATCCAAATACAAATAGTCTGGGACAATATCCTGAACAGCAACAGCTCAGGAAGGCAGCTAACTATCACCTTCTCATGGGCAACCATTGACAAAAATAAATGCTGGTCCATCCAGCAACAAGTGCATTTCATGAGTGAATTTTTGAAAAAGTCTCCAATTGTCAAATTTTTACCCACTCTCACAACCACCTATATTTTCTTGTAGATTCCTTATCACAGCATGCCTTTCTACCTACTTTTGCAACATCAGCAAGTTTGGATTATTTACACTCTGCCCCCTTCCTCAAGTCAGTAATACAGGCAGTAATTAGTTGAGGGCCAAGGACTGATCCTTGTGGCACTCTAGAAGTTATGTCTTTCCAACTTTAAAAAGGCCTATTAACCCTTGGTTCTATGTCCTGTGTGTGTTAACCAATCTTCAATCCATGCATTACCATGCTTAATGTGTTGTCCCCATTACCATGATCGCCTATCTTGTGGAATGATATTTTATGTAGCACATTATTAAATACCATCTGAACATCCAAATACACTACATTAACTGGTTCCTTTTTGTCAACTCTGCTTATTATAATCTCAAAGAACTCTAGCACATTTATCAAACCTGATTTCATTTTCACAAAACAATGTTGACTCTGTCGGATTGCATTTAACCTTTCTAAATGCCTTGCTGTTTCTTCCGGAATAATGGACTCTAGTGTTATCCCAAAGACAGGTTTTACTCGAATAAGCCTATGTCTTCTTGCTTTCTCTCACCCTTTCAACTTGAATATGAGCATTATATTAGAAATATTCCAATCTGCTGGAACCTTCCAGGTTGCAGTAAATTCTAGATTAATTCGACAAATGCCTCCACTATCTCTGCAGCCAGGTCCTTTACACTCTTGGATACAGGGCATCAGGTCCTGCATTGTCTGCTTTCTGTACTGTTGTGTTGTCAAATAATTTGTTCCTCATGATAGAGACTGTTACAAGATCTTACCTCCAATTATGCATCTGCTATCTTTAGGATGTTTACAGTGTCCTCCATTGTGTAAAATATTGATTAAATTATGTTCTATTTCCCTGTTTCTCATTTTTCTTCCCTTCTTGTAACCTCAAAGAGTCTGATATTTACTTTCTTTTTATCTACCTGTAGAAGCTTTTGCTGTTTGTTTCTATATTTATTCCATTTTACTTCCATAATCAATTTTCTCCCTCTTTATTAACTTTCCAGTCACTTGTTGCTGGTTCCTAAGAAATTCCTAATTCTCTGGCCTACACCTCTTGTTTTGCTGCTTCTAATACCTTAGTTTTTGATTGGATATTCTCCTTGGCAGTTTTCGTTAATCACAGATGGCTCATCCTCTTTGTCAAGTCTTTCTTTTTGACTGGAATAAATATTTGCTAATTTGAGAAGTATCTGCCTGAATTTCTTCCACTGCTCAAATGTTGATTTCCACTTAGCCTTTTTTCCCAGACTGCTTTCAGCAACTCTTTCTCATACCCCAGCAATTTCCTTTAAGTTGATGCTGACTAGATACATGTGAGGTGAATGGAGTGGGGTATAATAAAAGGGGCGTCAGGGGCTCTTGTGGCATAGTGGGAGTGTCCCTATCTCTGAGCCAGGAGGCCTGGATTTAAATCTTACCTGCTCCAGGGGTTTGTAGTGATATTTCAGAACAGGTTGAGTAGAAAATATCAAAAATTGAATTGAACAAGTAGCTGGTGATTGGAGGAACTGATTTTTTTAAAAAAAGCACATCCCTGAATTTTTTGGATAGAAAATATCAAAGTTGAAATAAACCCACATAGGCTGTTATACTGTCACTAAGTCACCCTTTAATTACATGTTCATACCACTTGGCACTTGCTTGGCTTCCTCAGAGCCAGCTCTCAGAATGAGCAGAATGTCTGACACTTCTGTTTAGATCTGTCAGCCAGGGCTCCTTGATTGGACCAGGTTAACCACCCCAATCAGGAAACTCATATTCTATGATCTCCACCTGGCTGACCTCATTACATTCACTGCAAAAGTGGCTGTAGGTGCTTATGGCCTGAAGTTATCGAACTTAAGTCTTGAACTTAATGTTGACTCCTGAAGGCTGTGAAATGTCGAAGTGGAAGGGGTGTTGATCCTCCAGATTGTGTTGGAATTCGCTGGAACACTGCAGTAGGCCTGAAATGGAAATGCTAGCATGGCAGCATCCTTTTGCTTTTGGCAGGGTAGAGATTTTGAGAGGGTAACCCCCGGATGCAGAATCCAGAATATGATGGCAGAATCTTGTGAAAGATATTATTGATTCAGGGCTGAGTCAAGGAGAAATTCCTCACTCAGAAGATCATGAATATTCCAACCTTGGGTCAGTAGTTTTGATTATTTTTCAGGTAATCATGGCATATAAAGACTGAGAAGAAAAGTAGAGTTGAGGCTATAGTTCAGCTGTGATTGTAATGAATGTCAGAGCAGGATCAAGAATGATAGAACATAGAACATAGAACATAGAAAAGTACAGCACAGTCCAGGCCCTTCGGCTCACAATGTTGTGCTGTGGAATAATCCTAATGCAAAAATAAAATAACCTAACCTACATTCCCCTCAATTCACTGTTGTCCATGTGCGTGTCCAGCAGTCACTTAAATGTCACTAATGACTCTGCTTCCACGACTACCACTGGTAAACTATTCCATGCACTCACAACTCTCTGGGTGAAGAACCTCCCTCTGACGTCTCCTCTATACCTTCCTCCTAACACCTTAAAGCTCTGACCCCTCATGGCAGTCAATCCTGCCCTGGGGAAAAGTCTCTGGCTATCGACTCTATCCATGCCTCTCATTACCTTGTACACCTCGATCAGGTCACCTCTCTTCCTCCTTCTCTCCAGAGAGAAAAGTCCGAGCTCAGTCAACCTCTCCTCATAAGACAAGCCCTCCAGTCCAGGCAGCATCCTGGTAAACCTCCTTTGTACCCTCTCCAAAGCCTCCACATCTTTTCTATAATAGGGCGACCAGAGCTGGACAATATTCCAAGTGTGGTCTCACCAGGGTTTTGTAGAGCTGCAGCATAACCTCGTGGCTCTTAAACTTGATCCCCCTGTTAATGAAAGCCAAAACACCATTTGCTTTCTTAACAACCTTATCCACCTGGACCTACTCTTGCTTCTATTTTTTATGTTCCTCTCTTATATATTTTTCTATTCATTCACAGGATGTGGCTGATGATGACAAGGCCAGCATATTAACTACCTATATCTGAACATTTTTGTTAACTTGTCTGGCTTTTCCATATTTTAAAACAATTTAAAAGTGGCTTTATATTCTACATCATCTCTGTCAAAAGAAATCCCAAGATATGATAGTACTTTTAAGAATTCCCTTCCTGTAGGCAACAACTTTTCAGGCCTTTAATGCACATGTTAAGTTGACAGACGCAGTGCTGGCAAAAATGTCGACAATTGAAAATTGAATTCTCATACTGCTTTAGGCATACTTACAGACTGCAAAATGCAACTGTCATACAGTGTGTGCGAGAGCTACGGGGCTGATGGAAATTCAAATACACATCAATGCGTTTTCTATTTAAAGGATTCTTGCAGTGTGGTGATAGTGTCCCTACCTCTGGGTCAGGAAATCTAGATTCAAGTCCCACCTGCTCCAGAGATGTGCAATAACATTTCAGAACAGGTTTATTAGAAAATACTGACAACTGTTGTGAACCAGTAGCTGGTTATTTCCGGAACTGATATAATTTTCTTTACCTTTAAAGCTATCTATTTCTTTATGCCCCTGGGAGGAACCATCTGCCCTGTCCTGTAGCATGTTTAGTGGCAGGGAAGGTATTTAATCAGGTATGAGGAGTGCAGCAAGCAAACTCTGGCAATAATAGCTTGCAAGCTTCAACTGGGGATGAGTTCACTTGTTCAATGTACTCAGGGTCCCTGTTGCCTCCTCAAGATTCTGCACCTATTTTACTGTCTCTCTGTTTTTCTTGCTTTATATAGTCATTGTGACACAGAAGGTAAACATTAGGCCCATCCATTACATACAATCTCTCTGGAGAACAGCCCATTGATCTGCAAGTTTATATCCCTCAAGTGTTATATTCCTGAGAAGGTGGATAGCTTTTAATAAGA
The DNA here is from genome assembly GCF_030684315.1 of Stegostoma tigrinum. Lineage (NCBI taxonomy): Eukaryota > Metazoa > Chordata > Chondrichthyes > Orectolobiformes > Stegostomatidae > Stegostoma > Stegostoma tigrinum. Next base: position 18,014,318 of record NC_081356.1, read on the forward strand.
GACATTAACTTCCCAGTGACCAATGCAAAGCATCACATGACAATGTTTCACCATTATTACATTTCATAAAACTAAAATCAACATTAACTTAACATTACTTTATTGGAAATTAATATTATAAACGACAGAAAAAGTATTCCTTATTAACAACCCAACACAATTAAAAACACTATGCCATGTTTATTGCATTACATTACATTCTCAGTGGATGGCTTGTGTTTATGTCCAAAACTCGTACCTATTTTAACTGGATCTTTTCTCCTGGCTCCACCAGGGTGCACCAATGTCCTTTAAACCAAAGTTCCCTTCACTCAAACTTCTGCTCATACTGAAATGCACTTCCAGTAGCAAGGTGCCATTTGTTGACCTTTCACTCTCCACAAGCCTTTTCTTTTGAGTCAAGAATCAATCCCAATATGCACTCTAAGACAACGAAGTGTGAAGCTGGATGAACACAGCAGGCCAAGCAGCATCTTAGGAGCACAAAAGCTGACGGTTCAGGCCTAGACCCTTCATCACGCTTTGTTATCTTGGATTCTCCAGCATCTGCAGTTCCCATTATCTCCCCAATATGCACTCTGTTTAGCGGTTAACCCAAAACTAGACCCTTTTCTCGGCTTGACATAGTAGCATCTTCTTCCAGTAAACTTGCTGCCTGACTGACTTAGGGACCTTGTGAGTCTGTTCACAGCAAGATCCATCGACTCATCCTTTGTGACCATGTCTTCAAAGTTGCATATTGCAAACAACAAGTTTTGATTTGAGTTTCTGTTTCCATAACAAGCAGATCATATGCGTGTGTCTTGATACAGATTTAGTATGAAGTCAATGGGTTTGTCTCCAAGCAGACTTCATAGGAGTTCATCATCACCTCTTCAAACCACTCCACTTTACCTTGAATTAAAAGAGACAGTTTAAAACATAACTGTCTTATAAATTGCAACATTCAAAATGCAAGTGCCCATTCAATATCTTTTGAGAATGAATTTCCTCAGCTTTCACCACGACCATGATAATGAACTTCGAATCATTATCACTTACTGCATAAAAAGGTTCTTCCTCATATCCCTATCATCTCTTACACAAAACCTTAAATCTATGTCCCCTAGTTTATGTAAAATTAACTAATGGCAACAACTTTTTTTTGTCTGCATTATTTAAATCTGTCTTAATCTTGTAAACCTCTATGAAATTTTCTCTCAGTCTTGTCTGTTCCCGGGAGAACAACTCAAACTTCTCTGACCTAATTTTGTATCTAAATCCCTCATCTGGTAACTTTCTGAGGAATCTCATTTGCACTTTCCAAAGGACCCGAACATTCTTGTTAATGTGTAATAATCAGAACTGAATTCTAGTTTTTGAATTATTCCTTTTTTGAATTACCTGGGCGCTTGCAGAGACCATAATTCTCAATTAGTTTTTCCATGGCAAGTGTTTAGTTGAACTGAGACAACTTGTCAATTAATCAGTACCTTTTCCTTTACAATATAAATTGTTCTGAATGCTTGAACTTTGGCATTCCTGCATTGGTCCATATGAGTGCAAGACAAAATGTATTTCCTTTTAGTAATATTCATTCACTCGAGTTATGACCTTAACAAACTATATATTCAGCAAAACCTCCTTGATTTTGCTCTGAACTTACCTATTTATGAAACTGATAAGTTTTGACAATTATTTCCTGAATATGCCTTGCCACCATTAAACATGTGTGCTTGTGGACCCAGGGATATCAAATTCCCCCCCTCCTTGCGCACTCCTTTGAGCTGCGCATCTCCCTGTGCCTTTTGCCAAAAAATACTTCCCCTCATATTTCTCTTTATTAAATTCCATCTCCCACTTTGCTCTGAATGTCCACCTTCTTCATCAATTCAAGATCCTCCAGTACCTTTGTTGACTGTGCTCTCAACCGGGTCCAACCATCTCTCGCACTTTGGTCCTTAGCCTCTTCCCTCCCACAACAACAATATGGACCCCCTTGCCCTTACCAACCATCCCACTAACATTGACATCCAGAGGATCATTACCCACCAGCTCTAGTGAGATGCCACCGTCATACCCATATTCCCCTTTGCTCACTTGTCAACCTTCCAGAGGGACCGTTCCCTCCAGGGCACGCTAGCCCACTCTTACCTCACTCCCAACAGCCTCCAAAGCCTCATGGCACCTTCCGCTGCAACTGCTGAAGATGTCCCTTTACTTCCTCTCTCCTTAACATCCAAGGCCCAAATATACCTTCCAGGTGAAGCAGTGCTTCAGGTGTACTGAAGAAGGAGCGAGACTCCAAAAACGTATGCCTTCAGATAAGCCTGTTGGATGATAACCTTGTGAGGTGTGATTTTTGAGCTTGTCCACTCCAGTCCAACACCGGCACCTCCACACCCTGATTTCTCTCCGCTGATGCTGACAGATCTGTTGAGATTTTCCAGCAATTTCTGTTTTTGTTTCTGATTTCCAGTATCCGCAATTCTTTCAGTTCTGTGCTTAATGAACTGTCCTCACACCTTTCCTGGAACATCTGACACTCTCCAATCCTCTGACATCGACCACCCCCTTCCTTACCTCTGGAGGATGGAAAAATAATGGCAAGCCACTCTATTATCACTACCTTAACTTCCTGAATCTTGGATGCAAGCCACCTGGAGCTAGGGAATCATCAACTCTAGTCAGACTTTCCAGTACATCCTGCCGATCAATTTACAGCCCATTCATTACCTTGACCATCTCTGTTTCTCCTGGTATTTTGTAGTTTTGGAAATATTGACTATAAATAGGGCGGCACAGTGGCTCAGTGGTTAGCACTGCAGCCTCACAGAGCCAGGGACCCGGGTTCGATTCCAGCCTCGGACGACTGTCTGTGTGGAGTTTGCACATTCTCCCCGTGTCTGCGTGGGTTTGCTTCAGGTGCTCCGGTTTCCTCCCACAGTACAAAGATGTGCAGGCTAGGTGGAACGGCCATGCTAAATTGCTCGTAGTGTTCAGGGGTGTGTGGGTTATAGGGGGATGGGTCTGGGGGGATGCTTCAAGGTCAGTGTGGACTTGTTGGGCCGAAGGGCCTGTTTCCACACTGTAGGAAATCTTAAAAAAAAAGTACAGAATGTACTAGGTATTCCAGACTTCCCTGGTACTTCAATAGCTATATCAGTTACTGGAACTGGGTTGCCCTGGATCTTGTTGGTGTTGGAGGAGGGGAGGATATGCATTATTTTTATAGCTGATATAATCAGGCGTGCTTTAAAAAGTCCACTTTTTTAATGAATGAGATTATGTTCATAATTGGGTGAGTGAATAAATTTGTGGGTAGGTATGTGGGTGGCTGAGTGTATAGGTGGGTCAGGCGATAGAGGTGGGCAGTGTATCTGGATTAGTGGACAGTTGGGTGTTCGGGGAAAAGGGTAGTTAAGGGGGCAAGAGGTATTGAGGTGGTCTGGGAGTAATCTGGTGTTCTGGAGGTCGGGCAGCCAGTTCAGGAGGAGGTGTAGCTAGTTGGTCAGGGGGAGTAGGCAGGTGTATTGGGTTGTTCGTCACATGGTTGTGAGGGGTGGGAGGTTTGGGTCGTAGGATAATAGGGTAGTCTAGTGGTTAGGTGATGGTCAGTGGGTGGGTCTAGTTGGATGGTTTGAGGGGATGGGACCATAGTCATGTCATCAGAGGGATGTTGTCGGGATTGCTTGGTGATGTGGGTATTAGACTTATCCAGCTGCAAGCCCAAGTTTTAAAATGTCTAACATTTCCCGGGTAAGTTCCCAGTTAAGCTGCACATGTCTGGCCCATGTCTCTACCCTGAGCCTTGGGTTGGAGACATTCACAGAGGGTCTCATGCAGCAGGATTCAATCCATTGGAAGTTTATTCTTTCTGAGAAATTCCCACGTGTATCCAAAAGGAGTAGACCTGCAGCAACCTACCCAACTTGACTTGATGCCTAGAGGAAGAAAGTTTTCTGCAAATGAGGAGTGACCCTGGTGCCTTTTCATTCTTCCAGTGGATCTTCCCTCACCATAGGAATTAAGTAACTCACAGGACTCATTAATTCTGAAGCAAGGAATCTTAGAGAGAATCAACCAATAATTAGTGATACTGCCCCTTTAAGATTGGTATGGTTGTTTCAGTAATAGAAATCAGAGATGTTTTGAGACCAAGCCATTTTCAGGTGCAAATTAATTGAATTATAAAATGATGACAAGGTTCTGATAATCATAGTGACAAGAATTTTGCAACTACTGCCTGTCCTACTAAGGGCTGGGACAAGGACGCCTATCAATCTTTCCATTGACATCAGCCTGAGGAGATCTAACTGCAGATTCATTGTTGTCTAATAAGGCATCAGAGAAGAATGAGGACACGGAGAAATCCAGAGGGGAATGACTGCTAGGAACGTTATATCAAATCACAAGTCCGAACAGGAAGCTTTAGCCAAGGGAAATGAATAGCACTGTTCTGTCAAGTTGTAAAATAGAAAAGATGAAAATGTTTGGAGGTTGTCCTCAGACAGCCTTTAGCTGCAATTTACAGTCATTATGTTCTGAAACACCCCCATTCAGATATTACTCAGTCTTTAGCAGGAAGTTCACTCTTTATTTTCCCCTCAGACATCTGAGCTGAAATGCTCAGTAGCTCTTTCAATTCACTATGGCTTGAATTTGAGCCTCCAACAGATTGAGAGCTTTGCACTGCACCAATAGATTATAATTCTGTGCTGTCCAAGAAATAGGTCATGCTGAATCTAAAGCAACACACTGGAGGCCATCTGCACTATGCACGGACAACTACGCAAATAATGGCCTTGATATGTACTGGAATGCAATTTCCAGGCTCAGGGGACAGATTCTGGATACCTTGTAGCTTTATCTTCATGACACGCATCTTTTCTGAACAGGTTTTCTGCTGGGAAGCAAGGCTTAGCTTTCTGGCAGGGAATCTGCAGAAGACACTGGAGCCAGGAAACATAGGTTTTGTACAGCTCAGGCTACTGATCTGGGGGGACTGTGGGGAGAGCTGGGCAGGTAGGGGATGGTTAGAAGGAGATTAGAGGGAGATATGAGGTGTTGGTAGGTGTCTGTAATGACATGGAGAAAGGTGCTCAGTGATGACGTTGGAATTTTGTTGTTGAATAGATTGGGAGTTGGTCACTGTGACGGTTTTACAAGTTTACTGAGTGGCCAAGGGGAACGATTACTGATCAAAGTCAGTGCTATGGGGAGAAAAATATCCCTGAGCTCTTCATGCAGGTAGCATCTCCCATTAGCTGCCACATTTCCTGTGGTCTGGGAAATACATTATAATCCTGAATCGCACATAGAATCTAAGGCATGCAGCCTTATTATTTAAATGAATATCCCAGCTTCTCCGGTCAATTTGATTGCCTGCCCCAGTCGAATGCTTGTAAGCATGGCTCTCATTGTAACCTAATCCTAACCCTGGCCTGAACATCAACCCCAACCCTAGCCTTAATCCTAACTCTGACTCGAACCCTAACCCAAAGCCTTAGCCTTAACCTTAACCCTAGCCCTAAGCCTAATCCTAACCCTAACCTTTATACTAACCCAAAGCCTAACTCTAATGCTAACACTAATATTAATCCTAACTTTAACGCTGACCCTGACCCTAACCTTAACCCTGACCCTAGCGCTAACACTAACCCTGACTCTACCCCTAAGCCTAACCCCGACCCTAACCCTAACCCTAACCCTAATGCTATCCTTAGTCTCTGGAAAAGTGGACACGGTTGGAGATTTAATATAATTTGATTTCCCACCTGAACCATACCAATGCAATTTGGAGAGTTAAAAACTCCCAATATTTCTTAATAAGCGACACAAAGCAGAATTCTGATGGACATGCTGCTTTTTCAGAATATATTTAAAAATTACTTCCTTGGTTCCGTCTCTAATGGCATTGTGGGTCGACCTACAGAATATGGACTGCGGCACCTCTAGAAGGCAGCCCACCACCACCTTCTCAAGGGCACCTATGGACGGGCAAGAAATGCTGGACCAGCCAGTGATGCGCAAGTCCCACGAATGAATTTAAAAAGTAAGTAAATTGGGACATCCTGAGATTTTGAAACAGTCTGGAGGAACTTAGTAGTCTACTGTTGGCCTTTTGTTGGGATGTGCAGCACTGCAAATGGATATTGAGCAGCACTTCCTCTCTAAGTGTTAACTGCTTTTGAAGGTAAATAGGAAAAGCTGAAAATACTCAACAAGGCTGGCAGCATTTGTCAGAGAGGAAAGGAGATAACATTTCAGCTCTGCGGCTTCTCACCTGAAATGGTAATTCTTTGTCTGTCTGACAGATTTTCAACATTTCCTTCTTTCCTTTCAAAATCTCAGTCGCAATATTTTGCTTTTGAAGGAGCTGCATTGAAAATACTGCAAGAATATCAGCACTGGATGTCTAAGGTGGTGGTAGATTGAAGCTTGGCACCCACTATAGTTGTGTTGATAAACATTGTTGTTGAAAGTGGCATTTGTTGAATGAATGCATTGTGTAAAAGTGAAATGTAAGACCAGCTGTCTGTTGGGTGACTTAAACATTTGTGTACATGGGTTCTCTTATAACGCGTGTTCTGGCAACATGAATTGGCTGTAATGCAATTGATGAATAGGGGAACGCTATTTCTAAAACACAAACTTGTGTTCGCTATAATGTGATTCAGCATTATTTAAAAATGCAGCTCATTTAACTAGAAGAATGGACTCCAATGCTTAATTAATGGTATAAGTAAAAAGTGAACTATAGTTTAAAAGAATATGAGTGCTGTTAAAACATGCACCTTTGTGTGCAGTATTTTTGCCTAGATTTTGTTACATATTTAATATGTAAGAATTTTTGAACTTGCTCATGTAAATCATTTGTACCAAAAGTTCTCTGTGTTACAACCTGCTCTTTTCCAGCACTATTTCGAATACAATGTTACTCAAGTTTGCAATGCATTTTAATCCTACAATTATCTTCAATACCAATGGGCTATGTGGGGGAAGAAAGGTCAAATTCCGGTGCTTCACTTATCTGAAAATCTATCCAGAAGTCTGTGCCAATGGAATGCCAGATCGCATCAGTGTTTAAATGGAGGAGGGAATGTTACTAAAAATTGCTGACGTGACAATTTTGAGTTTCATGGAGGGTTGCTGACTGTGAGATCTATCTCTCACAATTTTTCACTGCCCACCTCTTTTGGACCATGCTCGCACTACCATACAGTACTGACCACTGCTGGGATTTCCAGTGGCAGAACTCTATTTAAAGCCCAGCTGTCACTTCGTTACAAATCGGTCAGATTTGTAAATGTATTGTTTCTTTGCAGTATCACCTGTCTGGTAATCTGACATTATAACTGTAGCCAAAAGAATGTAGCTACACAAGTGTGGAAGAATTTTGGAAAATGTAATTGTTATGTGTTTTTGTGTCCCTAACCCTGCTTTTCCCATAGGTTTCATTATTTATACAGCATGATTTTGTATAATGCTATATTACACTGGAATGCAAGTATTATGTTATAGCAGAAACCCCTGAATGTATGCTGTCATTGCGATTGTGGAAACACTAATGCATCAGGGCCTCACTTCTACTTCTTAAGCCTTGTCGTCAATGATTGATGATAAAGATCTTATTCTCTGTTGGAAAGAAAGTGTTGTCTGAGGAAATGTTGTGCGACATTCAACGGTATGAGCTTGGTGAAGTTATATTGTGGGATGTTCTTATTGAGGAATAGCATTGAAATATGTAACATGCTGGTTGTATGTTTCTTCACAATCCTAGTGTAGAAATTCTCCACCTGAGATAGACATTCTGCAGTTCCCATGGCTGATTCAAGGAGTTTATCAACCAGGAATATATCGTGGTGCTTGAACAATCTCCCATCTAATCTATTTCTTCTTCATTGACAGCAGCGGCCAAACCACAAGCTCTACCACCAAGAGAACAAGGGCAAAGGGCACCTAGGAACATCCTTGTCCAAGTTTCCCTCCAGTCACGCATTCTTGCAATTAGCAAAATATCACCATTCCTTCTTCATTGCCAGACAAAATCCTGGAACTCCCCCCTTTACAACACTACCAAAGCATCAGAGGGAAGGTTCAAGAAGGTGAGTCACCACCCTTTTCTCAAGGGTAATTATGGTTAGATAATAAACATTGGTCTTTCCAGTAACACCCACATTCCAGGAATGACATACAGATTGCTAGATAACAAAGTGTAGAGCTGGATGAACACTGCAGGCCAAGCAGCATCTTAGGAGCGCAAAAGCTGGCGTTTCGGGCCTAGATCTTTCATCAGAGAGGGGGATGGGGAGAGGGTTCTGAAATAAACAGGGAGAGAGGGGGAGGCAGATCGAAGGCAGATAGAGGGGAAGATAGGTGGAGAGGAGACAGACAAGTTAAAGGTGTGGGGATGGAGGCTGCAGAGGTGAGTATAGATGGGGAGGGAGGGAGGGGATAGGTCAGTCTAGGGAGGATGAACAGGTCAAGGGGGTGGGATGAGGTTAGGAGGTAGGAATGGAGGTGCGGCTTGAGGTGGGAGGAGGGGATAGGTGACAGGAAGAACAGGTTAGGGAGGTGGGGACAAGCTGGGCTGGTTTTGGGATGCATTGGGGGGAGGGGAGATTTTGAAGCTTGTGAAATCCACATTGATACCATTGGGCTGCAGGGTTCCCAAGCGGAAAATGAGTTGCTGTTCCGGCAACCTTCAGGTGGCATCATTGTGGCACTGCAGGAGGCCCATGATGGACATGTCGTCTGAGGAATGGGAGGGGGCGTTAAAATGGTTCACGACTGGGACATGCGGTTGTTTATTGCGTAGGTGTTCTGCAAAGCGGTCCCCAAGCCTCCGCTTGGTTTCCCCAATGTAGAGGAAGCCACAACAGGTACAGCAGATGCAATATACCACATTGGCAGATGTGCAGGTGAACATCTGCTTGATGTGGAAAGTCATCTTGGGGCCTGGGATAGGGGTGAGGGAGGAGGTGTGGGGGCAAGTGTAGCACTTCCTGCAGTTGCAGGGGAAAGTGCTGGGTGTGGTGGCGTTGGATGGGAGTGTGGAGCGGACAAGGGAGTCCCGGAGAGAGTGGTCTTTCCGGAAGGCAGACAAGGGCGGGGAAAGAAAAATGTCTTTGGTGGTGGGGTCGGATTGTAGATGGCGGATGTGTCGGAGGTTAGGTCTGGAGGTTGGTGGGGTGCTATGTGAGGACGAGGGGGATTCTCTTTTGGTGGTTATTGCGGGGACGGGGTGTGAGGGATGAGTTATGGGAGATGCGAGAGACATGGTTGAGGGCGTTCTCGACCACTGCGGTGGAAAAGGGTGTTGCGGTTTTTGAAGAAAGAGGACACCTGGGATGTACAGGAGTGGAATGCCTCATCCTGGGAGCAGATGTGACGGAGGCAAAGGAATTGGGAATAGGGGATGGAATTTTTGCAGGAAAGTGGGTGAGAGGAGGTGTATTCTAGGTAGCTGTGGGAGTTGGTGGGCTTGAAATGGATATCAGTTTGTAGGTGGTTGCCTGAGATGAATACAGAAAGGTCCAGGAAGGTGAGGGATATGTTGGAGATGGCCCAGGTGAACTTGAGGTTGGGGTGGAAGGTGTTAGTGAAGTGGATGAAGTGTTCGAGCTCCTCTTGGGAGCATGAGGTGGCGCCGATACAGTCATCAATGTAATGGAGGAAGAGGTGGGGTTTGGGGTCAGTGTAGGTGCGGTAGAGGGACTGTCCCACGTAGGGGGAGGCAGGCATAGCTTAGGCCCATGCAGGTACCCATGGCCACCCCCTTTGTCTGTAGGAAGTGGGAGGAATCGAAAGAGAAGTTGTTGAGGGTGAGGATGAGTTTGCCCAGGCAGATGAGAGTGTTGGTGGGTGGGGACTGGTCGGTCCTGCGGGATAGGAATAAGCGGAGGGCCTTAAGGCCATCTGTATGGGGAATGCAGGTGTACAGGGACGTCCATGGTGAAAATGAGGTGTTGGGGACCGGGGAATTGGAAGTTCTTGAGGAGGTGGAGGGTATGGGTGGTGTCACGGACATAGGTAGGGAGTTCCTGCACCAAGGGAGAGAAAATGGAGTCCAGATAGGTGAAGGTGAGTTGGATGGGGCAGGAGCTGGTGGAGACAATGTGTCGATCGGGGAAGGCGGGTTTGTGGATTTTGGGAAGGAGATAGAAGCTGGTAGTGCAGGGTTGGGGAACAATGAGGTTGGAGGCTGTGGGTGGGACGTCGCCTGAGGTGATGAGGTTGTGGAGTGCTTGGGAGATGATGGTTTGGTGCTTGGGGGTGCTGGTCGTGATCCAGGGGACAGTAGGAGGAGGTGCCGCAGAGTTGGCATCTGGCCTCAGCAATGTTAAGGCCAGTGCGCGTTTTAACCTCACATACAGATTGCTACCAGGTTACCCAGGGATACAGGCCATTGGTTCACTCATTTAATTATAGGTTTTTCTTTTTGCTATCTGTCAAGGTGTTTAAGCTGGGCTCTACGTTGTTGCACACAGTAGGAAAAGGACAAAATTAGCTTCTGGTAAACATAGTTTCTTTCATTTCAAGATACAAAGTTGCATGGATGACAGATTTATTTTGCTGATCATATTTGAATAATCCATTCAAAGTTGAATTTCAAGGTGATTGGGAAAGCCATGACTGTGGCTGATCTATGAAATCCAACTCAGGGGTAGGGCTAACTTGGTGCCTGTTTCAACTGGGAAGCTAGTGAAGGCAGCGGTATTGAAGGGTTAAATGTTCCACTTTGTACGTTTAAATTTATTGTGATTGGTAGGGAGGTTGAATTGAAACACTACCAGAACCGCCATGATCTTATTGAATGGTGGAGCAGGCTCAAGGGGCAAGATGGCCTAATTCTGGCCCTAATTCATATCTTCATATAAGTCTCTGTTGACATATGTATCGTCAAGTAGCTCAAGCTATTGCTATAAATAGAACTGTTGTAACATGGGTAGGTTCAGGCAGAGTACAGTCTATTGTAAACATTTCCATCACTGACTTTTCCCCAGAAAATTCCCTTGCTTCTCCAAAGTTTTGAGTACAGGTAGTGAAAGGGGAGGATCAAACAAAAAGTAAGATTGCAGGAAAGAAAATCCATCAAGGTTGCATGAAATTTATCTTAACAGGAAAATAACATTTTTAAGAAATGATGTTTCATGAGTCATAAGTGCATTCTCTTCAGGCCTATTTATTTGGGTGATCATAACTTAGCACATTCTTTGGAAAAACAGGCATTTGAACTGCCTGCAACCTGTAGAAATCTCCTTTAATCTTGGGACAGGATTACTCACTTTTGCGCTTTATGTAACAGTAACAGTACTGTGACTTGGTTTCATATGAGAAGATCGTGTACTTTGCAAAGAAAAGATAAAATACATAAAATGCTTCTCATTCAATCATCTCACCACTTGCCTGCTGAACTGGTGCCTTCGCTATCAGAGCGACTTATCTGAAAATTGATTCCAAAGTGTCCTGAAAAATTGTATACATTTGGAGTTTTAATCAGTTTTTAATTATAAATTCCACCTGAAAAATTACTATAGCATTAGCTATTTTAAAACCAAGGAACTGTTGTAATTGGTTTTGGGCCTAATCATCTTATAGTAAGATGAGCTATAGTAACCTGAAATTAGCATATTTCTAGTTTCGATCCAAAGCATTGCAGATGTATCTGACACTACAGTACAAAGAGAAAATCAAAATACTATGGATGGTGAAAATCTGAAGTATGTTAAAATGTTTGGCTATTTGTACCAGCCTGTATTGGTTTGTTTCTCAAACTTACCTTCCATACAGTTCCTAAGGATACAACAAATGTATTAATCAGAATTTACATCATGAACTCCAGAATTTTGTTTTGCTTTACGTACAGACAGGTATGTTTTCAGACCAACAAGATTAGTTAGGACGATATTGGTTGTACTGTTTTAAGTCATTGAATGCAGGAGAAGATTAAAATATAGGTCTGACATTGCCTATTTAATGAAAAGGGCAAATTGTAATAAAGTCTTTCAAAGACTCATTGAAACGAATACCTCAGGATAAAATTAAAAATGCAACCTGGGAATTTAACAGCTCAGCAAGTGACAGCATTTTCCACTGAACGCATTAAAGTGGAGCTGGGAAAATTCCATCTTCTCTTTTGGGGAAAGCTCTGCTGCAAAATGTCTATCACTATTTGCCACTGCTGACCCAGAAAACTGATGACTTTATGAGCTGCTCATTCTGTCTGATCAGCAACACGCTCCCATGTTGATCAGGCCACTACATTTGTAACAGTGAGTGAAGAGATTTTATTTTATGTATTTGAACATGATTTGAACCCATTTTGTAAGTAAAGTCAGTCTGACAGTTGGAGATCGTGTGAAACTTCCTTCAAGATGCCAATTACTAATGGAGTGTTGAGACAGCATGACTAATATCTCAAACAGAAGGTCATGATAGTTGCACCAAACTAATAATAAGGAGGCTTGCCAAAAGATCATCAAACAAACCATTAACTTTGACTCTTGACCTATCAATGCTGCATGATCTGTTGGGTACTTCCTGTACTTTAAATTTCAGATGTCCAGCAGCTGTGGTGTTTTGCTTTTGTATTGGTAGAGAATAAACTGCATGAAGTGGACTGATCTTCTCCCATAATTAATCAAGTTTTATAGGGATCTCATTGCTCTGCTTCTTCCTCTGCAAAAGAAACAGCTTAAATTGTCTACTAGTGCTTGTTAAAAAGACTGCATGCTATTTTGGTGTGCAGTTGGAAGGTTATGTAGCAGCTGTACAGGACATTGGTTAGGCCACTTTTAGAATACTGCGTACAATTCTGGTCGCCCTGCTACAGGAAAGATGTTGTGAAACTTGACAGGGTGCAGAAAAGACTTAAAAGGATGTTGCTGCAGTTGGAGTGTTTGAGCTACAGGGAATGGCTGAATAGGCTAGGGATATTTTTCCTGGAGTGACAGAAGCTGAGGGATGATGATATCAAGGTTTATAAAATCATGAGGGGCAAGGATAGGGTGAACAGTCTAGGTCTTTTCCCCAGGGTAGGGGAGTCCAAAACCAGAAGCCATAGTTTTAAGGTGAGGGGTGGAAAATTTAAAAGGGACCTAAGGGGAAACTTTTTCAAACAGAGGGTGGTGCATGTGTGAAATGACCCGCCAGAGGAGGTGGTGGAGACTGGTACCATTACAATATTTAAAAGGCACCTGGATGGCTGTATGAATGGGTAGGGTTTGTGGGATATGGACCAAATGTTGGCAAATGGGATGAGATTAATTTAGAATATTTGGTTGGCACGGGCTAGTTGGATCAAACGGTCTGGATCCATGCTCTATATCTAAGTGACTCTATTACTCTAGTTAAATACCTCTCCCAATAGTAACTCACTGAACTGTAAATAAGTTGTTCTGGTTACAAGCAGTACACAAATCCTGTTAGAGATACATTGCATTTAAAGAGATTTTTTGAAGCACATTGAGATGTTTATGGGGCATTTGTTCATTTAAACAAATTTTCTGACTGCACATCTTTGGACTGTAGGAAGAAACTATAGCACCCGGAGGAAATCCATACTGATGCGGGGAGGATGTGCGAACTCCACACAGACAGTTGTCTGACGGTGGAATCAAACCCAGGTCCCTGACACTGTGTGGTAGTAGGGTTAACCACTGAGCCATTGTGCTGCCCTGGATGGCTCCAGATATGTGGTGTCTTCCAGCATGCTTCACCATCTGGCAGTCATGAAAAACTATCCTTTTATCAGCAGAAACTGCATTTGAGAGTCAAGCTCAGGAGTCAAACCTGGAAGAACAGAAGGAGGAAGTTGAGAAGGAAGAAAAAGGCTGACTACTTGGAACATCCGGGTAAACAGCCGTGCCTGAGTGGGACGCTGGGATGCTAGCTATCATCTACATCAAGAGCATTTCTCAGAACTGTTCTCCTTTGTCAGATCAGAGCTCTGTTGCCACATACCTTTCATGATGAAGGATCCTTCAGGATGCAAGTTACACAAAAAAGCTTCTAATTAGCACCCAAGTACTAAACCTGCAGATGTTGTTCTGGTGCCCCCAGGCATATTTTAATCATGGTATTCATTAATTAGCTTCAAGTTTGAATGCTAAAACCAGATTTTTCAAATTGGTGTATCTTGTTAGCACAGCACCTGTTTAATGTTTGCTTTCACCATTTTGCCAAAATAATCCCTGAAGTGTTCATGTGTGAATTTTTTTCACTTCAAGTTCTCCCACGTAATCTCAATGGAAGAGTTCCTGTTATTGCTTTCACCACTCCATTTGCATTTCAAACATAATTAATTATCTACACTATGTTGGAAGTCACATTGCTACTTGAATAATCACCACTTTCTTTTGCCGTTTCTTGACGAATGCACTTTTCCCAAGCCAGTTGTCTATTAAAGTATAACTTGAATTGGCTTGGGGACCCTTTAACCTACAGCTGTGTTAGTGTTGGCCAGTCTTGACTTTGGCAGCTGTGCTATAAAGTAACCACAGTGATGGCGCAGTGGGGAGGCGACATTACCTTGGCTTTCCCCAGTGGCAACAATGTGTCCCGCAGCAAGTATGAAGAAATTGTTGAATTCACATAGCACCTTTTATGAACTCCCCACTATCTCAAAGGGCTTTACATCCAACAAAGTACTTTTAAAGTATAGTCACAATTATGAGATGCAGAAATGAGGCAGGCAGTTTGTACACAATGTATCACAAATACTATGTGACAATCCATTTCGTGATGCTGACTTAGGGACCAATATTGATGAGGATGTAGAGGACAATTCCCATGCCTTTCTTCAAAATGGAGCCATGGGATCTTATTTGTTCACCTGAGAGAGTACGAGAGGCCTTAAGTTACCGTATCATCTATAATGTGTAGCACCTTCTGCCAGTGCCATAGCCCCTCAGAGCTGTGCTGGAGTGTCAGCCTTTTGTCCTTAGGTTTTTGAAGTGGGACTTGAACTCACAATCTTCTAATGCAGAAGTGCGAGTGCAACCAATTGAACTGTGGCAGACAATGTTGGTGTCAATGTAGCTTTGGTGGTATCTATGAGTTGGTAAGTTAAAGGCTTGGACTTTGGATAATCAGCTAAAGAACAAAGTGTAGCATCTTCAGGTTATAGATTATTCTTCACATAATGAATAGTAGAATTCTGCAACTTCTCCCAAAAGGCTGTTGCTGCATCAAATGGAGCTTTCAAGACTTTGATGAGAAATTTTTAGGAAGGTAAAAGTGTGAAAGGGTATAAAATTATACAATCAAATGCCTTTGAGCTGTAGATACGTCGTGTTTTAATGGAACAGCAATCAAGGTCAAGGGGCTGAATGGTCTACTTCTGTACCTAATGTCCCTATAATACTTTATTAAAGCTGAATCTCTGATGAGTTTCAAGAAGAATTGCATTTTGAAATAAGTAAGAGTCTGGTGAACGAATAAGATTAATTGGATCACTCTTTTAAGGATTGGCCCAAATAATCTCCTGTGCTTTAAATTTTTTGATTTGAAGACCTTTGTGTGTGGCACTGTGTAGACACTGGAAACCAATATGACAGTAATTCATCTAGTCCAGTAGGGATGACTCGCTCAGAACTTATTCCGAGCACAGATTTCTACCATGCTTGTTGCAGCTCTCATTTTTGCTGCAGTTTTATCAATGGAAAATAAAATTGCAGATATTTCACATTCCAGTCCCTGAATGAAAGCCTTGTTAATATACTTCAGATTTTGCATTATTCTCTTCAGAGAAGAAATAAGAAAGAACCCGCATTTATATACCTGTTTCTATGTCCTCAGGACATCTTAAAAGGCTTCACAGACAAAAAAATACTTGCAATCATTATTATAATAACTAAAGAAGATCAGAAGTCAGATGACACCAGTTTATTGTGGACCATAACCTGTCATAGTCTGACTTATGACCGTGTCCACCCCAGTCCAACACCTGCAACTCCATATAGTAACTAAAGAAACATGGCAGTAAACTTTACAGACACCGTAGGAACTGCAGATGCTGGAGAATCCGAGATAACAAGGTGTAGATCTGAATGAACACAGCAGGCCAAGCAGGATCTTAGAAGCAGAAAAGCTGAAGGGTCTGATGAAGGGTCTAGGCCTGAAATGTCAGCTTTTCTGCTCCAAGATGCTGCTTGGCCTGCTGTGTTCATCCAGCTCTTCACCTTGTTGTCTCAGATTCTCCAGCATCTGCAGTTCCTACTATCTCTGACTATCCCTAGCTCATTTACTCATTCAATTACTTATTCCCCTGTTGTACACCACTGCAATGATCTGTAACCTGACCACTTGCTGTGCCAATTGCCTCATTACCCACATATCACCCTTCCACTTGCCATCACATCACCCAACAAACTTACCACTCTATCAGCCAGAAGGGTCTAGGCCCGAACGTCAGCCTTCCTGCTCCTCTGATGCTGCTTGGCCTGCTGTGTTCATCCAGCTCGACACTTTGTTATCCATAAACTTTACAATCAGGTCCCACAAATCTGATGAGGTAGTGATGATGTTATCTGCTTGAGTAGTGTTTCTTAATGGATAAACATTGTCTAGAATGTTGGAACCTGAAAAATGCCAGGAATGGCAGACCAGGTGTTCATTTTATATGACACAGCCACATGTTCTTTCAGCACTGTACCAAAATGAAGTAGCTAACTATCTTTGACTCAGGTGAGATATTAGCACTGTGCCTGTGCAGATGCCTTAAAGCAGGTTCTACAGGAAGATCATCTAGATGCACCTTTTGAATTACAATCAATTTGCCAAGCCATTTTTGGCCATTACCTGTCACCATGCTTCCTCATTATAGGTGTCCCAGGTGCTGTGCAGTGGGAAGAATAACCCAGACCGGATATTCAAGGTATCTTTTATTGGTTTCCTTTATTCAATCATATACAGGGGAGACAAAGGACAGTATAATGTTTCTGCTCTGATTCCTGGAATGATTACAGCATATTTTATAGATTCAGAGTATGATAGATTTCAGCTTTCACATGATCCACTCCTTATATCAGGAATTAAACTCAAATTTGTACAACGTGATTGATAAAATATCCTTTTATTGGTCAGAATGTGCCCAGTCTGTTCTTGACTCCTTGCCTGCTTGTGGTCAGGGTTTACCTACTCCCTGTGCTTTCCCCAGCATATCGGCATCTTTCAAAGATTCAATCAATACTTTGTCATCCTCTTTAATGTCCTTGTGTCCAATGTATCTATAAAAGATTGGTATGGCTCTCTAGTGAATGCACGCTTCAGATTCCGGGTCCATTCCAGATTCTATGCACAGAAACATAGTGGACCATCCATGAGAAACAAAATATTGACATGTACTTGATGTGCAGTAACAAATTAACATATAATAATTATGTGACTATTTCATTTCAGCGATAAATGGTAACGATCACAAAGTACACATTTAAAGGCCCATGATTCATTCCCAAACCCATCCATTGACTTAACTAATTTGAATGTCTTCATGAGGATCTAGATTTTATGATTACGGTAACAGTGAGTGTGTCAATGTTGGCCATCATTACAACTGTGAAACTGATAACAACTTCTGGCATCGGGTCATGCACAGTAAAAAAAAAGGGATTCTGAAGTATCTGTCAGCAGTTCTTCTACTCCCTGTTTCAACATTAGACAGAGTATTGAGTTTCCTGTGTGAGGTATACTACAGAAATACAACAGATAATAATGTGTGGTTTTCTCATTGTTTAAAAGAAAACCCTGAATGTGTTACATTTCATCAAAGGAGAAACTAACTGGCTTTTTAGCAATGTGCTGAATCATAAATACTACTAAAAGAACATGCTGCTCCTGAAATGCTCGTTTTATCTTTGAAGATTGTCAAATCTCTACATTATGATAAGAATTCCATTGACTTTTTACACAATAAAAATGACAAGTTTATGAAGTATATTTGTGATATTTCAGACTATGGTCTCAGGTATATTTATTTATGTATTTAAACCTTTTTGGCAGGATAGGACAGTTGGGCTGAAGGGCATGTTCCTGTGCTGTAGACCTCAATGACTCTATTTTGTAAAATATGGAAACAGTACATTTTGTTTTTAGTATTGCTGTCTGCGAGAATTTTTCAATGTAATTGGCTGCACAGCCTGCTTGATGGCATCACTAGACACCTCGCCATTCTGTAGCTGTGACACCAGAACCACTCTAACATTAGGAAAGGGGAAGTCTATGTCGCAAAGCTTGCATGCTCTTTCTGGGCAACTTTCTTCCAGGTTAGTGGTGAACGACAAATGACGTTGCTTTGTTGCTGACCATGAAGTGCAGCCTCGATTTCCTCAGCTTGATCCTTGCCATGATCTATACTATTCCTTATCCAATTGCAATTATTTGCCACAGAGGAGAAGATTTAGACTTTGTTATCCCACAGTAATATGAACTTTGTAATTATTGATGCATGAGTTTCTTTTGTGCTGCCATAGTACGTGGAAATCCACTACTATTACCAGTCTTTATTCATGAGCTGCAATGTCCCCGTTAAGTTCTTAGCAGGATGAACACACATAGGAATAGCGATGTTAATATATGTGCCATGATTATATTTTAATTGTTTACTCACTATATCTTTGTAATCTGTGTTAATCCACACGACAACATCATATGCTGGTATGTGAACTTCCACCAAGTGTGTCCAAATTCCAGGTATCTTCCAAGGACTTTTCAGTCAAAGAATGCACTCATTGACTCATTTACCTTGAAGTAATCTGTTTCTTGACTTCAGGCACTGTAGAAGTCATCCCATTTTCCAAAGCATAGCTTCTATGTCAGTTTGGCGAATCAAGCCATGCACATACAAATGCAAAAGAAAACTCTGAATGTTGGAAGTGGTGAGAATCGCTTTGTATATTTTATCCACTTAAGGCTACCATATTTATTCATGTACCATCAGAGGGAGTCTGGAAGGCAAATAAAGGAATCCATGTTTTAAAACCATGCGCAGTTCTGATTATGATTGCTTCTTACTGTTTTTTTACAAAGTGGTTCTAGTGGTAATGAATAGGATGTAAGTAATAAGCAAGATAACAAGGTGCAGAGCTGGATGAACACAGCAGACCAGGCAGCGTCAGTGGAACAGGAAAGCTGACGTTTTGTGTCTGGATCCTTCTTCAGAAATCCCCAATACCTATTTCATGCCCAAGAAAATGACAGGAGGTGAAACAATAGTTTTCTGACAAAGTGAGCATGAGACGGTACATAAATATTGGACCTAAGTGAAGCAACTAGCAACATATGCAATTTTGGTGATTGAACATGTTGAACCGGAAATGAAAAATGTTGAAATAGGAAATTTCAGGTGTCTATCCAGGGCCAAAAAGCCACTTGAGGAAGTCAGATAGTTTTTAGAGCTGCTCAAGGTAGCAAGATCACTTATACTTTTGGGTGCTAACAGTAACTATCACATTCTGTGTTCAATTCATGTGAACACTGCTGATTGCGCATTCCTGGGAAACCATTTGTAAGCAATGACAGCAGTCTCACAAACAGGGTTGTAACTTGTCTAAACAACGTTTCCACTGTGGTGGTGGTAATCCACAACAGAGAGAATGGCCTGCTACTGGGAATAAATGTGAAGGTTATAATGAATAATGAAAGGGTGGGAGAATGTAGTCCATAAGCATATGACCTAGAGTATACTTTAGGCTGTTCAGTAGTAGATGCTGTCATTGATACAGGAGCATAGGCTGGGGAGACAAAACTGCACTATTCTCTGAAAACTAAGAAATACACAACACACAGAAAATTCTTGTTGCTTTGAAATGCTAGTATCAGTCCAAAACACCAGTACAAATCCTGTGTTCTATGCCATATCTTGAGAATGTGACACATGTATCTGTTTTCACACAGCAACAGATCTGTACATGTTTGTAGTTATATACACAATTCTGATGCATAGCAACAGTGTTCTTGAAGTGCTGACTGCTTCACTGGTACTGACAAACTGAAAGGTGTTATATACAAACTGTATGTAGATCCTAATGTGTCCCTGCACACCAATGTGAAGAATACAAATATCATGTGAGGGAATAGACAAAGAAGAAACTTCAGAGTCTGCTTGACCTTGACTTTATTGAGAAAGTTGTGTTTGAGTCTGTACATGGGTCTCAAGTTATCAAGAATCCCAAGAGTGAGAGCTATATTACAACCTGCACTGCATGCAGATATTCAAGCAAACCATAAAGCAAGAAAGACCCTTTACATTGCCAGTTGATGATATCTTAGAGAAAGTGAATGGAATAAACAGTTTACTAAACCAGACCTCTGCACATACTGCTATCAAATCGAGTTTACTAAAGAAGCAACATATTCTACAGTATTCTCTATTCACCTTGTACTTCTTTGTTAGGATAGGCTCAATACTGGAGCCAACTCAGCTGTTGAGCTGCACAAGTATATGATTCAATCTGTACCTCAAAGCTTGATGTCACACTGAACATTAGTAATGACATTCTTATCCACAGTCACCTTTCAGAACGGGTATTACCACCATTGAGAGCCGGCTCCATGAAGCTTGGCTGCAGTAGATAGGGCAAGGTCCAGAACATTTGTTTGTAATGAGGTTGCAGTATTTGAAAAGTTACAGATTACATTTAAAGGGACAAAAAAGCAATTTAAAAGATTTTGGATACAAAGTCTAATTTAAACAGCAAGATTTAACAGAAGAGTTTAGCATCCAGGGGAATTCATAGATAATCTCACTAATTATCTCAATAGATTAGTGTAAAACTATGACAATAGAACATTGAAATAAGAATCTAAGAGACGGAACTGTTATTAACGTTATTGATGAATCTTTGACAGATTTTTTACAGCCCAAGGAAGATTTGATTTTTGAGAAAACTACTAATATCCTTAGGTCTGCAGAAAGAGTTCACTTAATTATAAGATACAACTGGGTCAGAACCAAACTACTATCAACCAAATGGCGAAGGTAGACCAGAGAAGATTTTATTGACCATCTTAGACTAGGGGCAGTCCCAAAGCAAGAAAGAATCTATTGAGATTACCTATGTTGTCAGAAAAGTATTATTTTGTATTTTCAACTGGAAGGAAGTCACAAAATGCACAGGACTATCGGGAATGTTTTCTATTCCAAACATTACTGGAGCAAGCTCAGAAGACACAACTCAGCAAACTTTTCCAGGAGCAGCAGATAGTGAGAACAAGATTGAGCAATATAATCCTCTTGAGTTTATTGATGAATCCTTAACTGGAGTTGTTCAGAAAACAAGGCAGCACAATGAACAAATTAATACAGCAGATTTGACTTTGTCGCTGGAACAGAACGACATTTCAATTCTTTGTCTTTGTCATTCTTTTGTACCATCATATTAAAGTTTCTGTGCCTTGCCTGTAGGGGTTTCTAACTTTACTCACAGAGCTTTGAACTGCTCTCATAGATCCTTCTTTTCATTGTGAATAGTTTTTACCATCTTCCTATCCCATCCTGTTTTCCCTGTTCTCCTTAGCAGCTCTACACTAATGGAATTTTTTTCTGGAGAACTGCTTTTGCCCTGTTGCTGCTTCTCTGTTTAGGATAAGGATAGACTGGTGATACTAGAGACTAGGAAGGGTGGCATCCTATTAAAGAGGGAGCAGCCTCAAAGATTGTATTGGAAACACCCAACATTTAGAGAAGCCAGCAGCAGATCAAGCAATGGTGAAAATGTAGCACAGTGTGGTCACAATGATGTTGACATAGGACATAACTGAAGCATGGGGGCAGTAAGGGAGACTTCAAATAGACTGTTAATCCAGAGACGCAGGTAATGTTCTGGAGACCCAGGTTCAAATCCTGCCATGGCAGATGGTAGAATTAGAGATCAATAAAAATTTGGAATTAGTAGTCAAATGGTGACCATGCATCCATTGCTGATTGTTGGAAAAACCTAGCTGGCTCACAAATGTCCTTAGGGAAGGAAACTGCCATCCTTAACTAGTCTGACTTACATGCGACTCCAGACCCAGAGCAATATGGTTGATTTTTAACTGCCTCCCCCCACCCCGCCTAGGCAATTAGGAATGGGCAATAAATGCTGGCATAGCCAGTGATGCTCTCATCCCAGGATTAAATAAACAAAGCTCTTCTGATTGAAGTTGGATCACAGTCCATTGGACAAAATAGGGAAGAATTTGCAGGTCAGAACAGAATCTTGGATGACATTGAAGACATAGTACAATTTGGGAAGTCCCCAGAGAAGATAAAGAGGTTAGTCAAAAGATTTGGAGCCAATGAAAAAGTCCTACCACTTACCCAGGTCAATGTGGTGTAGTAATCGATCAGGATAGCAGCCCTGATTGAGACAATGCTATTGCCACTGTAATTTAAAATCGCTGAGGACCCACAAAATACATCAGAAATAGAAGCCCTGGAATTAGCATTACAGATAAACAGAACTGCATTAAGGCTTGTGTGCAAAGGATCAGAGATATTGGATTAGTACGTTTCTGTACCTGTTTGGGCCTATAGCCAATGATGCCCTTGTGAGACATGGTTTAGAAGAAAGTACTAACTTTGAAGCTTTTAATCAAGGTGAAATCCAGAAATAGAAAGAGAGAGATTTCATAATTGTTGGAGGTAAAGAGAATTGATTGAAGTGTTTTAATAGATTTATACAGATTAGTATGAAGCAGTGTATATGGAGCATTAAAGTATGAGTTTATAAGAGATTTGACTGTTATAGGCACCAGGAATGAGAAAGTGTCTGATTTTCTTAAGTTAAGGTAGGAGCTTATGCTGGAGCTAGTGATATGTTACTTATATAGAGTTCAGGGCCCATAAGTGGCTGCCCAATCATGGAAACATAGGGAATCTTACCAGTATGGTTGGATGGATAGGGCCCAAACTCCCAAAAGTCCACCAGAATGCCAAAAGAGCAGGTTGTACGGATTTAGTTATGGTCTTATGTTCATTGTGTACATTAAGCTTTTCAATGTGTGATTCAAAGCAACAGCACAAGCACAATGAGTGCCCAGGATGAGGCGATGAGTACTGGGCAATGTAGGAAAGGACAGTTTAAGAAATATTGCAGAACAGCAATAGCTGCATCACCACAGAAACAAAGAAGATGTCCAATCTAGGAAATTTTTCTGAAAAGCAAATGTCTAAGAAATTAGGGATGAAAATCACCAAAATAAGCCAAAATTCCTGGATGACGTCAAAGAGAATTTGCAGAGTTTCTGCAATAATCATCTTAACAATGTACGCATTTGAAACAGAATTTAACCTTGAAACAGGTTAGGGTTACGATTAGCTGTTCCAAACATTGGCTGACAGTTTGCTGCAGTTAAACTGAGCATCCAACTTCAAGTTCCAGGACTATAGAACTTCAAGTGCATGGTTAATCCACATCAAACTCAGTTTAAAAGAATGCAAGGTCGGTGACATTCGCTACATATTGATGAAGCAGAACACTAAGTTGAGATAAATATATTCAGCTTGGTCTCTCAGAGAGATTGGGTGCATTGGTCCAAGAGGAAGATGGAAGACAATTCTCAATAACTTCCACTTATTCAGAGACTGTAGTGAATTAAAAAAGGATGGCATATTGCTCTGCAAGAAGACACTACGCTCATCAGCTTGCATACTGAGAAAAATATCTCACCACTGCTGGAATAGGTAATTGCTCAGTAGATAGCAAGTTAAAAAGCAAGGTGCTATCCTCAGTGACAGAATCAGCACAATGGTGTACATGACTGGCACCAGTTCCTAAACCCAGTGGAAATCTGAGATTGTGCATGGATTTCATTTAACCGAATAATGGGATTTAAAGAGATATTCTTCCAATATTGCCAGTGGATGATAGTTTGGCTGAGTTAGCCAGAATTAGATTGCCAACTTAGATACAAATGGTGGATATTGTCAGATACGCCTAGACTACACGTCAAGGTTGTTGACAATATTTCTCTCACTGTTTCAATGGTTTTGTTTCGATAAAGTACTTTGAGAATTTATTTGTGCTGGGAATGGAGATCAATGTTAAGGATTCTTGGATTCAAGGATTCTCATATGGATGATATTCTGCTACATTGTCAGACAGAAAAAGGAGCATAACCACAAAGTTTTACAGACATTACAGAATGCAGACCTTACAATCAATGGGAAATGCCAATTCTCAAAGACAAATATCACATTTTTGGGAAACAGAATGTGGGAGTAAAGCGTCGTAGTGCATCCCAGAAAGGAAAGGGCCACATGTGAATTTCTGCAAAAAGCTTAAAGGAAATGCAGCAAACCTAGGCACTCTTGAAAAGAAGGAGCAAACTCAAAGAGTGTGTTTTTCAGCACAATGTCCAGAGGAATGTTGAAACACCTAACAAGCTAAGTTAGCAGCATATTAAATCATACTTAAAGCATATGAATCAAATGTCTTCTTGAGGTGTCCAGTAAAGCAAGCTATCAATATGTACACAAATTCAACTGAGAAGAGGAGGATTGAATGAATGTTTATGAACTGAATCAAAGCCAGTAGAATTAATCTGACAATAGCGGATAACCCCTTTAAGTAGTCATAGAATCATAGATCATAAAATCTCTACAGTGTGGAAACAGCCCCTTTGGCTTAGCAAGTCCGCATAAACCCACATACCATCCCATCCAGACCCATCGCTCTATTCCCCACCTAATCTACACATCCCAGAAGACTACGGGTAATTTAGCATGGCCAATCCACCTAGCCTGCACATCTTTGGACTGTGGGACGAAACCGGAGCACCTGGAGGAAACCCACGCAGACACGGGGAGAATGTGCAAACTCCACAAAGATAGTTGTCCAAGGGTGGAATCGAACCTAGGTCCCTGGCGCTGTGAGGCAGCAGCGCAAATGTTCCTCTGTATTTAAAAGTTGGAGTTTACTAGAAGGTGAGACTGGGAATGACAGCCCTAACATCAAAATAGCGTTGAATTCTGAGTCCCCTCTCTCTATAGTAACAGTGGACAGACCTAACACCCTCATCAATTGGTGTCTAGTGTGGGCCTCATTGAAAACGTGTTGGAACCCAAACCAAAACTACGGCACTGCAGAGTCATAATCTCTTCCCAGTACATACAGAACACAACTCAGGCATTCATTCCCTGAATTCTCTGGCTATATGTTTAAAATTCTTCATGTGCACAGTTTATGTGATGCTTTCTCCTTTACGGCTAGCTTGACCTTGGAGAATTATGTTACAGAATAAATTTTTAATACATCTATAGAATGAAAGAACCATAGAACGATACGGCACAGAAGGAGGTCATTCTTTCCCATGTTGTCCATGCCGACCCAAAGACAGCCAGATGGTCTTTCTAATCCCATCTTCCTACACATGGCCTATAGCCCACAGCCCTGTAGCTCACAGCCCATTTACACCACTTAAGGCAGCACTCTGTATATATTGTATCGTAAGAAAAATTTACTGTGGCTATCCTACATGGTAAAACTATACTTGCACTGGTTCAGGCATGGTTAATGAAGCTCATCGAGAACCACAATTAATTCATTATGACTGTTTGCTAATTGAAGAACATGACCAATTAGTGCATGGTCTGTGTAGGAACAGAACATCCAGGACGAACATAAACATATCTGTTTGGTATCTTATCAAAAGCCTGAGAGATACATGAAGTAAAAAATGAATATAAGGTCTGTTAATGCCACAAAGGAAGACATTTTAGGATACATTGAGATGAACAAGAACGTGGCCTCTGACAATTTCTATTCGATGGAATTGTGGAACTCGTCAAAGATTGAAAATCTTCATTATCTTTCAAAGTACATTGGAATTGAGTACCATAGAAAAGGATTAGAAAATTGCAATTGTTACCTCTACCTTTAAAACAGACAAAATGTAATTTAAAGAAAGAAGACTGTCACCGCAGCCCTGAGCAGATTTGATGGATGAGTTTTCTGCATGTGCTTTTTGCAGGTTTGAAAATGTGGGGAAATTGTTTGCAATTTTGATGATGGTTATCTTTTTGTGTGCTTGCTTAGATTCTGGCAGGTACTTAATTTTGAAGTCAGGTTCCTGCTTGGATTCAATGTTAGTTTTGTTTACTTTACACAACATTGATTTTCCTTTATTCTACGTTGATGGCAGTAATCATTATTGATAAATCCAGAATCACGAGCTATGTTTTGCATTGCATCAAGTTTGAAAAGCCTCTCTTCTTCAGTGAAGGATTTTCATGAACTTGTTATTGACTTGTAGGATCATAAGTGCATTCTCTCAGGTGAATCAGACTTTACTTTCCTATTGCTGTGCTATGCTTGCAATAAAACATTCTGCCGAAGTACAAGAACACTTAAAGTAGACTGGAGACGCAATGTCAGAAAGAGTGACCTCGACATTGCCCTTGTGGAGACAAAATCCTGTCTCCTCATTCGAGGATATCCTGCATCGTATTGTATGATACTACCATTGTAGTAAGTAAGATAGATTTCAAACTGATTGAGCAATTTAAGATGGGAAAATGAAGTGCTGTGTGCCATCAATAAAATTTATTCAACTACAATCTGCAATCTTATGGCCTGGCATGTCCCCATAACCAGGGGATCAACACTGGTTCATTGAAGAGTGCAGGAGGGCATGCTAGGAGCAGCAGCAGGCAAACATAAAAATGATGTATCAACTGGGTTGTTACAACATAAGACGACTTGCGTGCTGAAGAGCATAAGTAGCAAGTGATGGAGCTTAGTGATCCCAAAACCAATGGATCAGATCTAAGCTCTGTAGTTCTCTGACATCCGGTCCTGAATAATGGTGGACAATTAACCAACTGATTAGAACTTAAAGAGTGAAGGATGATCTCATTGAAAACTACAGAATTTTGAGATGGCTTGACAGGATAGTTGTTGAAATGTTTCTATCTCGAACTAAGGAACATTGCTGCAGAATAGGGAGACACTCGTTTGAAACTGAGATGTGAAGGAATGTCTTCTCTCAGAGAATGGTGAACGTCTGGAATTTTCTACCCTAGTGATTTGTGTCGTCTGAATCATTGAATATATATAAAGAGGAGGTAGATAGTTCTTTTGAAATATCACTTAGCTGGGGGCTGTGGTGAGCTAACATGAAAGAGGAGTTAAGGATTGAGGCAGATCAACCTTCATCTTATTGAATGGTGGGGCAGGCTTGAGGGTCTGAATAACCTAACCCTTATTCTCTTATGCTCAATGGAGAAGGACACTCCACAAATATACTGGGATAACGAGGTGTAGAGCTGGATGAACACAGCAGCCAAGCAGCATCAGAGGAGCAGGCCTACCTACTCCTCTGATGCTGCTTGGCCTGCTGTGTTCATCCAGCTTTATACCTTGTTATCTCAGGTTCTCCAGCATCTACAGTTCCTACTCTATCTCCACAAATATACCACTCATTAATGATGGTAGAGCTCATTGTAGTCATCAGTCAGGTGGACCTCAGAGAATATGACTTCCCTGATTGGGGCAGTTAACCTGGTCCCATCAAGGAGCCCTGGCTGACAGATATTAACAGGAGTGCCAGATGTTCTGTTCACTCTGCGGGCTGGTTCTGGGGAAGCTGGATCAGTGTCAAGGACTGTCCATATGTAAATAGAGGGTGACTTGGTGACAGGATACCAACTTCTGTGTAACTGTGTCACTCAGCACCTCAGTGCAAAAGATGAGGCCGAAGCATTCACAACAATCTTCAGCCAGAAGTGCTGAGTGACTCATTCATCTCAACTTTGTCTGGACGACCCCACCATCACAGATGAGATGCCAGTCTTCAGTTAATTTGAGTCACTCCAGAGGATGTCAAGAGATAGCTGGAGGCACTAGTTACACGAAAGATTATGGACCCTGATTAATTTTGGGAAACAGTTCCAAAGGTCTGTTCTCTGGAACATGCCATGCCACTAGCCATGCTGTTCTACCAGATATGTAACACTCGCACATAAGAAGATAGGAATATAGGAAATGAAGTATGCCATTCAGCCCCCTTGTGCCAGTTTCACTACTCAATGAGATCATGACTGGTCTGTGGTCTAACCCTATATATCTGCCATTGGCCCATATCCATTAAACCTTTGCCAAGAAAAATTTACCTATCTCATATTTAAAATTAACAATTGATCTAGCATCCATGTCATTTGTGGAAGAGAGTTCGAGACATGTTCCACCCTTATGTGTCACCTGGTATGTCCTGTACATGCAAACAGGCAAGTCAAACGTGGCCAATTACCTTCTCATTGATCTACTCCCGATAGTCAGTAAAGTGATGGAAGGCATTGTCAACTGTGCTATCAAGAAGTGTTTTTTCAGTTTAGCAAATACCTGCTGAATGACACTCAGTTTGAATTCCACCAGAGCCACTCAGCTCCTCATCTTGTTGTAGCTTTAGTTCATATGTGGACAAAAGAACTGTATTCCAGATGTAAGGTGAGAGTGACTGCCCTTGACGTCAAGGATACATTTGACTGATTGTAACATCAACGAGCCCAAGCAAAATGAGACTCAATGGGAATGGGAGGTGGGGCAGTGGTGGATGGGGGTAGTGGTGGAGTGGGTGCTGGTAGGGAAACTCACTGCTGGTTGGAGTCATACCTAGTACAAAAGAAGATGGTTGTGGCTGTGGTGGTGGAGATCAGTCATCTTAGTTCCAGGACATTGCTGCAGGTGTTTCTCAGGATAGTGTCTGAGACCCAATGTCTTCATAGATTACCTTCTTTCCACCATAAGGTGAGAAGCAGGGACGTTCGCCGATGATTGCACCATGTTCAAGACTTGTGGCTCCTCATACACAGGAGCAGTCTGTGTCTAAATGCAGCAAGTGTAGCAGACAGAAGGTGACCATTTGGCCCATTCTTCTTGCACCAGCTCATTAATTCACCACAGCCTTCTGGGTTATGCAGCCATTAATGTTTCCAGTATGCTCATGAATCTGTATATGATTAACTCTCTTTTTAAATGCACAATGTTTGCCCACCTTCACCATACAGGAACTTGTTTAATATTCCATGCCTGATCCATCTGAGACTGAGACTGAGACTATCTATTTTAAGAAATGAAGTTAGAAAACTGCAGTATTATAAATGCTTCATGAATTAGCTCATGTTGGTTGAACTGTTTTCACATTGGATCACAGAGAATAGGAATAGGCTCATTAGACTTCCAAGCCTGCCCCACCTTTTACTACGATCATGGCTAACTCTGTATCCTGTTCCTGCTTTCATGTTTTTTGTTTTTCAACTAATTTTGAATTTTGTTTATTCCTAGGAATGTTTGAGCCCAGGTCTTGAGTTTCACTAAGTCTTACTAAAATGTCAGAAAACAGGAATTTAATCCTGTCCCCAAATAAGGGCTCACTTCTTCTGCATTCTTGGGATTCAGGTGTTGTTAGTAACTACTTGATCTTGGAAAGGTAGTGGTAGGCTTTCTTCTTAAACGTTGGCAGTTCACTTGGTGAAGATTTCACAATGCTTTAACCTGTGATAAATAAGAAACTGTACTAAATAGCCAGGTCTAATGGTTAGTGACTTGGTGGTGGATGTTGCAGATTGAGACTTGTTGCAGTGCTTTCTGCAGACACTAGATATGTAGCCAAGTTTTTGTTGACAATAACTTAATAATTGAAGTGGATGACCATCTCAACAGCATTACATAACAAATTGAGACATTTTGATCTGAGATAGATGTGCACTCCAGAATTGGGACTTAGATAGTCCTTGATTGTCGATACTGCTGTGATTCTAGGATCCATGAGCAGTTGCTTACCAGTCCATTAATGTGGCAACTGGAAACCAGAATGGACTTGTTTAAGTAAAGAATCACCAGAAAAATAGAAAATATATGTGGTCTTGTATTCTTGTGTACAATTCTACTTGTGAGCATGTAAAAGGGATGTTAAGTAATTTTCCTAGATCATAGAATCCCTCCAGTGTGGAAACAGGCCATTTAGCCGAAGAAGCCCACACCAACCCTCAGAGCATCCCACCCAGACCCATCCCCCTATAACCCACCTAATCTACACATCCTTGCACTCTTCAGGCAAGTTAGCATGGCCAATCCATGTGCAGAAAATGTCCGTTAGTCAGTTTTAGCTTCTTTCATCCTTATTTGTCTATTTTTCCTTCCTTTGAATTTTCCTTCAAATTTCTCACCTCAGTTTTCATGAAGGGAATGTCTTTTGGTTAAAATTTTAGATGCCATACTTTTCCACTATCTTTTTTCAAAGTGACAACTTTTAATTTTGAGCTTGGAAATTGGATTTTGGCAATCTACCTCACTGTGGGCAGGGTCTCCTTGTTCTCACCTGACAGCCACATAAACACATTTACCAACAGGAATCAATGGGCAAAGTGGGTCAGAGATATAATCCTGCCCAATGATCTTCTCTTGCTTAGTACTGGGATGTTGAGGCCAAGTATAACACAGGCTCTTTCAGTCTAGATGACATGAATAAATTGGGTAGTCATCAATGATATAATCTGAGACCAGTACAAGAGCATTTGAATTTCACACCAAATATCGTTTACAACTTAATCCTTTTATACTGTTCAGTGGAGTCTTGCAATGCCCTGAATTGGTAGATACACAGAGAGATAAAGGCAAATTATCTTACTTTCCTTTGGTTAGCATTGTAGACTTCATCAATCCTTTCTATCTTGACTTTACAAATTGGAAGGAAATGTCAGGTGTTTAAAGATGCTCACTGTCTGAGGTCATTCATCTGATGACAGTTTTCATGAACAAGGCTTTCTGAAATCAGATACTTCCAACAAAACATTAAACATCAGTCTGTCTACTATCCTGTCCTACTTCTGACTGCCTTCTTGTACCCAAATAATTTCAGAATGTACAGTCAAATTTGAGTCAAATATGTGCTAAGAAAACATCTTGCCTTTTCAGCAGATGCAAAATAGTTAACATGAAAAACCCTAAGCCATCATGAGAATGATCAGCCTTATCAATTTAAAATTTTCTCGCTGTAGTTCAAATCCACAAGCCATTTACAAGTAAAACTTTAATCATATGAGATTAAAAGTAATCCCAAGCCTGCTTATATATGCATACACAACTAAAGAATCTTACATTTGTCAAGCTTAAAGCTCAGTAACAGAATGCGAAAAAGTGCTAGCTACTAGTATCACATTGGGAGACTTTGATTTACATTTTAAGGAAATAAATCTTGAATAACCTGCACACATCTGTATTGGTCTTGGGAATGTACTTCCATTTTATGTTTATTAGTCTACATACAAAGTGTCAACCTTGGTTCAGTATTAGCAATCTTGCCTCCGAAGGGACTCAGAAAGTTGTAGAATCAAATGTCTCTCCAGTGATTTGAACAACTTTAACTTTCCAGCGCAATATTGAGAGAATGCTGCAAGTTGAGAAATGCTGCCTTTGAGCAAAATGCTCAACCAAGGTCCTGTCCCCTTTCTCAAGGTGTTTTAAATGATTCAATGGTACTGTTCAAAAAGAACTAGGAAATTATCCTGGTGAGTTTGAGATAGCAAAGAGAAGATAGTGAATATTTATCGCCCAGACAGTATCATTAAAACAGGTGACCATTCTGTCATTTATGCTTGTGCAGTCTTGCTGCATGCAGCTTGCTGTGCTGCCTTTTGTTACATCAGTAACTACAGTTCAAAGTACTTCTATGAAAATTCATTCATAGCATGTGGTTCTTGTCGGCATGGCCAGCATTTTATTCCTCATCCCAAACTGGCCTTGACAACGTGGTACTGAGTTATCCTCTTGAACCACGAGACTGCATGGTGTAAATTCACCCACAGATCAGTTCGGTAGGACATTCAAGGATTTTTGACCTTCTGACAATGATGGAGCAACACTATATTTCCAAATCAGAATGGTGCGTGACTCAGAGGGGAACACAGAACTCCAGACATTCCCTTCATGAAAACTGAGGTGAGAAATTTGAAGGAAAATTCAAAGGAACGAAAAATAGACAAATAAGGATGAAAGAAGCTAAAACTGACTAACGGATGATCTTGTTTTTCTTCAAATTAAAGATTTGGAAGGAGCTTTGTGTGTCTTGTAGTGTATTCTGGGTTTGGGACTGTTCCGAAAAGTTGCTTGAGTCCATGGTGAATTATACACAAAATTGTTATTTCCAGCTAGATCTTTAATGCCATTCTCTTCACATAAGGTAAGAGCTTGTCTCCCTTCTGGATTCTTTTAGCTTCTCATGTGATGCTGACATTACATTGTCATTGTGTATGCTTCCGATATCATCCACATTAGATTATAATCTGTGGCAAAAGAGTGTGATTCTAACTTTGTAATATGCTAATCAGATCTATGTGCATCATCACAAGAAGTGATGGAATGTTACATGAAATTACTTCCTCTCATATATATCACTTGGTAAGATGTAGCTGCTGGAAGTGAGAGTCAAGTAAAGATAATTTTTTATCCACCTCAACAACCTCTGCAGCATTCAATACTGTCAAAGGACACTTGGTGAGTGTATCTTGCAGATGCTACAGTCTACAGCATGGTATGCTAATTGTGGAAGGAATGTCTGGCGAAAGTGGGGGATGGGAAAACAGGCTTCCTTGTCCTAAAATATGCCAAGGTTATTGAGTGTCATTGAATCTACTCTCACCTGAGACTGGTAAAGGCTATCTATCTTAATGCTGACTTGTAGATGGTGGGAAGGTTTTAGGGAGCCAGGAGATGAGTAGCCCATCACAGAATAGACAGTCGCTGACCTGTCCTTATTGTACAAGTGGCTTTGAAGTGATTTGAGACATCCCGAATATAACAAGCATGATCAAATCTTTAATTGTAAGTATGTGAAAATTAATGAATAGTGACTCACTTTAAAAGGCAATTGATTTAGAAAGTATGTCTACACACTTACTCAAATCAGCTTTAAAAAATGGTTAAATTACAAGGTGAATTTACATATATTATGAGTGTATTCCCTACACTTTAAAATATTGAAAATATTTTAATTAAAAATATTTAGGAGTGATTTGAACGAAGTTTTCAGGCTACAGGAAGAAATTGATAGGGCAGGTAAACTTGAGATCACCTATACTAAGTCTCCAGCGATTGACTGATTAAGTAATGAAGATAGCAGTTGTAAATATCCCCCTGGGCTGGTTGAGGGAGGGTCAGGACTGGCAACTCAACATTCCACGATATAGGAACTTCAGGCGGGATAGGGGAGGGTGTAAAAGAGGTGGTCTCATATTATTTGATAATAAGCTAGTACTGCAGGAAGGAGGGATGACATCATGGATGGGTCTTCAAATGAAGCTTTGTCGGTAGAGTTTTGGATTCAAACAGGAGCAGTTATACTGCTGAAAGTGTAAGCTCCCAAGCAGTTAGGAGGCAAAAGAGGAGCAGAAATGTGGATAATTCACTGAGGTGTGTAAAAATGAGAATAGTGTAATATTATCAGGGGATTTCAACTTCCCTAACCTTAATGGGATATTCATAGGGAATGAAACTTAGACAGGTGTCTAAGGCTGCAGTCGGAAAACATTTTAGTGATAGTGACTGCAACACCTTACATTTGTTAAGGAAAAGGAAAAAGATGGTTTGCAAACAAAATTTTGGATTGGTGGAGGCCAGATTTTATTCCGATAAGGCAGCATCTGGCCAAAGTAGATGAGGAGCAGCTACTTCTGGAAAATCTACAACAGAACAGTAGGAGGGCAATTCAAATGGAATTAGTAAGAGTGCAGGCTCAACATGTTGCCTTTATGATGAAATGTAGGAGCAACAAGCCCAGACAACCCTGGTTGTCAGAATACTTAGAACTGGATAAGAAGGAAAAGAAAGGTTTTTAACAGGTGCAAGGAATAAATACTAACAGAGACCCTAGTGGAGTATAGAAAGTGCAGTGGCAACTTAAGAAAGCAATTAGGAGAGCAAAGTGGGCGCATGAGAAAACACTAGTGGGTAAGATTAGGCATAAATCCAAGATATTCAATAAATGCACCAAGAAGAATGGGATAACCAGTGAAAGAGTAGAGCTCATTAGTGACCAAGGGGATATCTGAGCATGGAGCCAGAGGATATTGGTAGGATATTAAACGAATACTTCATTCATATCTTCACTTTGGAGAGGGAGGGTGTAGGTACAGAATTTGTGAGAAAGGACTGTAAAGATCTTAAATAGTTTGAAGTTGGTGGTGAGGAGATACTGGAGATTTTAAAGTGGGCAAAACCTCAGGTCTGGATGAGTTGTATCCCAGACTGCTGTGGGAATCGAGGGATGAAATTACAGAGGCTCTGACCCAAATCTTTAATTTCCTCTCTGGCATCAGGGGAGGTGCCAGAGGGCTGGAGGACAACTAATTAAACTCGTTTCATGTTTTGAGAAGGACAGCAGAGAAAAACCAAGGAATTATAAATCAATGCATCTCACATTGGTGGTATGGAAAGTATTGGAGAAAATTCCGAAGGAGAGAATTAACCTCCACTTGGAGAGGCTGTGTTTGATCACAATAGTCAGCATGGATTTGTCAGAGGAAGGTCAAGCCTAACAAATTTGATCTAATGTTTTTTTTGGAGGTGACTAGGTGTTGAAATCAAATGGGTGTCTTTTAATGGAGGGGCAGGAGACAGTGATCAAAGCACTTCTGGGTCATATTCCTGCACTCCACTGAACAACAAAAAATCCAGCCCCATATCTATCTTATCCCATATCACTTTGATATTTCAAATCATTTGGACCATACCCTCAATCTTCTGTACTCAAGGAAATATAAATCAAGTTTATGTGACCGGTCCCCCATTTGAATCCTCTTAAGCACTAATACGATTTTGGTTAATCAACACTGCACTTCCTTCAAGGTCAATACATCCTTCCTAAGATGCAGTGCCCAGGACTCAACATAATATTGTGAATGACGTCAAACTAGAATTCTGCACAAGACAGGTTTATTTTATATTTCAGCTTCTTTTAAACATGTGGCAATAATTTGTATGCCTTTTTGAATTGCTTTTTGTACCTGCTTAATGATTTTTAATAATGTTGCTGGTATGACTTTCGAGATTTTTGGAACCGTTCCATTGATGATGCAAGCTAAAAGTCTGTATCAAAGCTACTATTAAAATAGTTTAACAAAATCTTTGGGGCATATTTGACAGATTTATTTAAAAATGCTTTGAAACACTTCAGTATGACAGTTTTGCTGATGTTGTGGTCATATGATTTTTTTCCCTTGATATCGTGTGAAGACTATCCAGGAGAAAGATTGATCCAGCAGAGCTCTACGGCTGTTAAACTTTACTCCAAAGGGCTATTTGTAGAATCTGTTTTTCCACAAATGTCCCATGTGGAATTCTGCCAGTTATAAATTCCCATCTATAACAGCTCTCAGACAAAAAAAAACTTCTTTCACCCCCATTTTGAACATGACTGATGAAATTGGACTTTTTAAAGAATATTTGTGTCTCTCTGCTTGGCAACTTTCTTTTGATTGCAATTGGAATCTTGCTGCTAAGGAAAATGCTTCTTGTTTTTATTAAGTGAACAAGGATAATACTTTTCTAGCATAAATCAAAGTAGGAAAGTGAAATAACAGGCAAGTGATGAGGGAAGGAAAGTTAAAATTAGAGTTTGCTTGCCAGTCAAGTAGAGGGGCACAGTGAAGTTAGAGGCTTTATTGCCAAAGAGATTGAGGGCAAAGTCAAATTATGGAGGCAATATTCAAGATAAATGAGCGAAGTGCAGGAAAAACACATCTCAGCACATTGATATTTATCGTGACAGGTAATATTATTTCAATTTTTTAGCTGTTATGAAACCATTATTATCTTGTGAGAAGATGTTTTCAGATATATGAAGTCAGATGTTTTAACAGCATTGTAAAACATACTCATGTGTTACTGTTTTATGAATGTCTATTCAACATTAATATAATCTATTGGCAACTGCTGAAGGATGATTAATTCTATTGCATTGCTTGAAACGACTGTACCGGGGCAAAAAATTCCAGATGTCTTGCTTCAAAGGTAATAGTTTAAAGGAAGGGAATTCTTAATTTCACAGACTGAATGGGAGGCCGGCCAGAGTTCTGACCCGGAGGAGCTCATTGGCACAGTTGCAGTGTTGGTATAAATTTTACAAAATGGAGGAAGATCAGGAAGGCAGCTCCAATCCATTGTAATTTGTGTTTAATTCAAATAAACCAGGTTGGGAAGCTTGCAATCCCTTTGGACAAGGTGTGTCACCTATTAGAAAATGCTATTGCCTATGTTTATTGACAACCCCTTGCAGTAAACAACATTCAAGATGGTGTTTCAAGACAGTGCCAACTCTGGGCAACTGCTTGTGAGCTCCCTGAAGCAGATCTAATTCGAACATTTCTTAGAACCATTCTTCATTTTTAACCTTAAATTCTACATCTGTAAAAATTATTAATAATGTTCTTTCAACTTGTTAATGTTGATCTTGCTTAATGCACACCCTGTGCAGTGTAACCTGTACACCTTACTCTGTCCAAGATTTTGTCCATGATTTTATCAACCCATACTGGATTTTCACCCACATCTGTCATGGTAACCTGCAAATTGATCCGATTCCTAACTTGTACATGTACCATGAGGAATCTGCAATAAGGAGTTATTTTGTTTTAATAAATTGATATGTTTTAAACCTTATTGCTCTCGCGATTTGCGATTCAATCTGAAGCAAATAAAATATAATTTTAAAAAAATTAAAAGGTATTCTCAAGGTTTAACACAAGTGACAGCTATTTAGAGAAATGGCTGAAGCTACCTGTCTTCACTTTGTTCTATTTTTGCTGACGGATCAATACAATGTCAAATGATGCGTGTCGTGTTGTGCAATTATTGACTTCTGTTTTTGGATTGTACTTAGGTTGAACTACTCCTGCTGTTTCTGATCTTATTATGATTACCTTTTCAGGCAGGAAACCATTTCCAAAGCTCAAGGCAAGCTCCTGCTCAAGGTCACAAATATTGGAATTAAACATAGCCTTTCTGTAAGTTGAAAAGTAACTAAATGGGAGAGACTCTGTTAAATTCTGTTTGGTTGTGCAAATCTCTGATATGATCAGCAAGGTCCTTTTAATTATATGAAAAATACACAATATTAAAATATCAGGAGTACTGTGAGTCGTTAAATGAGCTGATGTGAGTAAAAGGCACCTGATATTAGGTCAGGTCTTTTAATCTTGTAAACACGCTCTCAACATCTTCCTAAAACTATGGTTATTGGCAGCGAAATTGTTCAAGGCCCAGAAATAGGTGCAGCTCCATGGGGTGGAATGTTTCATGCTTGCTTCTGATGCAAGCAGCACTTGAACTTTAAATGAAAGTTCTGTGCAGCCGGCCCTAAATGCACTGATGAGTAGCTCCATCTTAGAGCAGGGATACAATATCCGAGATGTTAGCATGAGTTAAAGTTGGACTGTACTACTTAACAAGTCACGTATTAAAGGAGAAGTGCATTGTGAGTAGGTGCTGAGGTCATTAGGGATGTGACTTTGATATAAGACAGCATTCTATAAGGGTGCAACATTGAAGAGAGAGATGGCGGCAAGAATTTCCAATGCTGCACTGAAGGCTTGGGCGCAGGAAGTATAGTGGAGGAGAGATCATATCTATCCACAGGAGGCCAGGAGGTCTTTCTGTCTAGCTAATGGCTTCACATAACTGTAGTGGTCAATGGCAATAGTCGAGCCTCAAACATCTGGATGCAGTTCTGCAAAAAGTCCAATGATGTCTCAAGAATAGTCAAAATCAGTGATTATATTTTCAAATGATGAGACACTGGGAATGAGGGACCTGCATCAAGTCAGGGGACAAGATTATAACAAGAAACAGGAGCAGGAGTAGGCCACTTGGTCTATTGAGCCTTCTCTAGTTTTACTCAAGATCATGGATGATCCGATTGCGGCCTGTCAAAACATTTTCTAACCCAGCCTTGAAATTTTCCAACGACCTAGCTACCACTGCTCTCTGGGGAAGAGAATTCCAATGACTGATAACCCTCTAAATAAAGAAATTCTTCTTTGTCTAAATGAGAATTACACTAGTTTTAAACTGTACGCTGTAGTTCTATACTCCCCCATGAAAGCCACAAATTAATGATTTTTCACAGAATCTTATATTTTCAATAAGATCACTTCTCATTCTTCTAAACTCCAATGATATAATGAGTACATTGAAGGAGGTGAATGACTAATCACCTGTGTCACATCCATTGTTGGAAACTGAGCACAAATATTCTGCTCGACAGTGGGAAGTACTATCCTGCATTCCTGATTGAGAAAATTGGCACATATATAGAAAGTTTATTTGCCACTAAGCATTGACTACATCGTTAGGTGCATCAGGATCTAATAATTAATTTCCACACTTCTACAAACAGTTTGATTATCGTCCTCAGTACAATTCTGAGGTCAAGTATTATGCAGGTTCACACAATTGGTTAGCTCCCATGCTTGGCTATGGAATATTGTGGACTGTGTTTGTGTTACTGAAGAGCCTTGCATTCTTGTAAAATACATAGTTGTGGTGGCTTCACATGTCACCACAAATCTTGTTATGTGAAATGTGTTGAAGGCAGAACTGGTGACGAACTGCGTATTGCTGAAAGTAAACCAGTAACTAAAATCCCAATGGCCTTATGAACTAAAACAGGAATTAGTCCCGTACTACAGAGGGCACTCAATGAACTTGTGTTGTTTGGTGAAAACTACATTGCTCAAAATTTTCAAACAGTTATCTCCAAAGAAGTACAGCGAGATGTAATACATCTTGCTCCTAGTTCATCTGGATGTTTAGCAGAAACAATAATCCTGTTTAGCAAATCTTCACACTGAAACAGTTCATTAGAAATTGTGCAACTTATATATCTAATGGAAAGTCTATTGAATTACACTTTTTTTTCAACCATCCCCATGGCTAACAAAAACCATAGCAGCATCTCCTAACAAATATTTTTGGAAACTTTCAAGATTATTCATCATGATCCTCATAACAAATGTTCAAATGCTGCTACAAAAATACTTATCACTGAGGCTTTCACTAAAGTCAATGGACTACAGTTTATTTCCAGTCACGTCATGGAATTTCTAGTGAACTATGGAATCTGACATTGTGATACAATCTGTAAATAAATGATGGTATTGAATAATTCAACAAGGTGATTAGAGTGGTCTGAGAGTCAGTACGAGGTGGGGGGGACACGTTTGAACAACCTATTCATATTCTATTTCACATTATGTGAAGTAATAATGCGCTACATTGATTCTCTCCACACTATTTGAACAGAAAAACACGTGCCAAACTATGGCTGAACATAGCTTTTGCGCACTGTTGACAATTCTTAAGCCATCATTGTTGTCAAATTCAAGGCTGAATCACAAATTGACATGTTAAAACAAAGGCATACTTCAATAAGTAAACCTGAGCAAAAGAACCATAATTAGAAATTGAAGTATGAGTTTGCATCAAATGGCCAAACAACGACTGCATCATCCTTGTCAGGATCAAAGTGAAAGCTCAGTACCAATACTTTTCAGTTGGATGACATTACTAATTTGATTTGATTTGATGTATTTGTTGTCACGTGTATTTTGTTACAAAATACAGTGGAAAGTATTGTATAGTGTTGACACTCTCCAAAGCCATTTTAAAACATAGAAAAATAAAACAAAGCGCAGAATGTAAAGCAAAGAAATAGAACGTGATTGACTTTACAGTCATTGTTGATAAGTGCTCTGCCATAAGTGCTCTGTCTCATAGTCTCTTTCATTTCCACTGCAGAAGGGAATGGAAAATGTACCGCCATTTTGCCTCACTCAGCACTTTGAAGTTGTCGACTGCAGTTTAAATTCTTCCTTAGTTAACACAGTGTGGAGCTGGAGGAACACAGCAGGCCAGGCAGCATCATAGGAACAGGAAAGCTAACATCTTGGATGGCGACCTTTTCCGAAGATGTGTCTCAACCAAAAATGTCAGCTTTCCTGCTCCTCTGATGCTGCCTGGCCTGCTGCGTTCCTCCAGCTCCATGCTGTGTTATCTCTGCCTCCAGCATTGGCAGTTCTTACTATCTCTGAGTGAGTTAGAATCTTCCTTCCTGTTTTCTTACAGTAGCTGGCTCTTTTAGAGCTGTGAAAATTCACTCAATCTTACCACCACACTTCCGATATTGTAAATCATATGATTTATTTAATAACAAACTAAAACTTACAACAGAGGCAAATGTCGCATGACTATTTAAGCCAGCTAATGTACTATGTACCCAATAAATGTCTACAAGACTATTTCTGTACTTGTAGAAAACAGATATGCTAAACGCAAAGAAATAATCTTGTTGTTGTTCAGAATGGTTTAATTTTAAATTAGCTATTTTAATTTTACAAGGTAGAAAAGTGATAGCAGTTAATTGTCCAATTATTTGGTGTTTAATTATGTTGGCTCTTCTCTTTTCTTTGTGCTGTTAGTTAAGAATAAAAACAGGAACTAAAGTGGAAGCATGACATTTTGAAGCTCTGTGAATAAAGCTGACGTGTATATAGAATGTGATTCATCATCTCTGGCATTTTGTGCCTGAAACATTTGCTCTTTTTCCTACCACTGACCCTGTCTGGTCTGCTGAATATTTCCAACATCTTATGTTTGGGTTAGATTTGGAGATGTTGAGAGAGTTAGACAGGGTGAGGTTGTGTAATGATTTAAGATGGAGATGAGAATTTTTAACCTGAATTTGAAGCTGGTGAGAAATGAGATGAGGGACATGTAAGAACAAATCTAGCACAAATGTTTTGAATGAATTTGAATGTTTTGGAGTTATAGCAGTTAGAGGCTGGGTAGGACTAACACCAGCACAGATGATGTTTTGAGGCAGGCGTTGAGGTGAGTTATATTGCAGAAGTGGAAGTAGGTTTTTTTTAAATGGACAAGACATTGGGTTGGACTTTTAGCTTATGCAACACCAAGTGAACAGTCAGGTTGAGCTTGGGGTGTGGGCAGGGATGGCAGGAAGTGGTTAGGGCTTGCATTTGTAATGCCAGTGATCAACTGAAGAATCTTGCAAGCCATCCAAAAGTACATGTCAGACAAGTAGTGTGACAACGTTGATGCTGTAGCTATGCAAGCTTAGATAAATGCTGAACAGGATTTAGCATCTAACACTTCTTTTTGGCATTTTCTCGTCAGTGATCTAGACGGTGCAATCCATCTGTCTCTGTGGGATAGCAATTAGGATATTCAAAGATTTTGGATCTCGGCCATTTTAAAAGTTTAATGGTGCCCTATTTCTATTCTGCTCATTTAAAGTTTAGCATTTCTGTAAAATTTTCTGATAATTGGTTACTTTTGGAAATGGATGAAACAAACAATGGACTCATGGATGTGTTGTCACAATTTCTTGAAGATGACAGAACAAGTTGTTGAAGTTGTTAAGAAATGCTATGGATATTTGCGTTGGTAATTTTGGGCATTCAATGCAAAAGTAAATCAGTCATGCTAAACTTTTATAAGTCACGGGTTAGGCCTCAGCTGTGATATATTGGACAATATTGGGCATCAGACTTTATGAAGAATGCCAAAAACCAAAGACACAGGAAATTTTGCAAGACGGTATCAGGAGTGAGGGAGCTCAGTTATGTGAAGAAGTTGGAGCAACTAGGCATTGCTCTCCTTGATATAGAGAAGGTTAAAGGGAAAACCATTAGAAGTTCTCAAATTTTTTGAGGGCTTTGTGAGAAACTTTGAGAAGGGGCCTAGTAATTAGACGTCATGGACTTCATAAAATTCACAAAAGGACCATGTGAAAAATGAAGAGGAATTTCTTATGGATGGTTATTAAAGTCTGGAATGCACTACCTACAAATGTGCTGAAATCAGATTTAATTTCAAAAATTGTTGGACATATATTTGAAGAAGATAATTTTGCAGAGTTAAAGGAATTAAAATGGGCAATTCCTCCAAAAATCCATCACTGGCGTGGAAGGCTGCTTGGCCTTTCTCTCTGTTGTGAGTCTCTGTGATTCTATGATTCTAACTTCTTGGCAAGCGGATTTAACATTGAATAGTTGAGCGTTCGGAATCTACAGCAGCATTAAGCTAAGAAATCCAAAAATGTTAAAGGTTTGTAGCATGTGTGGAGCAGTTTTTACCCCACAGTTGGCTGAACTAGATGCAGATTAAACTGCGTAAATCTCATAATGTGCCTGTGATAT
Organism: Stegostoma tigrinum; assembly: GCF_030684315.1. Classification (NCBI taxonomy): domain Eukaryota; kingdom Metazoa; phylum Chordata; class Chondrichthyes; order Orectolobiformes; family Stegostomatidae; genus Stegostoma; species Stegostoma tigrinum. The sequence goes on from NC_081356.1 coordinate 18,056,493, forward strand.
GTTGATATGGATGTTACTAAGCATTAAGAACATCATATATGTGTCATGGGGTAAATAAATGATACCACACTGCCCCTTATTATGTATCCTCTGCAAGATGGTTCCTTGTGTAAAAGGATGGCTGAATCATCAGAACTGTCATCATAGAATCCCTACACTGTGGAAGCAGCCCATTTAGCCCATTGAGTCCACACTGACCCTCCAAAGTGCATCACATCCAGACCTGCTTGTAACCCTGCATTTCCTATGGTTAATGCAACTAGCCTGCACATCCCTGGATACTATGGGCAATATAGCACAGCCACCTAACCTGTACATCTTTGGACATTGCCCTGGATGACCCGGCATAGCTCCTGTTGACCGCTAAACAATCCTATTATCAGCAAGATGACAGGCATTGACAGTTTTTATCATTCTGTCTCGACCGCTGCCTCCATTTAGTAGTGTCATGTGCCATTTTTTGCCTCATTTTAGACCATTTCACTTGGAAGTCCGCAGTAAGAAATGTAGCTGACTCAATGGATTATACTTTGGTACCACTTCAATGCTCAATGCATTGGCTTGAGACAGTGCCTGTGCATATGGGTTGCTTGTTTTTCCTTTTCTTTGCACTCTTCTCTTAGAGAACAATGGAAGGATTTGTTAGAAGTCTGATAGACCATGACATGAACGCACATTCCATCTTTATACCAGTTGATGATGGAGTTCATTATTGACGTGACAAATGATAGGTTTGGTGGTTGGAAGCATTCATCTAAACTAAGTATCTCACTTAAAGGCCTTGTGGTGTTCAAATACCGCACTTTATATGACTCAAATTTGGTGTACTATCATTAACCTGAAGACTTTCTCCATCAGCATTAGTGAATTTTTTCCTTTCCTTTCATACATGGCAATGGTGCATGATAACTGTATGGTGGTGCCTCCACATTGTATTGTAGGCAGCTGCATTGTCATTTCTGTTCTAAAGCCACACTTACAATACTGTGTTCAATTCAGTCTGTTTCAGGAAAAGACAAAGTAAAGAATAGTTTTAGAAACATATGGACCTAGAATGTTGGAGCAGGAGCAGGCCATGTGACACTTTCAATACGATCATACCTGATCATCCAACTCAATATCCTGTTGGCACTTTCTCCCCATGCTTTTGATCCCTTTAGCTCTAAGAACCATACTTGTGATTCTTGAAAATATTCATGCTTTGGCCTCAAATTCTGTCTGTGGTAGACAGTTCCACAGGCTCACCATTCTTTAGGTGAAGAAATTTGTCCTCATCTCAGCCGTAAATGGCCTACACCATATCCTTAAGAATAGGATGTCTGTTTCTGGTCTCCATAGTAATTGGAAACATCCTTCCTGCACTTAACCTACACTTGGTCCTGTTAGAATTTTATAGTTTATTATGAGATTCCTCCCATCACCACCACCCCCACTCTTCTAAACTTGCGTAAATATAGTCCTAAACAATCAGATGTCAGTCCTAACATCTCAGAAATCAGTTTCCAAGCTTAGGCTTTTGTAGACCTCTGTTTATTCCATGCTAACACGAAATACAACTATACGTGGTAATCTGAGATATACTAGACTCAGAGCCTATTATTACATTGTTTCGAGATGGTACACTGAACTCTATCCATGTTTCATCTTTGATCTATCTGCTTTCTACCTAATTAACTCTGTCACAACGTGCTAGTTATGCCCCATGGGAAATGGTGCTGAGACAATTGCAACATTGCTCCAGGATCTGTAAGTTCTTACACAAAACAGTGTGGCAATGAAGACATTCAATAAAATCTGATGATGATTGCAGTACACAGTAGGCTCGTGATCAAGACAGAAACAAGGCAGGTTAAAATTTCCAATAAGAACTCAATCAAAACAGAAAACCTGACAAAATCTTGCTGTTTGATTGTATGCCCTTGCCACTTTTTGTGATGAGGCTTTATCACAGTTCCTGGTGGTATGCATGTAATTGGCTGACTGCCTTTTCTTGTGAATCCTTAGTATGTGATCATTGTCAATGAGTTTGTTGAAGATCTGTGAAAGCTTGCAGGAGGTTACAAGTTGTAAAAATTACTGGATATGCAGAGGTCTCCTGCTAGCAATTAGAACTATCTTTCGTGAGATTTCACCCTAAGAAATGTGTCAGCAGCAACATATTTCTCATACAAAGTCTGTCCTTAACAATGTTTCTTTACAGAAATATCTCTGCATCGATGCATTTTCCAAGTGTTGCCTTATAGAATTACCTCTGCATCAATGCACATTCCCAGTAATACCACTTTACAGGATTACCTCTGCATGAATGCATATTCCTAGAAATATCACTTTACAGGAATATCTCTGCATCAATGTGTATTCTAGCAATATCTCTGTGCTGTGATGCCTCTCCCCAGCAATATTTCTATGCAGCAATGTGTCTCTACAGGAATGCCTCTCTGCAAATTGCCTTTAACATTCATTTTTTCCTGCTGTGGTAAAGAAAATATTAAACTTATTTAAGAAACTCTTTGCTGTGGTTGCATCTTGTTTAAAGGTTGCAGGAGGGAGCAAGATCAGTTCTCTCATTTACATATGAATGAGGAACAAATGTAGGCCACTCAGCCCTTCAGGGCTGATCTGATTTTAATCTCAACTCTATATTCCTGCACATCCCTGATAATGATTCATCAACTTGGTAATCAAGAATCTATCTACCTCTGCCTTAGAAATAATTTAAAGATTTTGCATCCACTGCCTTTTCCATTGTTCCACATATCCCACTTCCTACAGACAAAGGGGGTGGCCGTGGGTACCTGCATGGGCCCAAGCTATGCCTGTCCCTTTATAGGATACATGGAACCATCCCTCTTCCACAGCTCCACTGGCACCACCGCCCACCTTTTCCTCTGTTATATTGATGACTGTATCGGCGCCGCCTCATGCTCCCACTAGGAGCTCGAACAGTTCACCCACGCTACTAACACTTCCACCTCAACCTTAAGTTGACCTGGACCATGTCTGATACCTCTCTCTCCTTCCTGGACCTCTCTGTTTCCATCTCTGGTAACCACTTGGAAACTGATATCTATTTCAAGCCCACCGACTCCCAGAGCTACCTAGAATACACCTCCACTCACCCACCCTCCTGCAAGAATGCCATACCCTATTCCCAATTCCTTCGCCTCTGCCGCTTCTGCTCCCAAGATGAAGCATTTTACTCCTGGACATCCCAGATGTCCTCATTTTTCAAGGACCGCAATTTCCCCTCCACAGTGGTTGAAAACACCCTCGACTACATCTCTCATCCTTCTCACATCTCAGCCCTCACAATCCCTCCCAGAAATAACAACAAAGACAGAACTCCCCTTGTCCTCTCGTATCACCCACCAACCTCCAGATTCAACACATCCTTACCCACCACTTCCACCACCTGCAATCTGATCTCACTACCAAGGACATTTTTCCCTCCCCACCTTTATCTGCCTTCTGGAGGGACTGCTCTCTCCATGACTCCCTTGTCCGCTCCACACTTCCCACTAGCCCCACCACCCCCAGCACTTTTCCCTGCAACCGCAGGAAGTGCTACCCTTGCCCCTACACCTTCCCCCTCAACTCCATTCCAGGCCGCAGGAAAACCTTCCACATTAAACAGATGTTCACCTGCACATCAGGGGGCTAATGTGGTATATTGCATCCGCTGCTGCTGACGTGGCCTCCTTCACATCGGGAATCCAAGCAGAGGCTTGGAGACTGCTTTGAGAAGCACCTACGCTCAGTTCATGACAAATAACTACACCTCCCAGTCGTGAACCACTTCAGCTCCCCCTCCCACTTCTTGGATGACATGTCCATCCTGGGCCTCCTTCAGTGCCACAATGATGCCATCTGAAGGTTGGTGGAACAGCACCTCATATTTCGCTTGGGAACCCAGCAGCCCAACGGCCTCAATGTGGACTTCACAAGCTTCAAAATCTCCCCACCCCGGACCTCATCCCAAGACTAGCCAAGCTTGGCCTCACCTTCTTGCCCTGTCCATCTTTTCTCCCACCAATTCAGTCCTCCCACCTCACTGACCAAACCCCACCACCACTTCCTACCTACTAACCTCATCACCGCCCCCTTGACCTGTCCGTCTTCCCTCCCACCTACGTGTCCCTCCCTCCGTACTGACTAACCCCCATCCCAATTCCCTACCTACACTCACCTTTACTGGCTTCATCCCCACCTCCTTGACCTGTCCGTCTTCTCTCTAACTATCTGCTCCTCTATCCACCTTCCATCATCACCTCCCCCTCACTCTATTTATTTGAGAGGCCCCTTCCCCTCCCCTATTTCTGAAGAATGGCTCAGACCCAAAACATCAGCTTTCTTGCTCCTCTGATGCTGCTTGGCCTACAGTGTTTATACAGCTCTACACCTTGTTATCTCAGACTCCAGCATCGGCAGTTTCTGCTATCTCATAATATTCCAAGAGTTTTCCTAGTTACTTGCTGTATCTGCATACTAACTTTCTATGATTCATGCACAAGGACACGTGGAACATCTCAGAACTCTGTCACATCTCATCCTTTAGATAAAATGTTTCCGTTTTATTCTTTGTGCCAAAGGGACAAATTCAAATGTTCCCACACTGTATTTTATTTGTTGGGTCCTTCCCCAATCTATCTCTACCCCTTTGTATGCTCCTGATGTCCTCTTCACAAGTCATTTTCCTAACATTCATTGTGTCATCAGCAAACTTAGTTCCCATAGTTTTGATCCCTTCATCCAAATCACTTAGACAAGTTGTAAAAATTTTGGCCCTAGCTTCGACCTCTGTGCCACACACCACTTGTGACATCCTGCTAACCTGTAAAAGATCTACTGATTCCTACTCCCTGATGCCAGTTAGCCAGCCAATCAACTCTCAATGCCAATATGTTACCAGCTGCATCATGAATTTTTATTTCCCATAATATCCTTTAATGTGGCACCTTATTAAATGACTTTGGAAATCCAGATACAGTATATCCACTGGTTCCCCTCTATTTACTGTACAAGATAGTTCTTCAATAACTTAGTTAAACATGATTTTACTTTGACAAAACCATGTTGGCTCTGCCTGAACACCTTGAGCTTGTCTAAGTGCCCTATTACACAAGCTTGAATAATAACTTCTAACTTTTTTCCTATGGCAGATATTAGGCTAACTGACTTTTAGTTTCCTGTTTTCTGCCTCCCTTCCTTTTTGAATAAAGGAGTTATATTAGCGATTTTCTAATCTAAAGGAATCATCTCTGAATCTAATGAGTTTGGGGAAATTAAAACCAAAGCATCAATTATCTCACTAGTTCCTTTTTTTAGAATGGAATCTATCAGCACCAGGGGACTTGTCAACTTACAGTTTCAATAATTTACCTAATATTACTTCCCAGTAATTATGATTTTTTTGAGTTCCCCCATCTCTTTCAATTCCTGATTTAAAGCTATACGTGGGATATTATTTATGCTTTCGCATGTGAAGACCAACTCAAAATATCTCTTCTATTTTTCTGCCATCTCTTTATCCTCTATTATCATTTCTGTAGACTCATTTTCTATATGACCATTGCTAACATTGTTAACTACTTCCTTTTTTAGATATCTGAAGAAATTTATGCTATCTGCTTTAATATTTTTGGTGAACTTTCTCTCATACTCTAACTTTTCTCTCCTCAGTAATTCTTTGCTGTTTTTTTACATCCTGTCCAATCTTCTGACCTGCTACCAATCTTTGTAAAATTGTATGACTTTTCTTTGAGTTTGGTACCATGTGTGACTTTTTTTAGGGTGGCACGGTGGCTTAGTGGTTAGCACTGCAGCCTCACAGCACCAGGGACCTAGGTTCGATTCCAGCCTCGGGTGACTGTCAGTGTGGAGTTTGCACATTCTCCCTGTGTCTGCGTGGGTTTTCTCCAGGTGCTCCGGTTTCCTCTCACAGTCCAAAGATGTGCAGGCTAGGTGGATCGGCCATGCTAAATTGCCTGTAGTGTTCAGGGGTGTGTGGGTTATTGGGGGATGGGTCTGGGTGGGATGCTTCAAGTGGCAGTGTGGACTTGTTGGGCCAAATGGCCTGTTTCCACACTGTAGGGAATCTAATCTAACCATAAGTGGTACATTGATCTCTTAGAATTTTATTTATTTGTTACAGAGTATTTAGTCTGCACTTTCTGGAGCATTGTCTTAAAAATTTGCCACTACATCTCAATTGACTTATCCTTTAACCTAAATTGTCAGTTTACTTTCATTAGCTCTGATTTTATGCCCTCATAAGTTTTTTTATTCTCTCATAGGCCATGGGCATCGCTGGCTAGCTAACATTTATTGCTCATCCCTAGCTGCCCTTAAGAAGGCAGTGGAGAACTGTCTTCCTGAACTGTTGCAATCCATGTGCTGTTATAGAAGAAATTTTAGGAGTTTGATCCAGCCACATTGAAGGAATGATGGTATATTTCCAAGTCAGGAGGGTGAGTGGCTTGGAGGGGAACTTGCAGATGGTGGCGTTTCTGCTTCTACTGATATTATAGATGAAAGTGGTTGTGAGCTTGGGAGGTGCTGAATAAGCATTTTTAGTGAAGGATTGGAAGTTTGTGGATGTGGTGCCAATCAAGTGGACAGCTTTGTCCTAGATGGGGTCACGTTTCTTGAGTGTTGTTGGTGCTGGATAGAGCATTCCATCATATTCTTGACCTGTTCCTTGGCAAGGATGGACAGGCTTTGGGGAGATAAGAGGTGAGTTACTTGCTACAGTGTTCCTAGCCTCTGACATACACTTGTAGCCATGGTATTTGTATGGCAATTCCAGTTGAGTTTTTGCCTTTGTTTAAATCAAAATAGTTGCCGTGGACCCATACATCTCTCTCTTAAACTGTGTGTGATATGCAATCTTATTATGATCACTGCTGTCCAGGGGCACTTTCACTATCAGGACATTAATTAACCCTACCTCATTGGTCAAAACCTAGTCTACTGTAGAATGCTCACTGCCTGTCTAAAAAAATTGTACAGAAAACCTTTAATATATTAGTCTTCCAGGCCATTTTTTCCCGTCCGACTTTGGCAGTAGGTTAGAATTCCCCCGATAATTTCTGTATCCTTTTGATAATCTCCCAATAACTCAGTAATGACCACGATCTCAATTTGCATTAAGAACATAAGAACATAATGGGCTTCATGGGATAACAAGACCTGTTGTGTGGGCGTTGTGGTAAGTACATGGGAGAGCTCAAGTCCTAAAGTTATTGAACCTGATATTGAGTCCAGAAGGCTGCAGGGGCCCCAAGTGGAAAATGAAGTGCTGCTATATTCAACGTCTGTATTACAACAGCCCATTGTTAACCAGTGACAGTCTCCATTTAGAGCTAATCACCCATCTATCAAGATTGGTATCCATTCCTTTGTTCAAATGGTCTTCACTCTCTTTGGGCTCTATCCCCACTTATCATTTACTCCTTAACACGTCACCCAACCCTATCTTCAGCATATCAACCGCACATTTTCCGAGCTACCATCAGTTTTGAAGAAGGGCCACTTGACCAAAAACATTAACTCTGATTTCTCTCCACAGATGCTGCCAGACTGCTGAGCTCCTCCAGTAATTTCTATTTTGTCTATAATTTCATGCCTTCTGCCTCCTTCCCTTCTTAAACAGAGATTTTACATTAGCCATTTTCCAGCCTGCTGGGATCCTCCCTGACTCCAGTCATTCTTGAAAGATCACCACAAGTGCCTCTATAATCTCCTTAAGAATCCTAGGGTGTAGTCCATTTGGTCCAGGTGGTTTGTCCACCTTCAGATTTTTTTAAGCTTCTCCAGCACCCTCTACTTAATGATGGCCATTATACTCTCCTCTGCCCCTGACTCTCTTGAAGTTCTGGTATGCTGCTGGTGTCTTCCACTGTGAAGACTAATGCAAAGCACCTCCTCTGTTCCTCCACCATTTCTTTGTTCTCCATTACTACTTCTTCAGTCTCATTTTCCAGCAGTGCAATGTCCACTCTCCCCTCTCTCTTGTCTTTCAGATATCTAAAAAAAACTCTTGCAATCTTCTGTGATATTACTAGGAGGTGTATTCTAATATTTCCTCTACTCCCACTTCGTTGCTTTTTTAAATATGCTCTGCTGGTTTTTAAAGGTCTCCAATGATTCCGAATTTATGCTAAAGTTCACCACATTGTAAGTTTTCTGTTTAACTTTTAAAGATTTTCTAATCAACCACTCTGACCCCGAATTCCCTTGTCAGCCATGGCTCCCTTGTCCGCCCCTTGCTATGTTTCTTCTTCCCTGGGAGGAATTTATGTTGTACCTCCTGAATTAACACCAGAAAATCCTGCCATTGTTACCCACTGTCTTCTCTGTTAGGCACCGCTTCCAATCAATTCTGGTCAGTTCGTCCCTCATGTCATTGTAGTTCCCTTTACTCAGTTGTAATACAGTTACACCTGATTCCAGTTTGTCCCTCTGAATCTTCAGGCTTCATTCTATCAAACTGCAAGCCCATTTGTTTTGTTTTGCAAACAGAGGATGTTAAGGTTTGTCCCTTGAATATCTTTGTAACTTCTAGTATTATCTGTTGAAGCCCTTTTAGGTCTTTCCTCTGGGTGCTCTGGTTTCCTCCTACAGTACAAAGGTGTACAGGTTAGGTGTATTGGCTATGTTAAATTGTTCATAGTGTCCAGGGCTATGCAGGCTAAGTAGATTAGCCATGGGAAATGCAGGATTATAAGGATAGGGTGGCAGGCAGGGCTGGGTCTGGATGGAACGTTCTTTGGAGGGCTGGTGTAGACTTGATGGACCAATTGGCCTGCTTCCACTCTGTTGGGATTCTATGATTCTCTATTCCTTCTTGTCATTTGTCGGTTTATCGTTTCTTACATTAATTCCCTTTTCTATTTTGCATTTTCCACATTTTTTTTCATTCACTACATCATCCTAAGTTTGGACCTTTGCCCCACAGTATTTTGTTTGAAACCCTGCTCTAGTGCCCCAATTCTGCAGTTCACAGGAACACCAGTCCGAGTATGGTTCAGGTGTAGACTGTAGTACCGGTGCAGATCCCACTTTCTCCAGCATTGCAGTCAGTGACCCCAGAAATGGAACTCATCTTTCCCACACCAGTCTTTCAGCCATGCATTCATCTCTCTCTAGTTTGCCTTATGACAATTTTCACGTGGCTCAGATAATAAGAGATGATTACATTTGAGGTTTTGCTTCTTAATTTGGTGCTTAGCTCCTCAAACTGGCCATGCAGATCCCCTTTCCTGAATCTATCTGTGTCAATCGTGTCTGCATGGGCCACAACAACTGGATCTTTCTCCTCCCTCTGTAAATTCTTCTCCTGCCAAAGGAAATATCCTGAACCCTAGAACCTGAAAGATAACACAGCCCTGCTTTTTGCTGCAGAGAATGTTATCAATGCCCTTGACTGTGCTGCTCCTTGCTACCAATACATTCCTTTTGACCTTCCCTGTTTGGATGGTTTCCCACACCATAGTCATCGGCTCATCTATTCCACAGCCATTACACTCATTGAAACAAGCTGAGAGCATCTCAGGCCTGTTGGACAATTGTGCAGGCTGACAACCCTATACTACTGTCCTCTGGGCCCCTTTACCTGTCTCACCTCCTATCCTTGGCCACATTAGCACCGTTTGTGCTATGAGGTACAACTACCTCCTGGAACAAGGTACACAGGTAATGCTCCCCCTCCCTGATACATTGCAATGCCTGGAGTTCAGCCTCTAGCTCGTAAACCCTAAGCTGAAGCTGCTCAGATTTTAAACACTTCAAACACACAGAAATGTTTGATCTGGGTCACATTGGTAACCTACTTAGTGCACCACCTGTACTGCCTTGTCTGTTGGGCTTTTAATTAACTATTTAAGTCATATTGTTCATTTATTTATATTATTCCACTTAATAAATATTACACTTTCTCCAGTATTGTTGCCAGTGACCTCCCCAAAATGGAGCCCACTTCTCCCACACCAATCTTTCAGCCATGCATTTATCTCTCTCTTGTTTACTATATTAACTTTACAATTTATGTATATTACGATGTTAAAACTTGAGAATAGATTAAGCTTCACAAAATTAATGGATACTCACTCCTGATTAACAAGTTTCTGTGTCAGCTGTTGATCTGACGATCTTGGTTTGACATTCCTGCCATAAATTATGACTGAGACAAGGAGAAAGTTCTTCACCCAGTGAGTGGCAAGCCTGTTGGTTTCGCTGCAACAGAAAGAGGCTGAGCCAAAACATTACGTTTCAAGAAGGAGGTAGATATAGCACTTGCAGCTAAAGGGATACAGGGAAGGCTGAGATTAGGGTATTGAGTTGAATGATCAGCCATGATGATATTGAGTGGTATATCAGACTCAAGGGGTCAAATTACCTCCTCCTATGTAAATCCTTTCTTTTCAGCACAATGAACTTGTAGACTTTTTGGAGATGCTATTCTTATGTTTTCCCTCCCAACAAGAACTGACTACAAGCCATTCTTTCCAGTCAATTCACTGCGACACTGACTGTAGCCCATTCTTCCAAACCCACTTCACTGTGATGCTGACTGCAGTCCATTCTTCCCAGCCCACTTCAATGTGACACTGTGCAGGTCAGTCTTCCCAGAGTGCTTCACTGCTATGGTGACTTCTTGTGATAATGTGCACCGTCTCACTGGCAGATCAGATAGTCAGACTTAAACCTTATATCATAATGCCTTTCCCTAGTGGGGTCTGTCCTAACAATTTTTCTCTTTACCAGTTTTTTTTGTCAGCACTGCCTCTTCTCAGCTGGCTTTCCTTCCAACAGATAGCCAGCCTTTCAATCTAGTTGGCTGCCAAATTGAAAACAGAGTAACATCAAATTTGATTGTATTTCTGCCTTCCTACCGAAGAGAGACTTGTCAAACAGAGTGACAAAGGGACTACAGTGAGAGTAAAAAATTGACACAATAGTTAGAGGATGTGATAAGTATCACAATTTCAGGCAAGGGACAACAGTAAATATATATATTTAGTATAATTAATTAGATCCAAGTAGATAGAATTAAGGTTAACTAAATTCAGAATGCTAATATTAATGGGATGCAAATTGCATTAAATAAAAGCCTCATATAGACAAATAATTACATAGTAAATAGAAACAATGGGGTACTGTGTTATACTGATGCCTGCCTCTTATTAGTGAACATTAACAGAATTTACTTTATTAAAACATTATTAATATTTAACTTACTTTTATTAAAAGTACTTATAGGCAAGGAATAGTAGGAGACAACATATTCTTGCCTTCAGATCAATATGATCTGATAGTACTATGGCATAACTCTTTATGCATATGGGCAAGAGATATTTTTAGAGTAAAGATACAGTTATTCCTTTTATCACTGATGTTAAACTAAGAACAAATTAATAAGCACATGCAAGGGCTATGGTCTGTTGTCTGTAAGTTTTGTGCCTTATGGGAACTCCCAGATCCGCTGGGTAACTATGTCTGCAAAATGTGTACTTTAGTTTCATAACAGGTTTGTTGATGTTGAGGAGGATTTGGTGCCTTTGCAGGGCATATGGGTAACTAATAATTTCTTGCTTCCAGAAGTTGGTCAGACTGCAGCTAAAGGTCAGTGAGTGGGTGGCCATCTAGAAAGGTGCATCCAGGAATCCTCTGGGAATATGGCTATTCTTAAGCTGGTTTCCCAGGGCCAAAAGTTGATGAGAATGTCAAAACCTTGAGGGGTTTCAGTGTACAACACATTTATAGCTCCGTGGAGAAATGGCTGAACAGGGTTCAGGGCATGGTGTGAGGGTGATGCGGGGCACAGGAATGTCTAGAAGAGTATTGCTTGAAGCAGACTGGATAGTCAGATGGTTAGGGAGGCATTTCTGCAGCTACCAATGCTGAATATTCCAATTTATCACGTATCTCCCCGGTCCTGCAGGAATGGTACTGAACAGAAGCAGAGCTTTTTGAAGGGGCAAATGGGAACAGCTGTATTTGAATGACAAGGTTGATGCGCTCAGCAAAGTGCTTCAACCCAAGTCAGAATATGGAATTTGCCGCCACCTTGAGGTGTGATTGGCTGATTAAACGGCATCCTTCCAACTGGCAGCTGACGAAAGTTGGGGAGGTCGAATAAGATGGCGTCTCACAATTCTTTCGATGGCTGAGCAATCTGACCCTGGAAAGGCAAAGCCTGCTCCAAGGACCACATGGGAGGTTGATCTTTGCCAGTGATGATCATTGCTGGGGTCTCTCAGGAAATTCTGAAACCATCTTTCTGACATGGCGTAAAATTCATACCCACAGCTGATCTCGCCAACTGCGGAGGCCATCAGGATTGGTGGAGAGTGAAACAGAGGTCACATTTGGAAACACTTCCTCCGTTTCTCTCTTCTGACCAAGCCATTGAGCATTTCCAGTAGTTTCTGTTCATTTTCTAATATCGTAGTTCGTGATTCAGGGTTGAATTTTGATATATCAACTCATCTGGAACTGACATCCTATTATGTTAAACATGCCATACAGATCAAAGTGGTTATTAGTGAAAATGAGGTGGGCAGATTTGAGGTGGGTGGGATGCGGCCCTGAAATATCTAACATTTTAACATTGTCCCGTATTGAAACACGTCTGGGCTTTAAAATGGCCCTGATAATGTTCAGCTAGACCACTTGGATCACCCCAAGTGGAAAGAAATGTGTTCTGTCAGGACACCTGTGCTGTTTCCTTCAAATCAAATCTTAACCAGAAAAAAAAATGATGATTGACTTTATATTCAGGCGTAACTTAAAATTTAAATTTTGATGGTAATTAGAGTTTTTTTTCAAATTTCTCACTGTCGTTTTCTTATTAAATTAACAGAAAAAAACCCCTTCATTAGAATTCATTCCCTGTGATTTCTTTTATGTCATCTCCCACCAGATGAAAATGTTTTGATATCCTCACTGCCTGAATTCGAGTGAGTTGACAGGGACGGTTCTTTTTTCATTCACTTGCTCTTCTGCTAAGGCCTTTAATTAATTCTGTTGGGAGGTGGTTTCAGGACAGCAACATCCTAATTGCAACATAATGTAATTTAAAGGTGGCTGCTCAACCCTGACTTCAGAGTCATGCTTTTGGTGCTAAACACTCCCACCCCAACTGCAGCAATGTGTGCTGAGGGCTTGAGTCCACACACATTATTGTTAACATAAATAGTTGGTACAAACAGGACACTTTTCCCTTAAGGAGCAATAGAGTTCGGAGCCAGCTTTGGTTAAAGCTTTAGTTCCAACACTGTTATAACATCAGATTTAAAACTACCAAAAAAATTGTCTCATGTTTTTGGGCTGGTATCAGTTTCACTAAGTGAGTTCTATCTCCAGTCAGAAAGAGAATGAAAATGATGCTGAATTCCATCCTTCTCTGAGTTATGTGTTCCAGTACTGGCATGTCCAGCCCATTTCGATAGATTCCTGAGCACCAATGACAAGGCCATCATTTCTTATCCACTTTATTGCCCTTGAGAAGATGGTATAAAATGCCTTCGTGAGCAGCTGGTCTGTACGATGCCCAGTTAAGTGAGGAGTTTTATGATTTTGGCCAAGCAATATGGCATTTCCCTACATGACTACTGCAGACACCTTGCAGTATTTGCCACCTCTATTAGTATGTGATACCGGATAAAGTTTCGGCTGCAGCAGTTTACTGTCACCTCTTTTCTTTCTCACTCCATCATAGGTTTATCTAATTGGAAGTGGAAGAGGTCACGCCAACATTGAATATCTACATAACGGGAACTGTTCTCAAATAATAAGAAGGTTTATTGCATGCCAGCAATAGGTGCAACCATATCTGGTCATATATAATTATTGAACATTATGGAGCTAGTGCAGATATATTTGCTCCTTCTGACAGCTAGAGAAGGACTCATTGTCACCACCCACAGACTGCGTGCGAAATCAGCAGGATAAGTGGAGTCAATGCAATGCATTGATTCCCTTCGGAACGATTAACTTGTAAAACATGCAAAGATAAAGAAATGTGAGTTTTGCTGAAACCAACCTAATATGTGATTAGGGGAAAACAGGTGATACTCTCATTGATAATCAACCTTGTTCTGGGTTGCAGAAGTTGTGCATTTGGGAAGTGATGTTGAAAATGTTTAGTTGAACTGTTGTAATGCATCTCATAGATACTGTACCAATCACAGAGGGAAAAGGGTGACTGAGGTGGCGGATGGGGTGCCTGCCAAGGAAACCATGCTATGCCCTGTGACAAAATGTTTCTGGAGCAGTTCTGTGGTGACACTCATCCAGGCATGTGGAATATATTCCAGCACACTCCAGGCTTTTGGTTTGAATGTTGTGGAAAGGCGTTTTGATGCTATGTGGTGAACCATTCATCACTGAATATTAAACTTCTAACTTGTTCTAGTCTTATGGCACTGATTTGGTTGTTCCAGTTGAGTTTCTGAACACTAGTGCTCTCTAGGATATTGGTGGCGGGGCTTTAGCAATGATGCAGTAAGCCCTGACTTAAAGTTGTGGTTATGTTTCTGTAAATCACGATTTTAAGTGAAATGACGACTTGAATCATGCACTCCCATTGAAATGAATTGAAGAACTGGAGTTAGACTCCTTCAGATACATCTTGCTCAGAAAAAAAACCAAACTACATGTTGAAATACTGCATCATACATGGACTGTACAGTGGAATCCCAGATGCAATAACTTGCAAAACAAATGAATCGCTAAATGTTGCAGAAGGCACAAGAGGCCATTTAGCCTGTTGTGCCTGTACCAGCTTTCGAAATGAGCATCACAACTTGCTCGTTCTCCTTACACTTGCACATTTTTTTTACTTTCTAATGCCTTCTTGAAAGCCTCAATTGAACCTGCTTGCCACCACACTTCCAGGTAGTGTTTTTCAGACCCTGTCCACTTGTGTAAAAAAGACTTTTTTCACGTTGAATATGCTTATTTTACAAATAACTTTAAATCTGTTCCATTGTATTAATGAATATTTAACAGAAGGGAGCAGTTCCTCCCTGCTTTATCCAGCCCTCTTGTGCTTTTAAAAGCTTCTATCAGATATCTTCTGAGTCTTCTAAGAAGAACAGTCCCGACTTCTTCACTCTCTCTCCATAACACCCCTGGAATCATTCATGTAAATCTCTTTTGTACTCCCCAATCCGTTCACATCCTTCCTGTAGTTTGGTGTCCAGAATGATAAGTAATACGCAAGATTAGGTCAAACAAATATCTCACATAAGTTCAACATCAGCACCTTTATCTTCTACTCTATACCCAATTAATAAAGCCAGAGCACTGTATAGTTTATAAACTGCTCTCTCCAATTGTCATGCCACCTTTAATGATCTGTTCACATTTACACCAAGTCCCTCTACTCCTGCATTCCCTTTAGAATTGTTCTGCCTATTTTAGATTGTCTGCCCATCTTCTTCCTATCAAAATGCATCACTCACACTACTAAATACTATAGTATATAATAATATAATAAATGTAGAAAAAATGCTGTGCAGTCATGTACTTTAAGACCTTTCTCAGCCGGAAACAACTTCAAAATATTATTAAATGAAATGATGCACATTCTTAAATCCTAACATTCATAATCAAAATTAACTTGAAAGTAAACAAACTTAAAAATATAGAAGAACTAGAACACAAATGTAAATACAATAAATACATGTTAATATTATACTTACTTGTGAAGCTTTAAGTGATTAGCCTGCATCTAGCAGGGCCTCCTTCACCAATCAACCTTTGCCACTAGGTGGTGATCAGGGCACCAACACAAGTTTAGAACCAAAGCCAGGATGCCAGGACAGAAGTGGGCACTGGAGATCATAAAGGTGAGAATAGAGAGTGGGAAAGGGAGCTGGGGGTCGCAGAGAGATTGAACTGTCATGCCACCTTTAATGGATAGGAACAGGGAGGGCAGGAACAGGAACCAGAAGGTCAGGAGGATTTCAGAACTGAGTGCATAAGTGGAAGCATGTGACATTAACATTAACGATAGACAACCACAGAAAATAAAGTTTTGGCAAATAATGTTAAACTGACATTTCACAATATTAAATAATTATAGCGTCATTATTTTATTAAAGGCGTTGAAGAAAAACAGTATTAACTGAGTAAATTTTAAGTGGGAACTTACCGCAATGCTGTTGAGAGGAGGTTGTTTGATTCTCTTCAGAGATAATCATATGGACCTTTGTGTCATCTGCAAATTTAGCCACCATGCCTTCAATGCGCTCATCGAGGTCATTGATATACAACTGTTAAAAAGTTGAAGCCATTTCACTGGCTCCTGTTTGTTATATCTTCGCAATCAGAAACGAACCATATATACCAGCCAATTATCTACTCATATTCATTTATTATCCCCTACACCAAGAGCTCCTACTTTGTGCAGTAACCTTTCATATAACATCTTTTAATTGCCTTTTGAAAATGCAAGAAATATATGCTTACAGGCTCCCTTTTACAGATAGCACATGTTATTTGTTCAAAGAAGTCCAATAAATGTGTTAAACTCCCTTGCACAAACTTTTCCTGATTGCTTTGAATGTTTCTAGCTGCCCAACCGTAAACTCCTGAAGGGTTGATTCCAAAATCTTCCCCGTGACAAATGTCACAGTAACTGGTCTATGGTTTCCTGTTTATCTGCCTCCCTCCTGTTTTGAATGGAGGAACTATATGTGTTATTTTCAGTCAAATGGAACCTGTCCAGAATTGGACAAATTTAGCAAAGTTATTACAAACTCATATGCTACCTCATTAGCCACCCCTTTTAAGACTTTAGGATGAAGTCCATCAGGACCTGGGGGGTAGTCATCCAGGAAAATGATTTGCTCAGTATCACTTCCATAAATGATTATACTTTCATCAACTTGCTCTCTCCCTTCCACCTCCTGTCTTATAGCCACTACTGCAAATTGTATTCACTATGTTGAAGGCAGAACCAAAATATTGTTAATTTCATCTGCCAATTCCTTATTATCCACTACTAGCTCTCCAATCACTTTACTTCCTGTTTTTCTTTATGAGTACAAACTTATGGACTTACAAACAATGAATGAGAGTGGGTCACCTCGCCTGTAGAACCTACTTCATCATTCAATAAACTTGTGGCTGATTTGATTTTAACCTCATCTCTGCATATCCCTGATAATCTTTGATCCCCTTAGTAATCAAGAACATATCTATTTGAGCATTAAAAATATTTAAAGATCCTGCAATGACTGCCTTTTGGGGAAGGGAATTCCAAAGACCCTCAAACCTCTGAAAGAAATGTAATTTTCCTTCGTGCTATCTTTACTGGGTGATGTGATTCATGCACCAGGACTCCCAGATCCCAGATCTCAGAGTTCTGCAGTCTCTCCCTTTTTAGATAATATGCTTCTTTTTCACAATACTTTCTGTCAAAATGGACACTTTCACACTTTCCCTAATTATACTCCATTTGCCAGATCTTTGACTATTCACTTAACCAGTCTATATCCCTTTTTAATGCTCCTCTTTACAAATCACTTTCCTACATATCTTTCTGTTATCAGCAAATTGAGCTGCCACCCCTTCATTCAAATCATTTGTTTAATTTATAAATTTTATAAAAACTTGTAAGTCTTGACAACATGGCAAACTATCAAAGTCTGGTATGATCTGCTCCTTGGTTGATTCCAGCAGTGCTGGTCCATGAAACCATCACAAAAGTATTGTATGAACCCTTCATTCAGACAGATGGATACGTTTGGCACAAGTTTACAGATTGCAGTGAAATATGGTGCTACTTTAATAATGCCCAACAGTCTTAATGCAAGTCAAGTTTGAAATGCTGGATCTGATCCACTTTCCTTGGCAGTGTTGCCTGTAACGTGATTGAGTGTTTTCTAAGCTTGAACATGGAACTTCATCTCCACAAGAACTATATGATATTGTTTCCTATCAATAGTGCAATGGACAGAAGTTTCTGCCCCAAGTAGAATGGTGAGGACAAGGTCAAGCAGATTATAATTTAATATTGATTCTGTTACCATCTGCTGCAAGATGGCTTAGCAGCCATGTCCTCAGGACTTGAGCAGCTTGCTCAGTAATAGTGCTACTGAGTCACATTTGGTGCTGAACTTTGAAGTTCCCCATTCAGGATGCATATTATGTCTTTGTCTTCATAGATCAAAGTATTTACGTATAACAGACATTTAAAGATTTTTAAGATTGGGAAGGCTACAAAAACAAACAGAGGATAACAAAGAGAGAAATAAGGAAGGAGAGCATCAAATATGAAAATAGGCTAGCTAGTAATATTAGAAATGATAGTAAAAGTTTCTTTCAATACATAAGAAACAAACAAGAGGCAAAAGTAGAAATTGGGCCGCTCCAAATTGATTCTGGAAGGCTAGTGATGGGAGATAAGGAAGTAGCTGAAGAACTTAATAAGTACTTTGCGTCAGTCTTCACAGTGGAACACATGAGTAGTATGCCAACAATTAGGGAGAGTCAGGGGGCAGAGTTGAGCATGGTAGGCATTACAAAAGAGAAAGTGCTAGAAAAGCTAAAAGGTCTAAAAATTGATAAATCTCCTGGCCCCGATGGGCTACATCCTAGAGTTCTGAGGGAGGTGGCTGAGGAAATAGTGGAGGCTTTGGTTGTGATCTTCCAAAAGTCACTGGAGTCTGGGAAAGTCCCAGATGATTGGAAAATTGCTGTTGTAACCCCCTTGTTTACGAAAGGATCAAGACAAAAGATGGAAAATTATAGGCCGATTAGCCTAACCTCAGTTGTTGGTAAAATTCTAGAATCCATTGTTATAGATGAGATTTCTAAATTCCTGGAAGTGCAGGGTCAGATTAGAACAAGTCAGCATGGACTTAGTAAGGGGAGGTCGTGCCTGACAAACCTGTTAGAATTCTTTGAAGAGGTAACAAGTATGTTAGACCAGGGAAACCCAATGGATGTTATTTATCTAGACTTCCAAAAGGCCTTTGGATAAGGTGCCTCATGGGAGGCTGCTAAGCAAGGTGAGGGCCCATGGTGCTCGAGGTGAGCTACTGGCTTGCATTGAGGATAGCCGGTCTGACAGAAGGCAGAGAGTTGAGATAAAAGGCTCTTTTTTGAAATGGCAACCGGTGACATGTGGTGTCCTGCAGGGTTCAGCGTTGGGGCCGCAGCTGTTCACTTTATATATTAATGATCTGGGTGAAGGGACTCGGGGCATTCTGTCGAAGTTTGCCGATGATACGAAGATAGGTGGACAGGCAGGTAGTACTGAGAAGGTGGGAAGCTGCAGAAAGATTTAGACAGTTTAGGAGAGTGGTCCAGGAAATGGCTGATGAAATTCAATGTGCGCAAATGCGAGGTTTTGCACTTTGGGAAAAAGAATACAAGCATGGACTATTTTCTAAACAGTGAGAAAATTCGTAAAGCAGAAGTACAAAGGGATCTGGGAGTGTTGGTCCAGGATTCTCTAAAAGTTAACTTGCAGGTAGAGTCCGTGATTAAGAAAGCGAATGTAATGTTGTCGTTTATCACAAGAGGGTTGGAATATAAAAGCAGCGATGTGCTTCTGAGACTTTTGAAAGCTCCAGTTAGGCCCCATTTAGAATACTGTGTCCAATCTTGGGCCCCACACCTCAGGAAGGACATACTTGCCCTGGAGCGTGTCCAGCGGAGATTCACACGGATGATCCCTGGAATGGTAGGTTTAACGTACGATGAACGGCTGAGGATCCTGGGTTTGTACTCATTAGAGTTTAGAAGGTTGAGGGGAGATCTAATAGAAACTTATAAGATAATGTATGGCTTGGAATGAGTGGATGCTGGGAAGTTGTTTCCGTTAGGCGGGGAGACTAGGACCCATGGGCACAGCCTTAAAATTAGAGGGGATAAATTTAAAACAGAAATGAGGAGACATTTCTTCAGCCAGAGAGTGGTGGGCTTGTGGAATTCACGGAGCGCAATGGAGGCCGGGACGTTAGATTCCTTCAAGGCAGAGATCGACAAATTCTTGATCTCAGAAGGAATCAAGGGCTACGGGGAGAGTGCAGGGAAATGGAGTAGAAATGCCCATCAGCCATGATTTAAATGGTGGAGTGGACTTGATGGGCCGAATGGCCTTACTTCCACTCCTATGTCTTATGGTCTTATGGCCTTACAATGCCATTAATCCCAACAGCATCCCTTTGCAGTACTCAGAAACCAGAAACAATACTTTTCTTCATCCACAACAGGATTGGACTTGGCTGTTGCTTCGGCTCTCAGACACAAGAATCTGATAGCATCTTCCTTGAGGCTTTTTTTAAATTCATTCATGGGATGAGGACGTTGCTAGCATTTATTGCCCATCCCTAATTGCCCAGAGGGCAGTTAAGAGTCAACCACATTGCTGTGGTTCTGGAGTCACATGTAGGCCAGATCAGGTAAAGATGGTAGTTTCCTTCCCTAAAGGACACTTGTGAACCAGATGGATTTTTTCTGACAATCGGCAATGAATTCACGGTCGTCATTAGATTCTTAATTCCAGATATTTTATTGAAATCAATTTCAATCATCTGCTGCAGTGGGATTTGAACCCAGGTCTCCAGAATGTGATCTGGGTCCCTGGATTAACAGTCCAGCAATAATACCACTCAGTCATTGCCTCCCCATAAACCTGAGCTCAAACTTTCTGACCTTCAAATAACTCACCCAGGGTTTAACCAATTATGACTAACCTCCTTACACTGTTGAAACTTTAAAAAATTCTAAACTGTCTTCTCCTTTTCTCAGCAGCATCTGCTTTGCACATCCAGCTGCAGTGAAGAACACTGCAGAACTGCCCATACTGAAGCTTAATAAAACAGTTGTGGAATCTTTCATTTGAAAGCATAATGTACCACACAGTTTATTTTGTTCACTCATAAATGTTTCTAATATAAACAAATTGTCCTTAGTCTCCAAAACTGTCTCTCTCCGTCTACTTGTTAAAAGATATCACCATGGCTTCAGAACTACTTACAAGTTAATCATTAAACCTCTATTGACACAGACAAACATATCTACACGTAGAGATTCAAAATTCAAGAATCTCAAATATAAGAGGTTAAAATGCACATAAGTCAGACACCTGGCTTCATATCAGCAAGAGATCTTCCTACCGATGATGCAGTGGCACATTGGCAGCACATTGATCATGTCTCTATCGTTGGATTTGAAGCTCTGGATTTCCACACCAATACTTCTTGGCTGTGAATGGTGCATTCATGAAGAGGACAATCAGAGTGCAAATGTTCCCTACTTACCTGATCGCAGGCAGTAAGTTTGGAATGTTGCCCTGTCAGTCATCTGAGAAAAAACAATGGCAAACCACGGTGATACTTTTCCATTGGAACAATCCAATGGAAGTCCATGAACCAGATCTCAGAAATAATGATGGGAGAAAAGGTGGACAGACAGATAGCTTGAATTTTCATGAGTCTGTGATCATTTAAGAGGTCTCAAAGGAATATTCCTCCATGGCTTTATGCCACTAAATTGACACCACTATCTAATATGACCTGCCTGTAGAACAGAATATAATCAGCAATGGACATGGAAGAATCTGCAATGTTTGCTGTAATAGAATTGATCCTGCCTGGCGCTTGCTTGAATAGTCTGGGACACAAATCTTTCAAATTTGAGTCTTGTCCACAGACGCTGATGAAAACTATAGGTCATCTAGGCTTACTGCGCCCCTGCCAACTCTGAATTGAATCTGCCAATTCACTGAGATTGCCACAGGATACCTAGTGTAATACTTCAAGTCTTCATTTTGTAGCAAAATGAAAACAAAAACACGATGAACATGTGGCTCTGGAGTTGTTTTCATCCAGAGTTAAACCTTGCAATTACAAAGCAGGAGAGATCAGAGGTTGGGGTCCAGCAGGAACTGTGAAGTTAAAGAGTTGGGGTGGACAGTTAGTTGGCATGTGGGATGGTTTATAGGAGCTGTGAGGGTGGGTGTGGGCTGATTGGGAGTTGTATAGCTGGGGAGTCAAGGGGGCATGATTGTGAGTTTGGGAGTTGCTGGGGGACGGGGTGCAAGAGCTATCTAAATATAAAAGACAATGAAGTAATCAACATAACGGTAAAATAGATTTTACATCTGATTACGCACATCACGCAAAGAGACAGTACTGGGTTTAGTGCAGGAGTACAGAAATCTAAGTCTGTTTTGAAAAGTTATGAGAATGACTGGTACCAAATTGCTGCCCAATAGAATGGCCAGGATTGAGGTTGCCTCCAGAATGAGTTTAGTTCTGACCAAATCATCTTATTCCAGTATATGCCAGTAGAATTTGACTGGTTTCATATTGGATTCATTCTAGGCATGCAAGTTTCTCCTTCTGGACATAGAGACAAGAATACTGCTTTAGAATCAAGGATTTTTATTCACATTATTAATCTGTCATTCAGATTGGAATTGGAAAAAATGAAAGTTGGAAGACTGAAATGAATGGAAGGAAATATTATAACGTTTTTCTATAACTGAGGAAATCAGTCAGGGGTGGGGATATGCTGGGCCATGAGATAGCAGACAGTGGTTGAGTACAACTCTATTGCTGCTGAGGGCCCACAGCACCTCATGGATGCCCAATTTTAGGTTGTTAGATCTATTCAAGGTCGATCTTATTGAGAATACCGGGAGTATCACACAGCATGATGGACAGTCTCCTCTGTTTGAAGACATATTGGCCACTCTATTCATAATGCTACTGATATACGCTTCTGAAACAGGTAGATTGGTATGGACAAGGCTAAGTACACTTTCACCTTGTGTTGGCTTCCTTGTCATCTGCTGAAGACCCAGTCTGGCAACTATGCACTTTTGGTTTCAGCCAGCCCAGACAGTAGTGGGGTTACTGAGCCACTCTTGGTGATGGGCATTTAAGTCCCCCGTTCTCAGTGTTTCTTCCAAGGAGTGGTCGACATGGAGAAGCACTGACTCATCAGACGAAGTGCAGGAGTGGTGGAGCATTATGGGATAATGAACAGGAGGTTTCCTTGCCCATGTTTCACCAGGTGAAGCCTTGATTCTTTATGTGCTCCAGAATCGCATTATAAGAAGGATGTGGAAGCTTTGGAAAGGGTGCAGAGGAGATTTACTAGGATGTTGCCTGGTATGGAGGGAAGATCTTACGAGGAAAGGCTGAGGGACTTGAGGCTGTTTTCATTAGAGAGAAGAAGGTTGAGAGGTGACTTAATTGAAACATATAAAATAATCAGAGGGTTAGATAGGGTGGATAGGGAGAGCCTTTTCCCTAGGATGGTGACGGCGAGCACGAGGGGGCATAGCTTTAAATTGAGGGGTGAAAGATAGAGGACAGATGTCAGAGGTAGTTTCTTTACTCAGAGAGCAGTAAGGGAATGGAATGCTTTGCCTGCAACGGTAATAGATTTGCCAACTTTAGGTACATTTAAGTTGTCATTGAACAAGCATATGGACATACATGGAATAGTGTAGGTTAGATGGGCTTGAGATCGGTAGGACAGGTCGGCACAACATCGAGGGCCGAAGGGCCTGTACTGTGCTGTAATGCTCTATGTTCTATGTTCTAATCAATATTGAAGAATCCAAGAGTTACTTCCTCCTGACTGAAAACCACCATGGCCCTACTTCTGCTGGGCCTGTCCTGCTGTTGGTACAGAATATGCCCAGGGATGGTGATGGTGTCTGGGACATTGTAAAGTATGATTCTATGAGTATGACCATGTCTATGAGACAGGTCTCCCTCTTTTGGCTTGAGCCTCAGATGTTAGTAGGAAGAACAATGCAGGCTTGGCATGGCTGGACTTGTTCTTGTTGGTGTCTAGTCCATCTGGTTTCAGTCCTATCTTTAAGTTTTGTAGCTGTTTCAATACAACTGAATGGCTTTGCTGGGTGGCTCAATGTCAACCACATTGCTCTCTGTCTGGAGTCACACCCAGCCAGATCAGGTAAATACTTACTTCACCAACAGGTACTAGTGAACCAGAGAGGGTATGACAATGATACTAGTGCCACCGTCAGGCTGGCTTTCAATTCCAGTTTTTCAAAAATTGAATTTGTATTTCAACATCTGCTATTTTTGGGACTCAGACCACCTCCCCAGACCATTAACCTGGTGCTCCAGATAACTAATCCTGTGACATTAATAATATACTACTGCTTCCCTTGTTGAATTGATGATTTCCTTTATACTAAATTAACAGGTCAATGACAAATTCTTTTCAGAATTATACATGCCAACTCCACCTCTTGGTAGCAAGCAATAACGCCAGAGATGAGAACTCGTTCACTAATTAATTGACTGAGCAGGCCATGAGCTTTAATTGTTAAATCAGAGGCAGTTTTCATGCTGTGAGTTTGTGTCCATTAAGAACAAGACTAGACTGTTGAAATACATTTCAATTGAAAGCCCGAAAAGGCAAAGATGACATAAGTCCTTAATTTTCTTTATTCCTTCGATTTGTTTTAGTTTAACTTCCTTACTGCTATACAGAGATTTACCAGAAACTGCTGTTTTTCATCAGTCATGAAAACTCTACCACACCCAAATATAGTTACCCATGCTGCTAACCTTAGAGAAACTACTGTAAAAGACTCATGAAGTATTACAGTAGTTTCTCTAAGGTTAGCAGCATGGGTAACTATATTTGGGTGTGGTAGAGTTTTCATGACTGATGAAAAGAATTTGTCATTGACCTGTTAATTTAGTATAAAGGAAATCATCAATTCAACAAGGGAAGCAGTAGTATATTATTAATGTCACAGGATTAGTTATCTGGAGCACCAGGTTAATGGTCTGGGGAGGTGGTCTGAGTCCCAAAAATAGCAGATGTTGAAATACAAATTCAATTTTTGAAAAACTGGAATTGAAAGCCAGCCTGACGGTGGCACTGGTACCATTGTCATACCCTCTCTGGCTCACTAGTGCCTGTTGGTGATGTAAGTATTTACCTGATCTGGCCTGGGTGTGACTCCAGACAGAGAGCAATGTGGTTGACATTGAGCCACCCAGCAAAGCCATTCAGTTGTATTGAAACAGCTACAAAACTTAAAGATAGGACTGAAACCAGATGGACTAGACACCAACAAGAACAAGTCCAGCCATGCCAAGCCTGCATTGTTCTTCCTACTAACATCTGAGGCTCAAGCCAAAAGAGGGAGAGCTGTCTCATAGACATGGTCATACTCATAGAATCATACTTTACAATGTACCAGACACCATCGCCATCCCTGGGCATATTCTGTACCCCCATTATCTCTGAAGTAGAATTAACCCTTTTTCTGAAGAAGGGTCCCAAACCGAAACATCAACTTTCCTGCTCCTCTGATGCTGCCTGGCCTGTTGTGTTCCTTCTGCTCCACACTGTGTTATCAGCCCCTCATGAAGTAGAATTATTTTATATGTTCTTATGGAAGCATTTTCCTTTGGTAACTTTGATGGCGTTAAGAGAAATAAAGAGAAAAGTGCTATTTCCAGCACCTTTTGCAACCTTAGGATATCCTAAGCTCCCCGTGACCATTTAAAACCCAGCACTATTGAAATATATTAGAGATAATAGGAACTGCAGATGCTGGAGAATCCAAGATAACAAGGAGAAGATAGGTTGAGAGCAGACAGACAAGTCAAAGAGGCGGGGATGGAGCCAGTAAAGGCGAGTGTAGGTGGGGAAGTAGGGAGGAGATAGGTCAGTCCAGGGAGGACTGACAGGTCAAGGGGGCAGGATGAGTCCCCTCCCCCCCCTCAAGCCCCACCCCCATTTCCTACCTACTAACCTCATCCTGCCCCCTTGACGTCCGTCCTCCCTGGACTAACCTGTCTCCTCCCTACCTCCCTACCTATGCTCACCTTTACAGGGTCCATCCCCGCCTCTTTAACTTACCTGTCTCCTCTCCACCTATCTTGTCCTCTATCCATCTTCGATCCGCCTCCCCCATCTCCCTGTTTATTTCAGAACCCTCTTCCCCCCCCCCCCCCCCCCCATTTTTGATGAAGGGTCGAGGCCCAAAATGTCAGCTTTCCTTCTCCTAAGATGCTGCTTGGCCTGCTGTGTTCATCCAGCTCCACACTATTGAAATATAGCTATTTTTTAAAAAAGATTTCAAGATATAATTTATTCAAGAAAAAAATTATGCATAGGTACAATTGTAGTTTTGTTCTGTACAGCAGTATGTCACAGAAACTAACAAACATCGGGGTCTCACTCTATCCAAAAAAAACCAAAGGAAATATAGCAACCAACTCATAGGCAGCGAGATCCCACAACCAATAGTGAGATAAGGACTAGGTCATCTGTTGTAGGGCTGTTGGCTGCAGGATACAAATTAGCCAGGACAGGAAGGAGAGCTCCCAAACTTTTATCAAGGTGTGCCATGAAAATGTTTCTAACTGTTTGAGAGGACAGCCAGTTTAACGTCATTTTTGAAATATGGTGCTGTATTTCTTCAGTAGCCCATTGGGTGGTCAGGCCTCTTACAGCAGGATTTGAGGTCAAAATTTTCTGGCTCAAGGATTGAAAAGTATGGTCTCAGAGTAAGAAGTAGGCCACAGCAGGCACGAGTAGCAGATTCCTTTTTCTGAGAGGCATTATATTTTAATAACAAACTTTCCTACAATAGTGCATGATTACATTTATTTAATATAATTTTACCATGCTCTAAGGTGGAGTTTGAACTCAGCCTTAGGATCACCTTGAAGACTCTGAGCTACTGTATTCTCACCATTTTTGTGTACTGTCTCTCCAATATCTATGCATTACAGGAATTTAAAGCTAATTTCGTTAATGGCGACCGTGAAACTACCATCAGTTGTTGTTAAAAACCTGTCAGATTCACTATTACTCTTTAATTAAGGAAATCTGCTGTCCTTACGTAGTTTGGCCGAGATGTGGCTCAAGACCACCGCCATGTGGTTGATTATTAACTATCCTCTGAAATGGTCTGATGAGCCAATCAGTTCTCAAGGAAATTACTCAATTCTGCATTCATATCTCATGAAAAATAAACCAAAGGTGCTATTCATTAAACATTGGACATATTGGAGGAATGCCAGTTACAGTACTTTTAACTTTAGAATAAAAGTTCAGAGGTAACACAGCTTGTTATTTCCTCCTTACTGATACTTCCGATATTTCAAACGGCACATCATTAACCGGCACTCCTGATAAACTGGCACAAAAACCTCAAATACCACCGCATACGTGATGTCCAAGTGTTTATTCTGTAAATAAAACACGTGAATTGAATAATCCCTGCATTATGTCTCTATTACTTAGTATTTTTACACTGATTTTAGGAGGTGTATTGATGTTTTTACATAAACGTCTTGATAGATTTCGAGATAATAAAGTGTGAAGCTGGATGAACACAGCAGGCCAAGCAGCATTTCAGGAGCACAAGAGCTGATGTTTTGGGCCTAGACCCTTCATCAGAGAGGGGAATGGGGTGAGGGTTCTGGAATAACTAGGGAGAGAGGGGGAGGCGGACCGAAGATGGAGAGAAAAGAAGATAGGTGGAGAGGAGAGTATAGGTGGGGAGGTAGGGAGGGGATAGGTCAGTCCAGGGAAGACGGACAGGTCAAGGAGGTGGGATGAGGTTAGTAGGTAGGAAATGGAGGTGCAGCTTGGGGTGGGAGGAAGGGACGGGTGAGAGGAAGAACAGGTTAGGGAGGCAGAGACAGGCTGGGCTGGTTTTGGGTTGCAGTGGGGGAAGGGGAAGAGCTGGGCTGGTTGTGTGGTGCAGTGGGGGGAGGGGACGAACTGGGCTGGTTTTGGGATGCGGTGGGGGAAGGGGAGATTTTGAAGCTGGTGAAGTCCACATTGATACCATTGGGCTGCAGGGTTCCCAAGCAGAATATGAGTTGCTGTTCCTGCAACCTTCGGGTGGCATCATTGTGGCATTGCAGGAGGCCCATGATGGACATGTCATCTAAAGAATGGGAGGAGGAGTTGAAATGGTTCGCGACTGGGAGGTGCAGTTGTTTATTGCGAACCGAGCGGAGGTGTTCTGCAAAGCAGTCCCCAAGCCTCCGCTTGGTTTCCCCAATGTAGAGGAAGCCACACCGGGTACAATAGATACAGTATACCACATTGGCAGATGTGCAGGTGAACCTCTGCTTAATATGGAAAGTCATCTTGGGGCCTGGGATAGGGGTGAGGGAGGAGGTGTGGGGGCAAGTGTAGCATTTCCTGCGTTTGCAGGGGAAGGTGCCGGGTGTGGTGGGGTTGGAGGGCAGTGTGGAGCAAACAAGGGAGTCACGGAGAGAGTAGTCTCTCCGGAAAGCAGACAAAGGTGGGGATGGAAAAATGTCTTGGGTGGTGGGGTCGGATTTCGATGTCTCTCTTCATGTGGTCAGGACGTACCACTGTTATGTACGCCTCCTGATTATCCGTAATGTTTGATCAACCGGTACACTGCTGGTTTCTCTCCCTAGGTGCCATTTAATAAAAGATGCGCTGTACTTGTAAGGTCCTTGTGTTGAATGCCTTTTAGGCATTTTTAGTTGAATTCCTAGTTCATACGGGACAATGCCACCTAACCAAGAGATAGGTTCATAAGGAGCTTTTTATTCAGAAGATTCAAAATAACAAAAAAGAGGGCGTTCATACAGCATTTTTCTTGATCTCAGGATGTCCCAAGGCACATGACATACAGCTCAATACTTCAGAAGTTAGTTACATGTGCAATGTAAGGAAATGGATGAGTCATTTCCCATGTATTAAGGTTTCACAAATAATAATCTGTTATTGTGCTGTTTTCAAGGGATAGTAATTTTGCCGGATCCCAAGAATTGCCCATCACTTCTTTGATATAGCAGCTCTGAATATTTACATAAGTCTGAGTGGGAGCAAGATCTTAATTTTCTATCTCCTCTGAAAGACAGCATCACTGACACTGCAAAGCTCCCTCAGTATTGCACTGGAATGTCAGACTATATTCAAGTCTCTAAAGGAGGACACTGAGCCCATAATCACCTCATTCTGAGAGTACTATCACTGCTCCTGAAGCATGATTGGCTCTGTAAATGCTGTTTGATGGCAAGGACCCAGAACTGTTCAGGCCAGGAAAGGTGGCCCTGTGGCTCAGAGACATTGGGGTGGATGTGGAATTCAGGTAGGGCTTAGATCCACCACGTTTTGGCCTTTCTGTAAATCTCAGCACTTTTCACAATGTGCCCACCCAAAATGGGCAAGTTGATTACCATGTTAATATATATGAAAGGACTACAAACCAATTGCTGAGTTAAATGATTACATTTCCAAAGCTAGCAGAAGTTCAAGTTATTAAATTGCTGGAGTCCCAATTTGCTGTTAACAAAGTGACAAAATGTCGCTGTGTATACTTTCAGTCTTGAGTTCAGAAGAACTGAACTAGAGCTGACAATCCAATTGAACAGAGTCAACAAGGTTTATACATGAAAAGGAAATTTTATAAAGCTTTGGTAAAAGACAAGGGGAGTGCAATTAATTGGCTAGCTATTTCAAAGAGCCAGCACCATGGGCCAAATAGCCTCCTGTTCAATTACATGATTCTATGGTCCCATGTTGTAGGCCACAACAATCATTGTAAACATATAAACATTGAGCACCGGAGTGGGTGCAATCAGTCAGAAATTACAGCAAAGTGAATTGGTGAAGAAAGGGGCTCCTGTCAAGGTAAAGGATGAATATATCAGAAAATATTCTGTCAAAGACATCTGGTTAAGTTTGTGATCCGATACAAGAGTGATAAGTATCTTCATATAATACTTTTGGGCTTCAATTGTGTCCACATTGTTAATGTTTAAGTCATTTTTTTGTGAAATGAAATCGATGTGACTTTAATAATCTAAATTGCAAGAATGCTTAGTGTTCTGCAAATCTGCTCCATTTTACTTAGAGTACAGTTTTTTGTCCGCATTGATATTTCTACAGCACAGTATGCACACAATATTTAGTTTGATGGGAACAGTGACTTTTGAGCATGCATAAATCCCTACATTTTTGTGTAAGCAGCGATGCAGAATTCAAATCAAAACTGAGCTGCCCTGAACTGATGGTGCTGTTCGAATTTACTTGTATAGACATGCCTTTACCATACTGGGGTATATAACTGAACTTCAAAAATGATTGGCAAAAACATATAGCTCTCTGGATGTGCTGTGATAAGCAAGACCTTGAATGTAGGGATGCTGCATCAATCAAAATTAACTTCTACAGCCCCAACACAAGCAGGTGTTGACCTAATCACATCTGGTTTCCGAGTCTGAAATGGTTTAAATTTAAAGTGGATTAGCTGATAACAATCTGCTGACCAATCACATGGGAGAGATCAGACAAGAGACAAATGGTCTGTCACCTAGGAGATTTGTCTGAGTCTGATGTGCAGCTGGAGTCCCCCTGGAATAGGGGGAAGAATTAAATGTGTCTGAAATAAAACAAAAGCAGCTGCCACCATCAAGTCCATTGGATACCAATAAGGAATTTCAATCTATTTATTCTACTAGCATTTTGGATCATTTTGTATGCAATATTACTGTAATATTGTAGTAAGTACTTCTTTGATACTAAGTTGGAGATACAGAATAAAATTAATAGATTTCATATTCCTACTTAACTCTGTGATTACTAAATGCTCAATATATAATTTTTGATACATATTTGATATACATGTTGCATTAATATTGTCTATCTTTCCCAGATAAAGCAAGGTTAAGTTAATATTAGACAATAAAATGTAAGGCTGGATGAACACAGCAGGCCCAGCAGCATCTCAGGAGCACAAAAGCTTAAGTTAAATTAAGCAAATTAAGCAAAAGTTAATATTACCTGCCTTTTCAGATGCAAGGTATGAACAGTCTTAATACTCTCAGTTAATGAAATATTTTCTTTAGTTAGGTATATTCCCTTTCAAAATTAAACAGAATAAAGATGAACTTAACAATCCAGTTAATTATTCAGAATTATACTCTTGTTGTTTCTCAAATTGCAGAGTTACATTAAGAAATTGCTCTGTTATCCAACCAAAGACTGCTGATGCTATGAAATTTGAGCCTTTTTATATTGGAGGGTGATTAACAAAAAAAAACAAATTTCAAACATTTCTTTCAGATCTATAAGTCAAGCGAGCATAAGAATTACCAGGAAAAGGAGGCAAAGAAATTAGTTTACATGCAGCCAGTAAAGAGAGTCATCTTCTCCTCTGAACAAATTTGCAACATCAGCAGATTGGCCTGATATATTTGAAATATCAGATCATCGACACGGGCAGCATTATAAGGATAGAAAGATATTAATGCCAAATATTTTTGTTTGTAGTTTATGGACGTAAAATGATTAATTTGATACTTTTCTCCTGTCACGTGCTTCAATATTTGGGAAAGAAACAAACTTGAGGAGGATCAGCCCTCAAGGAAATGCTAGGCGAAACACAATGGAACTTGCATTTCTCATCTTGTTGAGATTAAATAAATCCTGGGGTTAGTAAGCATGCTAGGATGTGATTTTTTACTTTGACAAGACTATCGGGATTGAGTTTTCTTGCTTATAAATTCCAAGCTCTTTTAAATATATGATCAGGCAGGTTCATCTGAATATCTTGGACTAGATTAGTCACTGCGCAATCTGCTTAATTTTATCACAGTTAAATCAATGGAATTTGCTCAATAACTGCAGGCCAATCTGCACTGTCAAGTTGAAAATGAGGCCTAAAGTCTTGCAAACGAGGCTACCTTTGAACACTCAGCACTTGCTCAAAACTGTATTGAAATATCAACTCAGAAAGAGTCACCATGGTACTCAAGTGAGCTACATTGCCAGTGAAAATAAGGGGCTTCTTTCTGGGCTTGAGCTTAGGACATTGTTGAAAAGAACAGTACAAGCTTTAGTCTACTTTTGCCAAGTTGTTCCTGGTAAAACAAAAAGTATTCTGCTCACATTTAAAGCAGGGAATTGGCCTTCATCCAGCATCACCATTAATTCACTACTCCACACAAGCAGGTACCATTTTCAGAGTAATTAATTCATGATTTAATTAGCAATTACATCACTAAGCAAGGTCAGATGGAAGTCTCCGTTCAGCAGGTTGGCTAATTCATGTCATCAATCTGCTCTGAAAACTGAAGACTAGCATGTCAAACAGCGCCATCCCAGAGTTTTGCAATTACATTTAGTTTACACTTCAGAGCCATTAACATTCAGAAACTAATGCTTTGAATGCTTAGCAGTTAATACAGTGTGATGTACATTTTGATAAAAGCACTATCACTGTCCACATTTTTAATGGCGGGGCAGCATTCAAGCTAGCATGAGGGTGACAGCTGTTCAACCCGTTCTTTTGCCACCTACGCCTTGATACGATAAACATTGTCACATTGAGAAGGAGCTGATGCTTTTTTCACTCCTTCAAGATCTCAGTGAAATCAATGGCAGAAAGTCTCGTGGATTACCTTCTGCCACATTGCCAATTGAGGCCTGCTGATATGGCGGTAGGCATTAGCCAAAGGTGGGCAGGGGGCTCACCATGCTGACAGTATGTCAGGGTTGGTGGTAGCCCTCATTTGAAGGTACTCAGACCCCCACTGAGGGGATAGCCTGATCCTGCTGTTACACCCAACACCTCTCCCTTCTTACAGCCATAACCCTGTGACCCTGCTCTCCTTACTTCACCTGGGATCTAGCAGTGGCCCTTGTGAAAGTTGCACTGACAACAGCCACTGACTCCCTTCAAAGTACCTGCTGGCTTCTTGGAGATCCATAATCCATGCTGTCTCCTGAAGTGCCTGTGTGCCTTTTAATTTAGTGGACATTCCAGAGCCGATTCAATGCAGAGTTCTTGCTGATTCTGACAGATGATGTCGTGTGGACATACCAGCTCACTGGACTTTATGTGCTGCTGCTCACGATTAAGGTTGCTTTGGTCCAGTTCAGTCATCGAAAACTACTTCCGGGTTTAACTAGAAGCTTGGGTGGTTTTAATCTATCATATGTTAATAACTGGTTCTGGATTACATTGATACGATAAACATTGTCACATTGAGAAGGAGCTGATGCTTTTTTCACTCCTTCAAGATCTCAAACTGCTCTACCCATGGATCCATATGAAATAACCATGGTGGATGGTGCTCATAGCACTTTTCAATTATTAACTCTGTCAAGCCCTTTACAACACGAACCCCAAGCTTATTTTTCCATTGTTAATATTATATGTTTGCCTATAAAACTACATTTACTAATCCCCATCCTGCCTTACACCCAGAATTCACAAATGTAGGAAGTTCACAATTTGCATTAATCTCTAAGAATGTATTCATTTTGGAATTGCCAGACTGATGGTTTGCTGGTTGGAGGACAGTTATGTTTGATTCTTTCCCTTCGGATGTGAGGTGTGTAAGTCTCTTTAAATTGGAGGACCTATAATCTCTTGAAATTTCCTTCGTAACAGACACCTTCCCTGCTAAACAGGCAATTGCTTCTTTACACAATCCTTAATTATTGCACATTAGTCTTCCCTTCTCAGTGGTGACATCCATGGAATTCTGTGCACAAGTCTTCAATGAGTGCCAGCAGATTTTATCCTGAATCCATTGGAAATGCATGCTGAAGCATGTCAACATTTTCCTTCAACATGTTAATTGATTTGTAATCTCTCTTTCACCCTTAGAGATTGCAATATGTTCACTTCCTCTGTTTCATGATTAGAAGATTGCCCTGGCTTGGAATGATCACTGTCAATCATTGAGCATTCTTCCTGAGAAGATAAGGAAGTCAAATATTTTAGCGAGTTTTGAGAGGATTTGTAGCTCAGGTTGAGGTTGTGGATGTGAGTTTGCTCGCTGAGCTGGAAGGTTCGTTTTCAGACGTTTCGTCACCATTCTAGGTAACATCATCAGTGAACCTCCGACGAAGCGCTGGTGTTATGTCCCACTTTCTATTTATCTGGTTAGGTTTCCTTGGGTTGGTGATGTCATTTCCTGTTCTTTTTCTCAGGGGATGGTAGATTGGCTCCAAATCAATGTGTTTGTTGATGGATTTGTTTGTTGAACATACAGATGAGGAAGGACACCACTTTGATTGGGACAACACGTCCATCCTAGGACAAGCCAAACAGAGACACGCACGAGAATTCCTACAAGCATGGCATTACAACCGAAACTCCACCAACAGACACATTGATAATGTGTCTGTTGATGGAGTTTCGGTTGTAATGCATTGCTTGTAGGAATTCTCGTGCGTGTCTCTGTTTGGTTTGTCTTAGGATGGATGTGTTGTCCCAATCAAAGTGGTGTCCTTCCTCATCTGTATGTTCAACAAACAAATCCATCAACAAACACACAGTTCACCACAGCACCATGTGAGGAAGTGCCAACCAACCAACAATGCTAACCTTAGATTCACGGCATGCAACTGTGTCAATAACATCTAATTGGTAGTCACAATGATACATGCTTGGTGAATGTGGTCAATATAATAGGTATACCATATGGACAAACAGCAGGAAGGCTGAAATCTTTACCTCCATCCAAGTGATAGACCCAAAAGTAATAGACAACATGTATGAAATATCAAATGTGTTACTGCAAATATCCTTGATGTATCTTACAAAAGAAGCACTCAGGAAGATGGCACATCATGATGCAGTTCACACAAGATGAGCAAACTTTCCCTATAATGGGTCTACCATCCATTGGCATTGTCCATCTTAAATGCCAATTCAGGTCTTTAAAATTAGCACCTGAAATCTTTCATGTTATTAAAACAGGTGGCCAATACTGTCGACGAGTATGCACAGATCTGCATATTATCACTACCTGGAAGATAACAAATCCTTCAGTTGCCATGTCAAAGGTGAACATGGCATATTAAGATTTTTAGGTGTCTTCCAATGAAGTCCCCAAAATAGGTTGGTTATAAAAAGTAAGGCCATGAGTTAGAAGATATTGTGCTAGCATGGATTAATGATTGGCTAACAGACGGGAAGCACAGAGTAGAAATAAATACTTTATTCCACATTAGCAGCCGTGACTAGTTGAGTACCACAAGGATCAGTACTTAGGCCTCATTCATTTGTTTACAATATATATTGATCAGAATAATATAATCCCCTACAGTGTGGAAACAGATCCTTCGGCCCAACAAGCCCACACCGACCCTCAGAGCATCCCAGCCAGACCCATCCCCCTTTAAGCCCCCCTAATCCAGGCAGTTCTTGAATGTTACAGGCAATTTAGCATGGCCAATCCACCCAGCCTGCACATCATTGGACTGTGGGAGGAAACCAGAGCACCCGGAGGAAACCCATGCAGACACAGGGAGAATGTGCGGACTCCACGCAGACGGTCGCCTGAGGGTGGAATCAAACCCAGGTCCCTGGTGCTGTGAGGCTGCAGTGCTAACCACTGAGCCACTGTGCTCAAATTGATGATTTGGATATGAGTGCCAAATGTAATACTTCCAAATTTGTGGACTGTACAAAGCCAAACGGAATGTGTGTCTTGTGTTTTATGATGCAAGGTGAAGCATGGCGATAGTATCACATGGCATGATTGAGAGTGGGACTTTGTCTCCACAAGGACTGTGTGGTTATCACTTTCACGCCTATTGGCTCACTCACCACCTGCTGCAGACCCAGCCTAGCAGCCATGCCCTTTAGGCCCCGACCAGCTTAGACCAGATTGGCGTTGCTGAGCCACACTTGATGATGGGCATTGAGGTGCTCAGAGTATATTTTGCAGCCTTGCCACCCTCTTTTCTTCCTCAAAATGATGTTCAACATTGACAAGTATTGAATCATGAGTTGAGGGAGGATGATGCATAGTAATAAGCAGAAGAATCCCTGGCCCCTGTTTGAACTGGTGTCCTGAAACTTGATAAAAATCAAAAGAAGTGCAGATGCAGTAAATCAGGAATGAAAACAGAAGTTGCTGGAAAAGCTCAGCAGGTCTGGCAGCATCTGTGAAGAAAAGTCCGAGTTCATGTTTCGGATCAGATGAACGTTCCTCAGCACTGTTCTGAGGAAGGGACACCAGTATCGATGTTAGGAACTACCAGGGCAACTCTTTGCCAACTGTATACCACTGTGCTGGCACCTCTTCTGAGTATGAGCTGCCAGTGGGAGGGGATGTATCCGGGGATGGTGATGGTGGTGTCTGGGATGTGGTTGGTAAGTATGATTCTGTCAGTATGACTATGAGAGGCTCTTGCATGACTCGTCTATTAGACAGTTCTCCCAACTTTGGCATTCGTCCCCAAATGTTATTAAGAGGATTTTGCAGGATTGACTGGTCTGTGTTTGCTGTTATTGCTTCTAATGCCTAATTTGATGTCAGGTGGACTGTGTGGTTTAATTCCTTCTGGAGACTTTCTAGTGGTTTATCTGACTGAGTAGCTTGCTAGGCCATTTCAGCATGCAGTTAAGAGTCAACAGCATTGGGCCTGGAGTCTCAGATAGGCGAGACAGGGTAAGCACAGCAGTTTTCTTCTCGAAAGGCCATCTCCCAGAGCTTGTTCTGGAAATTGCTTAACATCTCACAGTCCTGTCAACACTATATACCAAGACCTTCTGACAACCCAGGCAGGTGTTCATGACCTGCCTATCTTTATAGGCCATCCAAGGATTTGATTCTATCTCAGGTTACCATCAACTGCTGCATAAAAATAAACATACTGTGTGCTGAATGGATATTTGCAGACTTAAGCTCATAATGCAAATGAGAACTGAGTGTGCTATAACCAATACTACTGAGAATCAATCAGAAAAATCTACAAGATTAGTGTTGCATTATTTGTGAGTCCCTTTGTGCAGGTGTGCACTGGAATAATAGTTGGTTCGGTCCAAGAACTGGTGTGCTGATTGAAAAGGAAAATAGACATTATAGGCAATAGGAGGGACTAAAAGGGAAAAATAGACAATGCACATTCACAGATAATCACAAAATAAGACCTTAGTTCTTGTAATAAAGATCTAAGCTGTATGCCATTTTCT
Source organism: Stegostoma tigrinum (assembly GCF_030684315.1). Classification (NCBI taxonomy): domain Eukaryota; kingdom Metazoa; phylum Chordata; class Chondrichthyes; order Orectolobiformes; family Stegostomatidae; genus Stegostoma; species Stegostoma tigrinum. The sequence goes on from NC_081356.1 coordinate 18,093,457, forward strand.
GAAGTGTAACCTCCTCTCCCAAACATGCTTGAATAAATGTTTAAACTTGAGTAAAATGTAAAAACCTGAGTCTGACCTGGTCTAAGAAGGAATTAAGGGTTAAAGCCTTCCTCAAAACCTGTCCACCATCTACAAGGCACAAGTCAGGAGTGTGGTGGAATACTCCCCACTTGCCTGGATGAGTGTAGCCCAACAACACTCAAGAAGCTTGACACCATCCAGGACAAAACAGCCCACTTGATTGGTACTACATCCACAAGCACTCACTCCCTCCAACACTGACGTGCAGTAGCAGCAGTGTGTACTATTTACAAGATGCACTGCAGAAATTCACCAAAGATCCTCAGACAGGTCCTTTCAAACCCACGTCCACTTCCAACTAGAAGGACAACAGCATCAGATATACGGGAACACCACCACCTCTAAGTTCCCTTCCAAGTCACTCACTGTCCTGACTTGGAAATATGTCGCCGTTCCTTCACTGTTGCTGGGTCAAATCTCAGAATTCCCTCCTCAGTGGCATTGTGGGTCAACCCACAGCAGAGGACTGCAGCAGTTCAAGAAGGCAGCTCACCACCACCTTCTCAAGGGCAACTAGGGATGGACAAGAAATGCTGGCCAGCCAGCGATGCCCACATCCCACAAAAAATGAATAGAGAGAAAAAAAACACCCTTTCACTCAAGGAGTGAAAAACCTGACACCCTTCAGAGTATTTGAGATCATAGGAACTGCAGATGCTGGAGAATCCAAGATAACAAGGCGTAGAGCTGGATGAACACAGCAGGCCAAGCAGCATCATAGGAGCAGGAAGGCTGATGTTTCAGGCCTAGACCCTTCATCAGAGGGTCTGAGCCCGAAATGTCAGCCTTCCTGCTCCTATGATGCTGCTTGGCCTGCTGTGTTCATCACCCTGTTATGACCCTTCAGAGTATTTAATAGGTGATGTCAGAGAATTGTGAAAGATAATTTATAAATTGAAAATACATTTAATTAACAGGAATTATAGAACATCGCAAGAGATCTATGCACTATGAAGAACCTATTGGATGTAATTTTCCTAGCCCCTAATCAAAGTGGGTAACAGTGAGACAGTTGGAGAAGTAAGACCATGAGACCATAAGCCTGAGGAGTGGAAGTAAGGCCATTCAGCCCATCAAATCCAGTCCGCCATTTAAATCATGGCTGATGGGCATTTCAACTCCACTTCCCTGCACTCTCCCCATAGCCCTTGATTCCTTCTGAGATCAAGAATTTGTCGATCTCTGCCTTGAAGGCATCTAACGCCCCGGCCTCCACTGCGCTCCGTGGCAATGAATTCCACAAGCCCACCACTCTCTGGCTGAAGAAATGTCACCTCATTTCCGTTTTAAATTTACCCCCCTAATTTTAAGGCTGTGTCTACGGGTCCTATTCTCCCCACCTAACAGAAACAACTTCCCAGCGTCACCGCTTCTCAGCCATTCATTATCTTGTAAATTTCTATTAGATCTCCCCTCAACCTTCTAAACTCTAATGAGTACAATCCCAGGATCCTTAGCTGTTCATCATATGTTAAACCTACCATTCCAGGGATCATCCGTGTGAATCTCTGCTGGACACGCTTCAGGGCTAGTATGTCCTTCCTGAGGTGTGGGGCCCAAAATTAGACGCAGTATTCTAAATGGGGCCTAACTAGAGCTTTATAAAGCCTTAGAAGCACATCGCTGCTTTTATATTCCAACCCTCTTGAGATAAATGACAACATTACATTCTCTTTCTTAATCACGGACTCTACCTGCAAGTTAACCTTTAGAGAATCCTGGACCAACACTCCCAGATCCCTTTGTACTTCTGCTTTATGAATTTTCTCACCATTTAGAAAATAGTCCATGCCTGTATTCTTTTTTCCAAAGTGCAAAACCTCGCATTTACTCACATTGAATGTCATCAGCCATTTCCTGGATCACTCTCCTAAACTGTCTAAATCTTACTGCAGCCTCCCCACCTACTCAGTACTACCTGCCTGTCCACCTATCTTTGTACCACCAAGTAACACCAGAGATGGGTTTCTTGACATCGAAATAAAATGTCCGATTCTGCAACCAGGTTTTGAATGACAAAGTGAGCATTGCACTAATGAGTGGTAAGCGGCCTATTTTCTTCTATTTGCATTCATGAGCACACCATTATTTCCTAATCTGACCTCATTGACATATCATCTGTTTGACGCACGTGCCAGAGAGTCACTTGATGGTGTTAACTCTTGGTATGAAAGTCAGAGTAGGTACCTGCTCCTCCAGGGCTCCACCATTCCCTAAAACCTCAGGCCATGCTCCAAAGACAGCAACATCTGGTAGCCTGCATCTGTGGAGGTAGGCATCAGAATATCCAGACTCGCTGCATTATCACGGCACATATCTGACCTGCTTACAATACAATTGCAACTTCATTGTTGTACTGTGGAGTGCAATGGCACTGTTATTGTAATGTTGTTGCCAGGTTGCTTTGCACCCATCTCTTGCATTCAACCAGAGTGCAGCTTAGGGCTTCTCACTTGCTCTCTTAGTGCTCACTTGTTTTAGATCTCACAGCATCACTGCATTTTCTTGCCTTTTGTGCTTTTTGCCACTTCAATCAGAACTTAAGGGGTCACGGTACTTCGGTCTTGCCTTGCTGCTTAGTATGAACATGAAGCCAAGCAGCTTGTTAAGGTTGTCAGCACTGATCAGTCAAAGGGATACACATGTTACTGTACCATGCTGCACTATGCCAATGTTACACATGTGCAATGTGCCAGCAGCAAATGTAACAAACACACTGTATGTGCTTGAACCAAATGGCTATGTCCAAGGTGTCTCGGTCAAATCAAGGGAGGTATATTTCAATCAGGGAGATCCTGGCACTGTAAGTCAAGGACAGCATCTGATATAAGTCTAAGAGTCTGGACACAGTCAGTTGGCTGCTTGGGGTGGTCGGGGTTCGGGGATCTGTATCACTGCATTCTGGCGAGTTGGCACAGTCTGTCCTGCAGGCCCAGTATAACTAGTATGGTACCTGTCAGGAAGGAAGCTGCACAGAGATCAGTCAAGGGCCCAGTCGCCTATCAGTCAGGGGTGAATATCCGAATTGGTTGGCATGTTGTGCTCGTGGGAATGGTGGAGTGTAGGCCATGGTCAATCCTGGGATCCGCTCAGTGAAAGTCAAGAGTGTTAATAGATGCCACTGTTATAGTAGGGAAGTTGCAAAACTCGAGTCCAGGGATTGGAGGCCGTATGCTGGGATGAACAGGGGGCGATATTTGGAAAGGGAATAACTCAAATATAAGTGGGGAAGACAACAGTATATTGAAGGACATAAGTTACAGTGAGAAGGGGATCGTCAACAGTCACACCCACCCTGGCTTCAATAGGAACAGTGTAGCACAATGGCTGACATGAATAAGCTGTAGTGCTGAGTGTCAGGGAATAACGTTGGGAGATACAGTCACAATTCTGAGAGCTGTGTAGAAACATGTTGAAGCTCAGTACTGATGGGACTAATGAGGAATGCAAATAAGGAATGATCTCTGACATTTGGGATGGTCGCTTTGATCACCAGGTCGAGCTGCTCACCATGCTAAATTTGACCTGCATTGCTTCCACATTCATTCAAAACATAAATGTTCAAGTGGAAATTGAAAATCGCTGCGATTGTACTTCACTTTGGCATTTTTTTTCTGGTTGAACTCTACTTGAGCTCAGGCTGTACTTATGGATGACACACAGCCCTTCTGGGACAACTGCACTAATCAGGCACTTTCACAGTGCAGGTTGAAGTAATCTGGAATCACAGCACCCTGCATGCGAAGTGCGTGCAGTGTGTAACCGTGTGGGATACAGATCCTGCCCACAAGCAGTCATTGGACATTGCAGGTTGATCAAGGTTAATGTTGAAACAAAAGTAATCGCAGGCACGCTGGACCACAGTTCACAAATACAGTCTTGTAGGCTGTACATTGACATACAGCTGATTCCCTCTCACCTTAAACCGTGAATATTAACCAGCATGCTCTTATATACGTTTCTGTCTTTTTCAGGAATGGAGAGAAAAGGTATCAGTAATTATACAGCATTTATGATCTCCTACCACATTTGCACAGCTTGGCTTGTGCCACATTCATTATGAGTCAAGTCGAAGGTTTATGCAGAGGCATTTCATGGCCCAACTTTTCTACAATTGGCTGCTTTCAAAATCCACTGGGTTCTGTGTGGGATCTCAAAAATCCCTGACCTATAAATGTACCAGGCTGTTACCAATATAATTCGTGCCAGACCACACTGCTTCATCTCCAATTCTCCATGACAAAGTCAATACTGCAGCATGAGCAATAGGCTTTGCCATGAGAGCTGGCCACTTCCTTGTGCATGGCACTACAGGTTGTGCACACAACATGTTGAGAGGCCCATTTCATAGCACAACTGACTTCAGCAGAAAAGGTTTCCGTCTAACACCTGTGATCATCAGTACCGCATCTTTGAGGCTTGGGCTTGGTACACTTATATGATCATTATATCCTTGGAAATTGCCTTGTTTCTGTTATATTTCAAGGTTAGATATCTTACAGGGATGGTTGCTGAGAGATAAAATGTACCATCTGCAACCTTGCAACTCCACTATGTAATGTTTTGACTGAAACTGAGCGTAGATACAACGCAGCCCGTACTTCCAACGGAGCCTTGATAGAATGGAAATAAACACTATGAAAATGAAGTTCTGATGACTGGATCAGGTTGGGGGGAGAGTGCCATACAATGATTGTTGATTAGACAGATGACAATGTAAAAAAGTAATGTATTTGAAAATGTACACTATTACTAATGGCAAAGGATCAGCCATTTCATCTTTGTGTCTTCAAAAGCATTTTGTTTCATTTCCCTTCAACTATGTACCATGATGGGCAGCTCTTGGATGACACTGTTTGGTCTGTTGCACAGCTGAGCTTTAAAAATGGTTATGGTATGGGAATGTTAGGAGATGCAAATGTTAGTGCACACTTCCATCTTTGCTATAGTGTGTGGTGCACAGTTAATGAGGCAAACTGCAGAGAATAGCACAGGGGAACTCGCTAGAGCTCATAGAGAGAAACTCTTCATGGAACTCCCTAAACTTGACATGTAAAAGTAGCTAGTAAAATTCAGTCTGCTGTCTTTGAAGGAACACACAGGTATCCTTTATTATGGACCAGACCAAACCCCTCAAAATGTTCTGAAGATAGTCTAGACCTTAACTTTTTCTTATCTTAAAGGTAAGTGGAAGGTGTTGCATTCCGGATGCAATTCGATTAGTCAAACTACCAGATTTGAAGCAAAACACATTTTATTCATACACTATAGTTAAATACAACAAAAGAAAGAAAAAACTTAGAATAACTTAGCACTATTGGAAACTCAATAGAATGATAAATATAGTAACTATTAATTATTAACTGTTCCAAGAGAGTAACATCCCATAAGCACATGTTTGGCAAAGGAAAATTTGGGAAAATTATTGTTCTCACAAGCAATTCCAACAGCAGGAGGGATAAATATCAAGAGAAACCTCTGAGATAAAGAGTAGGCGGGAGACATGTACTGCAGCTTCCACCCAGCTTCAAGACCTAGCAACAGCTATTGAAAATTAAATCTAAATATCCTGGTTCAGTGGGATATTAACTCCACTCATTCAGGCTGCTTCTATTGTTCCAACTTAAGAAAAACCCAAGTCCTCACAAGCCAGTTACTGTATTGGATCCAAATAGACAGCTTGTACCTCTGTCTAAAACCTCTGTTCAAAACAAAAGACAAAATATACCTCTTAAAGCCACAGTATCACCATCGCCTTCTTTCAAAAATAGTACTATGCTAAGTAATAAAGACCAATTTACATTATTTTACATGAGTAGAAACACCAATCCAAACTGTTGTATGTGCCATTCATCTATTAATCCAAAGTGTAATAAATCACTGCTTGGGTTTGGCTGGAGTACAGGGCAGAATTATCGTAATATCCAAACGATATAGGTAGTGGTAAGACAGTTGGAAGCATGTGGTGAAAGTGAAAATTGTGACTCTCAATTTGGAAACATTTTCCCATTTAAAGTATCAACAACTAAATGAAAATCCTGATTGTAACCAGCGATGGCTCTACTTCCATTAGTTTGTAATTCATTATTATTTCACCTAATTTCTATGTATGTTGTAATCATCCTGGGTATTGGTGAGATGTTAGATGGTGCCAATTTCCAATTTAATGTCAGAGATAATGGGAATTATAGATGCTGGAGAATCTGAGATAAAAAAGTGTGGAGATGGATGAACACAGCAGGCCAAACAGCATCATAGGAGCACAAAAGCTGCTTGGCCTACTGTGATCATTCAGCTCCACACTTTGTTATGTCCAATTTAAAGTCAGCTCACTGGCATCTTCTTCAGGCCTCCATGTTGCCCGACATCTTTGGGTACACTCCCTGGGCAGCAACTACCACTACCCTTCATCTGGCTTCACCATATCACCTTGGCACATCTCAGTAATTTCTAGTGTGCACTTGCAATTTTGAACTGACTGACAACTTACATCGCAACGGTCTCCAGACTGCTTTGCTTGCAGGGACTTACCCCATGACATGCATCAAAGAGGGTGTAGATCAGCTTGCTTTCTCAGTGCTCACTTAATTTGTGCTTACATCCAGCTCTGTATTACATTTTTGCATATTGCTGCTTTATTCAGAACTTACAGGAGCACAACAGCTCTCTGTTGTCTTGCCTCAGCTTTTAGTGCAGATAAAACAAAAGCAGCTTGTCATGGTTGAGTAATTGACCAGCCAAGGGAATGAATAAGTTGGCGTGTTGAACTATGTTACATCAACGGCAGGCCCAGAGCATGCATCAACGGCTTATTCGGTAAACACACTGCACATGCTTCAACTTGCGGCTGAGTCTAAAAATCTAACAGGAGTTGTTCTAAGTCAAGTGAAGAGGGTCGATGTGATGGCATGCTCTGTCTGACCAATCAGTTAAGGGCATTGACCAAGCTCATTCTAGGGAGTTGGCCATGGTCAGTTTGGCACTTGCTGCGATCAGGGTCTAGGGATGAGTCCTTCCAGTCCTAGGATTGAGCCACAATTTTTCTTGTGGGTCAAGTTCTGCAAGGGATTACCAGTAAATCACTTGGCGGCTGGACATCCTCTGTTGGGAATTCCCTCCCAAGCTGATCTGGGGATTTGGGTGGTAAACAGCAGAAGGTTTTGCCATTAGGCAGTAACGTGATGTGGAATATGGGAAACTCAGGTGTGGTGATAGGTGTCAGTGGATTGGAATATAGAGGGAGAAATCATTGTGAGCAGGACCTTTCTAGATATGATAGAGGGAGCTGATATAGCATGGGACGGCACTCGTTTATCACCAGTACTTAGGCAGCAGTTGGGGGCACTGTTGGGAATGATGTTTGGCAATGCAGTGGACCTGCAATGAAGGAGGATTATTGTGAATTATAGCAAGAACTGCAGATGTTGGAGTCAGAGATAAGACAGTGTGGAACTGGAGGAACACTGCAGGACATTAGAGAATCAGGTTCCCGACACGATGTGTCAACTTTCCTAGCCCTCTGATGTTTTTTGGCCTGCTGTGTTCCTCCAGCTCCACGCTGTGTTATAATTATGGATACTAATTAATTGTTAAATAAAAGCGTTGCATGGGAATGTGGGGACGCTCAAAACCAATTAAAGGCCAATAGGTGCTTGGTCTTCAGCAGTCCAGTGGTTTGGGGTGTTTCTTCCCTGACCTACTGTGGATATGTGCCAGTCATGTGCTCACCAGAATGTGCTTCCCATTCTAACCTAGCTAACATATCGACTGAGGTGAAAATATTTTGGGCTGGTGGAGGCTCCAAGAGGAAGCCTTATCCTCTGAGAGATCTGCGGCTTCTTCATCAGAGATAGGGGAGGGGCTGTTCTCTTCAAGGCAAAGGCTATGTGGATCACTGGTGTCTGCAGAAAGTGAGGGAATGAGTTGTATGGTAGGGCTAGAAGCCTGAGCATCTTTAAATATGTTCATAGCGGTGAAAATGAGGGAGGCATCACAATGAAACTTTGTTGGTCGTTGGGACGTGGAGGCCTCAGCATCATTATGTGTGGTGACAGACCTCTCCTATGAACTCAAAGATTTTTTTTCTTGTATATGGTGAGGTGATGAATCTCGGTTGTCCTGTCACCTATGTTGGCCCTTTCAGTCCTAGCATGAGCTGTTTTCTCCAGCAATGAGGCAAAGGAGGGAGGATTGAGTGAGATGAAGGTGGATGGAACAGCTGTTGGTGTTAGTTCAGGTGGAGGAAAGGTGGTAGGTTTCTCAATGAATGAGTAGGCAGCACAGTGGAGGGCTTAGTGGTTTAGCAGAATGAGGTGGGTCATTAACATTCTGGCAGCATTGATGTGTGTTCCTTCAGATTAGATCATTCTTCTAATGTTTAGTTCCTGGAAACAGTGAGCACTTTTGCCTCTGCAACAGCACAATTCAAGAGCAGGACCATTAAAGGCTAGTCAAGTAATTAATGAGGTGAATAGTGGAGAATTGCATGAGCAAAAGTCATCAGGGTTCATGGAGGGAAGCCTTCCATGTAATTCCCAAGAATCAGCACTGAGCCAAAATATGGCACAGCTCATTGTATGTTGTTCCAGAGACACCACACTTTAGGAAGGGTGTATCAGCCTTGGAAAGGTTTCAGGAGAGAAATTGGAGTGGGACCAGGAATGAGCAATTCAGTTAAACATGGATATTTGAGAACTTGGATTGTTTTCCTCAGAGTGAGAAGATTAAGGGGGGAATTTAATACAAGCATTCAAAAGTAAAGACTGAAATAAATTGTTTCCATTGGCAGTAGGGTTGGTAACCAAAGGACACAGATTTAAGATACCGCGCAGAATTACCAAAGAAGAGACGAGAAGAATTATTTTTATGCAACCACATGCAATATAGTTGAACAGAATCCTGTTACAGGTTTACAGGATAGTGAGAAATATGTAAATAACTGTTTAAATTGGTCTTTTCAATGTTCCAATTCCCTGGTGTTGAATCTGCTTATAACCATTATTTCAGGCAATGCAATCCTGATCAGAACTCTCCACACAAAAAAAAACTCAACTTATCTATTCTCCTGCCAGTTGAAAACATTTCTCTTTATTTAATCTATCAAAACTCATCATAATAAAATAAATTAATTATTGGTTTCCTGACAAGTGGAAAAGATTTACTGTGAGATCATCTTCAGTTCATTGATCATTCGAAGTAAATTAATGAAAATAGTTTCATTTTTCCATCGATTCCACCACAAGCATTGATTTAGTGTTTCAGTATATGGAGACCATTTCATTGAAAAGTAAGAGAAGGATGCTGGGTGCAGTGGTGCGTGTGTGTGTGGGGTCTACCACATGGTTTTGGCCGACTAGGAAATCTCTTTCTAACTTATTATCTGCCATAAGCTTATCAGAAGGATGTGCAGATTGATAATCAACCTGACTGGCAGAGCTTTGAAACAGCCTCTGGTGCCAGCAATTCAGGAGGTGGGACTTGAACGTGGACGTTACAGCTCAGTGGTCCAACCGCTGCATCACAAAACCTCCTTCCAGAAGAGTGGCCTCAGTATGTCTGATGAGGTAGGCATCACAACAAGGGAGGCAGATTCCCACAACATTTACCCATATAGTCAGACTGGTCAGGTTATAGAACTTGACCAATTAATCCCAAAAAATTGAAGCTGCTAAACCAGGATCTGTAATTCTGCTAGTAACAGGACTATTGGAAATCCTGGTAGGTGAAAATGGCACCGCTTATGCTTCTGACCACTTCCAGTGCAGCTTGCACTATACTTTACAAAATGTGTTTGAACATACGTGCAGGGTGTGTAAAACATCTGGAAGGCCGTTTTCCTGATGTCAGATAATAGTTCTAGCTGATTTGATGTTAAGAAACTTGGCCCTTGTATATCCAATGAGCACCTGCCCTGGCAATTCCCTGACAATGCCTGCTGCCCAAAGCGCTGTCACTCGCACCCCTTCCCCAGCCCCATCCTGTCCCCTTACTCACATTAGTTGAAAGGCAAAACATTGATCTGCTGGGGTGTATGATTTACCCCTGCATGGGCAGTTTTTGGAAGTATAATGCTGAATTCATGAGTTTTTCTGGATAGCTGTGCTTACAATCAGGTACGACAAGATTTGGTAGCCAACATATGGAGGTTTGCTCTACCTTTCAGTCTTTGATTTGACCAGTAAATGGAGTGAAAGCTGCAGATAGGGACATTCTGTGACGTGCCAGGGGGAGGAGACAGTCTGCGAAAGAACACTTTACTTCCCTTTCTCCACCTTACCCAGGTGAAGCAACTCAGGTTCAGCACGAGGGTGGTTGCCGAACCGTGTCATGCCCTACAACCTGACCTGGAAATTCGCACCAGAACAAGCACAGCTCTGCCAATATGGTCAATGAAAACCAAAAGAACCATGGATGCTGTAACGCAGGAACAAAGACAGAACTGACAAAGGGTCACCTAACCAGAAATGTTACCTCTGATTTTTTTCTTCACAGGTGTTGCCAGACCTGCTGACCTTTTCCAGCAGCTTTTGTTTTTTGTTCCCGCTAATTGGCTCAATGTCACAGTGGCATGGAACCTGTGTGTCCAGTCCTTTACAGCAGAAGTGGGTCATATTGCAAACATATCCCAGTATCCCACCAGTCATCTTGGAGTATCTTGGAGAGAATGGAGACCACCTATACTGCAAGAGAGTACATACCCCCACCCCCCACCCCCAGAAGGGCCAAGCAGGGTGAGCGGGCCAAGACAGCAGAATTCTTGATGGTGCAATTTCTTTGCATCTCTGTGACAATGGGGAGAAATACAGGAAATGCGAGGAATACCATTCTTTAAAGTGTGCCTGCTTCCACTTCTTCATGTTGGCAGATTCTCACTGTCCTAAAAACCAATAATGCCATTCATCCTCGGGTGTCCAGAAAGAACCAAACTGTAGCTGCTTAGTAACAGTGGCAAACAAACAAATAAGTCCTGTACATGTGATTGCAGATCATTGGTGTCTACCAGATCATGGTGACCACAGTGGGCGTTCAATGAAAACCATGAAGCCACTAGAGACCTGCTTATGGAATGGCTTTGATGTCTTGAATTCATATGGGAGTCCTCTAGTGAATCCTGGACAGTGTCTTCGAAAGTTCATGGGTGACTTGCTGTGGTCTCCATAATATTGCTAGCATGTGAGCAGAGCCAGTGCATGCCAGAAACACTAGGCGGTGAAGGAGGAATAGGATGAATAGGGAATGAAGGGAAAGGAGGAAGGGAGCAGGCATTATACATCACTTTGCTTTGGGAGCAGTTTAAGAGAGCTTTTTGAGATTCTGCTTTTAATAAAACTACATCCTCTATCCAGTCTGGGTCCACCTTTTGAGATAACAAAGAGTGGAGCTGGATGAACAAAGCAGGCCAAGCAACATCTTAGCAGCACAAAAGCTGACGCTTCGGGCCTAGACTCTAGGCCCGAAACATCAGCTTTTGTGCTCCTAAGATGCTGCTTGGCCTGCTGTGTTCATCCAGATCCACACTTTGTTATCTCAGATTCTCCAGCATCTGCAGTTCCCATTATCTCTGGGTCCACCTTTCACCATCTTTCTAACTATCTGTGATACCTGAGAATAACCTCCCTTTGGTTACCAATCAACAACAAGTCTACCCACAAATTGCCTTCTCTTTTTTATCTAGCAACACATCCAATTATATAAGTAAAAATAAACTGTTCACCTGTGTATGTTTCCACTATCTCGGTATGGATGGTGTTCTTTCTTGTAATGGTGCTCCTATACAATGTCACGCTTGTGGTTACATCAGGGCAGACTGGAAATGGTAGTGCAGCTTTAAAACGCATTACCGCAGTATGTACGGCTAGCTAAGAAAGAACGACAAGGGTCATGTACAATGGCAGGGCTGGGAGGAAAAATAATGTTGCCGTGAGAACAAAGGGACAGAACCACTGCCACTTCCAAAGGGCAGCCCCATAACGAACCCAATATTCTGTCAGAGGCTCAATTGTTGAATTGATGTGTCATCCTGGCTGCCAGCTGAGCACTGAGATTTGCATTCATGAGCCTGAAAATTAGCAAACTCTGACCTCATGAATAAAAACAATGTTGCTGGAAAAGCTCAGCAGGTCAGGCAGCATCTGTGAAGGAAAGCACAGAGTTAACATTTTGGGTCTGGTGACCCTTCCTCAGAATCTCTGACCGCATGACCTCTGCCTGTACTATAATGCAGTACTGAGATATTGCAGGGCTCAAGTGGACACTGAGACATTAGCCATCTGACACTGGGTCAAGACTGAGTCCTTAAGTCTTTCCTGGAATTGGCCACCTTCTCCATTGTAGAAATAATACCCTTCAACAACTGCACGATGCACATGTTAGAGCTAGACTTCATCGTGCTTCATGATGTTTGACAGGAGACAATCTGATGTAACTGCCCACGTACCCAACATCTGAATATAAATCGTCATCATTGTATTACTGCCCACCACTCCTTTACTGTTTTCTTCTGAGTTCACGGCAGCAAACTCTTCTGTCAAATTCTCCTGTGAGCATTCCCTCTGTGGATTTGGTGCAAGGGTTTTCCCTTTTCCTGTCCTAACTTGCTCATGCCTGGTAACTCCCAATATACAGATCCCTGGCAACATCCCTGCAAATCTTCTTTTGAAGCCTTTCAAGTTTCACAACATCCTTCCTATAGCAAGGAGACCAGAATTGAAAGCAATATTCCAAAAGTGGCCTAACCAATGCCCTGTACAATTGCAACACCTCCCAAAACTTATACTCAATGCACTGAGCAATAAAGGCAAGCATACAAAATACCTTCTTCACTATCTTGTCTACCTACGACTCTGCTTTCAAGAAACTGTGAACCTCTACTCCAAGGTCTCTTTGTTTCATAATATGCCCCAGGAACATACTGTGCAGTGTATAAATCCTGCCCTGATTTGCCTTTCCAAAATACAGCACCTCAGATTCATCTAAATCAAACTCCATCAGCCACTCCTGGGCTCATGGGCCCATCTGATCAAGGCCACATGACACCATTTGAAACATTTCAAAATATACAGTAAAAATACAATTTTCCATCTATCCAAACAGCAAAGCTTTACAGTAATCAAGCATTAGAGAGAGAATTCCCTTCTTTATCACGTTTATAATTTTGATTTTGCTGTTGCTCTCAATTCCTGCTTTTAAGTGCCTTCTCTGATAGCCTCTCCTTCGAGTTTACAAACAATTGAGCTTAGACTATGAGATAACAAGGTGTAGAGCTGGATGAACACAGCAGGCCAAGCAGCATCAGAGGAGCAGGAAGGCTGACGTTTCGGGCCTAAACCCTTCTTCAGAAAAAAAAAGTTCAGATTCTCCAGCATTTGCAGCTCCTACTATCTCCGAGCTTAGACTGTTTCAGCTTTGAATAACCCCTTCAGGGTTCTAATGAAACCCTGCTGGTCTGAAACTTTCAAAATAAACCCTTCCAGTGAAGTAACCCATTTCTAATCTTTCTGAATTAATGTCTTGATTCAGGAGGACAGTGTTAAACATCCAACTTCAACTAGGATATCTCTAAACTGAAAATAAAATTTCCTACCTTTGGCTGTTTCTACTATTCAAAAAGAAGTCACTGTCTGATCTTTCTAACTGAAAGCAGTTTAATACTCTTCAGTATTTAACCTGTCCCACCACGAAGCTCTTCCTAAAGCATTTTGCTCAAATTATCAAATTTCCCATAGCATTCCAGGAAATATTTCTCCTATTCTGGTTTAGAAACAAACTCATAATTCCAGAAATGCTGGTAAAGTAAACATTAAACCCTCTTGTACACACAGGCCAAAACCCGCATGCCACTAGCTCAGATAAATAAATGGTAGCAAAATATATGTAAGTCTCACAGTACATCACAATAGTGGCGGAAAGATCATTGACAGCTCAAATATAGCTCCTGAGGTAGCCATTGATTTAATGCCATCTCTCTTGAATAGTAATAAGGAGAATAGAATCCTCAGGCTGCCTTTTGGTTCTACACATGAAAGTATTGTTCTTCTTAAAAAGGAGGCACCTCATTATAAATATAATTAACCTGGAGGCTAGGTAATGATTTTGAAAACAGACACCCTTTTTATTTGAAATAGTAGGGTGGAAACAGAAAACTGTGGGTGGAAGAAATTACAAAATCTCCCTCGCTGTAAGATCACAGACTGACTCACCTGACAGGCAATCCTGTGAGCTATCACTCCTGTCACAGTGTCTGGCAAGTGTTAGCTGCAACAGGATGAATCAATCCCAGTAAATTATCAGACAGCTAGCTAACAATGTCATGCATATTATAGACACCCTGTTCAGAGTTTAGAAATGGGACTGCAAACTGGGAGGCAAGCACACGTCAATATTTAATTTGTTATCCTGACAGTCCGGCTGAATTGGTCAGCAGATAAAAAAAATCCAACCCTTTTATATTTATTCTTCCCTCAGGTGAGGCAAGCAAAGCTTACCTGATTGAACATGGTGGGCTAACTGTGACCACAACATCATCTGTTAGAACAAAAGAGATACTAGAAAGATAACAGACAGGTAAGCTATGGTAAGAACCACAAATCACCGCACAATCTGTCTCAAAATTAAATTGCAGCTTCTGTAAAAGGCCAAGGACTCTTCGCTCAGCAGGTCAGGCTTGCTGTATAGTAACTGGTAAGTATGGAAAATGAGGATTTATCTTGGTTTGGTAGCACAAAATTCTGGAAAGCAAGCTGTTGTACTTCACCTGATATTTTGTCCCATTGAGTTCCATGTGTTAGACACCCCCTCCCCCAATTAACTTTAAAGTTAAGCTTTGCTCTGATGAAGGGTCTAGGCCCGAAACGTCAGCTTTTGTGCTCCTGAGATGCTGCTTGGCCTGCTGTGTTCATCCAGCCTCACATTTTATTATCTTTGTTGCTGTGAATCTGTTTCTCAACTCTTCAGGACAAATCAAAATTCTGCCTTGGTAGAGGCATATATTCCCAATACTTCTCAAAATTACACCTTGCGCTTTTATTTTCAACATGTTTATGAGCTGGTCCAGACAGACTCTCTGGTTTACCTGTTACAGAGTGGAAAGTTTCATAATTAGCAGGGGTATCATGGGACACAGTGAATGATTTTGTTCTGCAGAGAAATAGTCAGCAGAGAGACACATGTGAAAATTGGTGAATAGCTGTCATCAAGCTGAAAAATTAACTGTGCTTTTCACTCTCCACAGATGGTGCCTGACCTGCCGAGTATTTCCAGCATTTTGTGTTTTTATTCCAGGTTTCCTTCAGTGCTTTGATTAATTGGATGAAAATGAGAAAGTGGATCATCAGAAAACAAAAGTCTGCAGCCCATTTTCCAAAGACTATCTAATTTTACCTTAAATTTCATTATGTTAGCGGTGACCCTGAGCTTGAAATTCCACAGGTTGATTGCCCTTTGCATTTGGTAACACACTG
The DNA here is from genome assembly GCF_030684315.1 of Stegostoma tigrinum. NCBI lineage: Eukaryota > Metazoa > Chordata > Chondrichthyes > Orectolobiformes > Stegostomatidae > Stegostoma > Stegostoma tigrinum. The sequence continues at coordinate 18,108,996 of NC_081356.1, forward strand.
TTTCATACGCACTTTCCCTCTTCCAAATGTGAACATGTGTCCCGGGGTTCTAAGATATACAGCGATCTCTGACACATTCTTGGGAGTCAGTTAATCTACTCCCTTGAGAATCTCTCATGGTGTCTTTGAACTATCACTTGTCCAGATTAAAACACGGCCAGGCTCTTCAACTTTTCTAGGAACTCAAATGACCTAAACTTGACATTAGTTGGAGTACATTTTTTTTCTGGGCTGGGTGGATGCTAGGTAATTGCTGGATTATGCACTGTCCCTGTATCTATATACCTCAAATTCCAGTAACTTTTCTGTATATGAGAATATATTTGCATGAACATGGGATGGATTTTCTGAAGAGTGGCAGTCATAGTTAGTTTGTCACTTCACTCCTACATTTTATTGTTAAGAAAGAACTCCACATTTCTGGCAGAATATTCTGAACGAGGTGGGAGGGGGGGGGTGGGGGAGGTGGGCGGCCTGCAGAAATGTGAAGTGTGCCTTAAATCCAACTGTCTCCTGGCAGTGCAGGACAGTGGGGACAAACCAAGCTACAACACCTTTTTCACAGCACTTCCTACTGTCCTTCAAGCAGCAAAGACAGCTACTTTGACAGCTCCTGTGGAAGTCTAAGTATGTGAGCTTAGAGGGCCACATGGGAAGGATATCAGTGTGACAAATGAATAGGAGGCCAGGTGAGTAGGTTGTCAGGTCAGGAGGATGTCAGTGTGCCAGGTGAATAGTGTACCAGGTGGGGAAGATATCAGTGTTTCAGGTGAGTAGTGTGCCAGGTGAGTAGGGTGCCAGGTGGGAAGGATATCAGTGTGCCAGGTGAGTAGGGTGCCAGGTGGGGAGGATGTCAGTGTGCCAGGTGAGTAGGGTGCCAGGTGGAGAGGATGTCAGTGTGCCAGGTGAGTAGGGTGCCAGGTGGGGAGGATATCAGTGTTTCAGGTGAGTAGGGTGCCAGGTGGGGAGGATGTCAGTGTGCCAGGTCAGTAGGGTGCCAGGTGGAGAGGATGTCAGTGTGCCAGGTGAGTAGGGTGCCAGGTGGGAAGAATATCAGTGTGCCAGGTGAGTAGGGTGCCAGGTGGGGAGGATGTCAGTGTGCCAGGTGAGTAGGGTGCCAGGTGGGGAGGATGTCAGTATGCCAGTTGAATAGGGTACCAGCTGGTAAGGTCTCCAGGTAAATGATTAAACGTTTATAGTATGCCAGAGTAGGAAGCAAAATAAGGTTCCAGCCAGGAGGGGCATGATTTTGCACCCAAGAAGATGAATGGAGGGGGCTTGTTATGTCCTGGTGCACAGAAGGTGTTGGGTCCTGGGGGTAGAGAGTGGGATGTCAGCTCCCTGGAAGGTAGCAGGATTGGTTGTTGGGTCTAGATGTTGGGGGAGCAGGCTCCTGGTTCCTGAAGGCTGGAGTGTCAGATTCCGGGATGGAAGTGAGGGCCCGGTCTGGCAGGGGGAGGGTGGATGTCAGGTTAGGGTAAGGAGGACATATTGGGTTTGGAGAAGATGACCTTGTCAGTGTGCGTGGTAAACTCAGGGTTAGTTTAATAGTTACGCAGGAGTTACACTGGGTTTTCAATTGTCTACCATTTTGTGGGTAACTACTTTTTTTAACTGCAGTGCAACCCCCTGAATTCTCTAATTTAAGTGTACACTTTTGGAAGATACCAGGAGTGGAAGAATTGCCCAATGGAATCTTCAATTTTATGAACAATTCCCTCAGAGATTGCTATGTTAAGGATTCTGCTGGGTCCCGGTGTACAAGTCCAATCCTATCTATGTTGTAGAAATAGCTATGTGGCCATTTGAAAATCTAGGCTAAAATATGTATATTGCTGTGGCAGCTGCCAATGGCTAAAGTTGACATAAATGGCCACCTGGGGCTTTTTAGCTGACATAAGATGGCTGAAAATGGATTAGTGGTTACATACAGCAGACGTTCACAGCCAGACTTGTAGTCTCTATACAGAGACGCTGGGTAAAATAACGAAAGAACCATAATAAAGTTCGTATGTGAAAAGACAAGAGAATTTAATCAGATTTCTATAAACAGGCAGCTCCAAACACATAAGCGTTCTAATAAAGATTACCCTTGAAAGGATCGAGAGACACTTAGGCACCGAGCAGAGTCCCAAACTTGTTATTTAGTAAAATATAGAAGGAGAAGTCTGATCCCACAGTATTCTGAACTTTTTAGATAATTGTAAATTAGAAATGCAAACCTACAAACCAACATTAATGGATGTAATTGAATTCTATTAAGCAGATAGCTGTAGGCAATAAAAAAAAATCATGCTTTGTCGACCAGGGCAGAAAAAGCAAATGGTATAGATAGATAAGCGGGTAGAGAAAGGTAGTAAAGTTGTAAACACAGGACACAAGACTCCTCTTTTATATTTCCCTTCAATACTGTCCTTGAGTGGAAAGCATAGTTATCCATAAGTGGATCCTATATTCATTCTGTTTCTGTCACTTTACTATCTCACTCATTGACTTATTTCAATGTATTTAGACCCCTTCAATGTCTAATGCTGACATGACGTTAATTCTCCCATTCACTTTCTTCTCATCGTGTTTTTTGTGAATCCTGACACTAACCCTGTTTACTTTTTCGTCTAGCTGGTCAGAGCAATTGCGTACAGGTTGAAGCAGTTATTATATTGATTCACTTACTGCTACTGCTTGTTCCCACTGTCACTTCGAAATTTGCAAGGGTATATTAGGCACTTTGCGATTTAATTATCCCTGAGAACTGGTAGAATTACTAATCCAGTATGCACATTTATTTGGAGATTTTTAATAAAAACAATTCTTGGTAAGCAAATGATCAGAATGTGTTCCATTTCACTGGGGAGCTTTTACTTTCACTACCTGGCAAATAAGCTGGCAAATCAAACTACTTGGTTAAATGACATGAACAAGGCACAAACAATGGAATAGTAGCGTTTATCACAAGTGGTTGAAAGTTACACTATAAAGTTAGGAAAATTTTGGTTAGATGTTCTGATGGAGGTTCACTAGCTCTGAACCTATTGATGCTGCCTAGACATGCTGAGCATTTCCAGCAATTTCTGTCTTTGCTTCTGATTTCCAGCATCTGTAGTTTCTTCGGTTTTTGTTTGATTAGACCATTCCTGGTGTTTTGCATTCAGCTTTCTTCATCTCTCTTGATGCCTGGCAATGATGGATACTGGATGAATTGACATTTAGAGGGTGTAATGACAAAGAGTGGTAGGTGAGAGAGGTATGGTTTGGCATGAGTTCATAACATCCCAACAGTTTTTGGAATGAGGCCCTTCAGCCCAACAAGTCCACACTGACCCTCAGACATCCCACTAAGACCCACCCCCTTATAACTCACCTAGTCTACACACCACTGGACACTATAGGCAATTTAGCATGACCAATCCAATAAACTTGCATAAATCCAGCTAAATCCACCCAGCATGCATTCTTTGGACTGTGGGAGGAAACCGGAGCATCCGGAGGAAACCCACGCAGATATGGGGAGAACGTGCAAAGCCCACACAGATAGATGCCTGAGGCTGGAATCAAACCCAGGTTCCTGGTGCTGTGAGACAGCAGTGCTATCCACTGAGCCACCATACCACCCCTTAGCTGGCACTAAGTTTGCATGGGGTCTGTAAAGGGCCATGTGGATGGATAAAGGGCCAAAGCTTTGCATAAAAGCGTGAATATCTTTAGAGGTGGTAGAGGAATATTGATTGACATAGTGGATCTGAGAGGTTATGGGGAGTTGGGGGCATGGGGTGAGGGCTGAAGGCTAGAGGGGGTTTCTTGATTGCTTTTCCTTACAAGCCCTGGAATGCCGAGGTTGCCCTTTGACTAGGTTTCTGAGGAATTGCAGGTTAAATCTCTGTAAGCATTCATCACCTACATGCTTCCAGTCTAAAAATAAGAACAGGCATTCTCTAGAGTCAGGTTTGCAGAATTTTTCTAACTGACCTTCGGATTTGAGGGCTAATATCTTTGCACTCCAGACTTTGCGCTCTCTTTGAGACCCCCAATTACCAGCAACTTAGAAGCTCACAGCACATAATTTTATAACCTTCCGTTTCCGAGGGCTGGATAATTTATGTGATATGCACACTAGGGTATTGGTAGAGAAGGATCTCCACTTTTACTTCTCAAATCTTCTCATCAATTACGCAATCTTTGTACTCATTCATAAAGGAGCCTGAACAAGGTGGAGAAGGAATAGAATTTGATTATTCATTAGTGATTCACTGAGAGCTTTCAGTAGATGTGGATCTCTTTCCAATCATGGGAATCAAATCTATGAGAAATTTAGAGTATGAGTAACAACAGGTTGGATCAATCCTACAAAAATTAATAGCAAAATCAAAATAGAATACAGCTCAGCAGGAAATGGTGGGAGTTTGTGGTGGCTCGGTGGTTAATACTGCTGCCTCACAGCACCAGGAACCTGAGTTCAATTCCAGCCTTGGGTACTGTCTGTGTGGAGTTTGCATGTTCTCCTCGTGTCTGTGTGCGTTTTCTCCAGGTGCTCCAGTTTTCTCCTACTGTGCAGAGATGCAAGTTTATTGGATTGGTCATGCTAAATTGCCCATAGTGTCTGCGAATGTGCAGGCTGGATGGGTTATACATTGGCAATACATATTTACGAGGATTGGGTAAAAGGGTGTGGGTATGGCTGGGATGCTCTTCGGGGGTCAGTGTGAGCTTAATGGGCAGAATATGGAAAGGAAAGGGAGACAATGATAGGTGGATGGAGGTAAGGGGTTATTTTGATTGCCCTGTGGGAAGGGTGAAGCAAATAGGTGAGTTGGAAGATGGACAGGTTAGGTCAGGCCAGGGAGGAGGGGGAGGATTGGACATGGAATAAGGCTGGGGCTGGAGGGATTTTGAAGCTGGTGAAGTCAATGTTGAGGCCATTGGGATTTAAGCTCCCAAGGCAAAATATCAGGTGTCATTCCTCCAGTTATGTGGGATGCAGAGACAATAGTGGTTTTAAAAAGGGAATTGGATAGAACGCATAAAGAAGAAGAACATTTGCAGGGATGTGTGGAAAGAGAGGGAAAATCAAATTAACTGAATTGCTCTTGCAAAGACATGATGCAGACTTGATGGGTTGAATGGCTTCCTTCTGCGCAGGCCATAGTCTTAGAGCATTGCAGTATGGAAAGAGGCCTTTTGTATCATTGTGTCTGTGCTGGTCATCAAGTACTTATCTACTCTCATCCCATTTCCCAGTATTTGGCCCATAGCCTTGTATGTGATGATGTTTCATGTGTTTATCTAAATTTTTCTTAAATGTGCAATAGATCTTGTTTGTAACACCCTTTTAGGCAGTAAGTTCCAGATGCCCTCCATCTGTTGAATGAAAAAAAATCTTAAATCCCCTTTAAACCTCCTGCCTCTCACCTTAACTCTGTGTCCCTTAGTAACTGATCCCTCTGTTAAGTAGAAGAGGTTTATTTCTATCATTTCTGTCTATAACCCTCATAATTCTGTCGACCCCATTCAGGTTCCCTTCACTTCTCTGTGACAATCTAGAACAAAACCAAGAACTGTGGGAGCTGGATATCTAAAATAAAAACAAATTGCTGGAGAAACACAGCAGGTCTGGCAACATCTGCGGAGAGACAGCAACGTTAATATTTTAAGTCCAGCAACCCTTCATCAGATGGAAGGTTCCTTCTAGTCTTTCTTCATAATTAAACACTCCAGCCCAGGTAACATTCTTGGTGAATTTCCTTAGCACCTTCTACAGTGCAATCACATCCTTCCAATAGTGTGAAATATAGAATTCCTACAGTGTGGAAACAGGCACTTTAGCCCAACAAGTTGATACCAACTGTCAGAACAGCTCACCAAGACCTGTCCCCCTATAATTCACCTAATCTACACATCCCTGTGCACTATGGGCAATTTAACATGGCCAAGCAACCTAGCCTGCACATCTTTGGACTGTGGGAGGAAACTGGAGCCCCTGAAGAAAAGCCACGCAGACACGGGTGGCTAACTGAGGCTGGAATCAAACCCAGGTCTCTGGCTCTGTGAGGTAGCTGTGCTAATCACTGTGCCACTGTGCCGTGTGGTGACCAGAGTAGCCCACAGTACTCCAGCTGAGCATAATTACTGTCCAATACGGTGCCATGCTCCTGTTTTCTATGTCACAATTAATAAAATCAGGCATCCTTCAAAACCACCCTATCCCATCATTGTGTTGCCTTCAGGTTTATATTAAAAGCACGCCAATGTCCTGCTGATCCTCAGTACTACCCAGGGTTTTACCATACATCATACACAATATCACACACTTTGTTGGTCTTTCAACGTGTCACCTCAGATTAATCAGGATTAAACTCCATCTACCAATTGACCAGTCTGACTTTATTATCCTACAGTCTAAGATTTGCCTCCTTGATATTTACCACACCCCCAAGTCTTGTGCCATGTGTGAGCTTACTGTTAAAACATGGAAATATGGAAAATAAAGTAGGAATAGTCCATTCAGTCCTTTGAACCCGTATTGCCACTCAATATGATCATGACGGATCATGCAACTGAGTACTTTGTTCCATCTTCTCCCATGCCCTCTGATTCGTTTAGCCCTTATATCTAACTCCTTGAAAACATTCAATGTTCTTGCTTCAACCATTTTCTGTGGCGGAGTATTCCATAGGTTTGCCACTCTCTGGGTATTGACATTTCTCCTCATCAAAGTCCCAAATGGCCTACGCTATATCCTTAGACATTGATCACTGTTTCTGGATTCGCTGGTCATCAAGAACATCCTTCTTGCATTTATCTTGTCTGGTCCTGATAGAACTTTATGGGTTTCTACAAGATCCTCCCTCATTTTTCTAAACTTGTGTAATACAATGCTACCCAATCCAATCTTGTTTCATATGTCAAAACATCAATTATACATGTCTAAATCATTAATATATGCTGTAAACAGCAAGGGACCCAGGACTGAATTCTGTTGTATGCTGCGGCAAAAATACAAGTTGCTCGATAAGCTCAGTAGGTATAGCAGCATCTGTGGAATGAAATCAGAATCAGCACTTCAGGTTGAGCTACCCTTCCTCATTGGTCCTGAAATGTTAAGTCTGATTTCTCTCCACAGATGCTGGCAGACCTGCTGAGCTTTTCCAGCAATTTCTACTTTCTCTCTGATTACAGCGTCTGTAGTTCTTTCAGGTTTTCTTCTGTGGTATACAACTGGGCACAGTTTCCAGTCACAAAAGCAACCTTCAGCCTGCACACTTTGTCCACTGCCACAAAGCCAATCTTGATCTAATTTTCCAGCAAACGTTGGGTCCTCATTGCTCTCACCTTCTTGGCCAGTCTCCCCTGCATGATCTTATCAGAAATCTTTTCTGGAGGCCATGTAGACTATATCAACTGCACTACACTCATGCACACACTTCATCACCGCCTGGAACATCAAATTAGTTAGTCATGGTTGCCTCCTGACAAAACCATGCTTCCTATCCTTGAATGCTCCTAATCTCTCAGGCAGCTATGAATTCTGTATCTCAGATGTTTCACAGAAGTTTCCCTACTGCAGGTATTAAACTCACTATCCTCAAGTTCCCTGGTTTAACCCTCTAATTCTTCTTGAATAATGATGCCACATTAACTGTCTTTCTCATATCTGGTTTCATTCATGTGAATAGAGAGAATTTGAAAATTAGCATCTAGAGTCCTGCAATACATCTTCTTTAGATCCAGGGATTTATTCAACCTTATAATTATTAAAATCATTAATACTGTCACCCTTTCAATGATTTTCTTTCCAAATTTATGAATGTTGCCTTCCCAGATTTCAATACCTACATAGTTCTTTTTGATGATGCATACAGATACAAAGTAATTATTTAAAACATTTATGTCTTTTGGTTTCACACAGAGATTACTTCTTTTTTGATAACTCTACCTGTTGTCCTCTTGCCTCCAATATACTTATAAAATGCCTTTGGATGATCTTTTATTTTAACCACTAGTGTTTCTTCATGTCCGCTCTTTGCTCTCTTTGAGTGAACCTCTGTACTTTCTATTCTAGTTTCTACAGTTTTTAGCTCATGTTGTCTACTATAAACTTTCTTTTTTTAATTCAGTCTTGTACTTCTAGGTGTCCTAGGGTCACTGGACCTGCTTGCTAACGCCTTTCATCTTTACAGGAACAGGTTGGCATAGCACTTTCAATATTTCTTTTTTAAATGAATCCCACTACTCCAATGTAGATTTTCCTTGTTTCTGGTTCATTTTGACCAGATCTCATCTTATCATATTAACCGCAGACTTACAGCAATTTTGAATTTTTATTTCTAGTCCAACTTTGTCCTTTTCTGTAACTACCCTAAAGATTTCTAAATTATGATCAGTATCACTGAAATGCTCCCCGAATGACACTTCAACCACGTGCCCAGCTTGTTTCCCCAAAATTAGGTTTAGCACCATTCGTTCATTTACAGGAATTTCTATGTGCTGACTTAAGAAGCTCTGCTGGATTCATTTCAACAATTTTTCCCCTCTAAGCCTTTTAAATTTTGTCTATTCCAGTTAATAATGATGTCCCCCCTTTCTTGCCTGAAGATTCTAAACCCTGGAATATTGAGCTGCCAGTCTTGCCCCTCCTTCAACCAATCCATAACAGCAATAATATGATATTCCCATGTATTAACCAGTGCCCCCAACTCACCTGCCTTTCTCATAAGACATCTATTACATGATTATTTGATTTTATACGTGTTTTTCAGTAGCATTCTGGCTTGAGTTTACTATTTTTTCACTTTGAACTTGTGATATATAGCAGACTCTGCCAACAGATTTCACAAGAGACCAGTTTGTCAGTATATCTGAACTTGCATTTACCTAATGGCTCTAAAATGGGTGAATTAATTAAGAACCATTATTGAAAATAACATATTGATCCATTCCGCCAGTGAACAATCCTTCACAGATGAATTTATAATCTGCTTGTCTAACATTTATAATGATTCCATCAAAATTAATTTCAGAATATATCCAATTAATGTTCTGCTGTATACTACCTTCTGGAAAGCATAAAGCAACCAAATGAGCTACCACATAATGAGTAAACAATCTTAATGCAATTTAAAAAAATTCATTCTGATTATAATAACAGTGCTGGCTTCGTCAACATTTATTGCCTATCCTTAGTTGACCTTCAGAAAATGGTGATGGACCTTCTTTCAAAATGCTGAAGGTACTATTAAAGAATTCCAGGGTGAAGAGGATCAGTGATGAGGAGGGAACTTTGAGAAATATTTTCAAGGTAGGATGATATATTACCTGGTCACATGTGGATCTGATGGTGTTACGTACGCCTGTGAACATTCTCCTTCTAGATGGTGGAAATTACAGGTTTGGGACATGGACCGAGGACTGCTGATGCATATGAAAATTACATTTCTGTATAATAGGATGATTTCTTGATAAGTGAGGTTTGATAATGGCTAGAGCAGGTTGTTGAACAGTATGGGTTAATTTTATGAGGAGATTGTGGTATTGATGTCCTCATAGGTTAGATCAAATAGATTGAAAGTCTTTCCTGACCTTGGTTAATAGGGACAGTTGTGACATAGAACACAGTTTGAATAGGATTTGCACAGAATCTGTCCATGTACCAGCCGTCTTAATATGTTCTCCAGACTTCCAATCCTTAATCTCTGCACCGATCAGCTTTTCAATAAAAGCTGATCCTCATCTTCATAGCTCAGTGTCCATTTCCTCTTTACCTTTATCTGTGTCATAATATAGAACTGTCTGTTTTAAAGGTACCATATAAATGTAGTTCTTGTTATTATGCTACAAGTAACAGAATAAAGCATACAACACAATATCAAAATTAGTAACTATGATATGTAGTGCCTAGTAATGTTGTAAATATGTTTATGCTCTTTTGGCTGATATTTTTACCAGAATTTTAACAAGTGTTCCACAATGATTTTCCTAGAATTACCAAAGGAGATAAACCCAGAGTGAAGTTCTGCAGAGATATCTGGGGTTGAAATCTGGTGGAGGGGTGACATTAGCACTAGGACCTGTGGACACACTTTGCCAGTGGCAGCCCATTCAGTAACGGAGCAACTTCACTAAACTTCACTTCACCACCACACCCTCTGCTAACACCCCACTAGCAAAGCATTAGTAAAGGTAGAGAGAGGCCTTTAAATTGATACACACATTGTGCAAAACGAATTCCTGGCAGATAGTCTATCTCACGCATTTCCCACCGCTGTGAAAATGGCCCCTTTTCCCAGCCTTCCAGTCTATATCTGAAGGGCTGGTAAAATTCAGAACTTGGTGAGTACATTTATGATGCTGGTGTAGTTGGTTTAAAAAAAACACAATTTTTACACTAATTAGTTTAGTCTGTGTTGACAGAGCAACTTCTGAATAGTTATATACACACACACATGCACCTGAGCTGGAGGGGTGATACAGAAGTTGAATTTTGATGAAAAAAATATATATTTTGTTGATACCTTTCATCTACTATTCATCAGGACAATTCACAAGAAATTCCACTTTAAGGGGAAACCAACATTAATTCTGTATAAAAGAAGGGTAATGTTTAGATGGTCAATAGATTCTAATTGGTAGAGGCATTGCATGGAGAATGCACTAATTAATGATGATTGACAGTTAACTGCCAGGCTTTGCTTAGATTTTAAAGAAATGAAGCGAAAATGTTTCAGCCGGTTGAAAATTTTCAGCAGAAATGAACTGGTAAATGGTTGACATCTATTTTGATCAGCTGAAAGAGGTGCTGTGTACGTACGTGTCCTTTCTGTCTACAAAGGAATGCTACATTTGTGTTTTAATATGTGTAGTTTCCAGCCGCAAGTGTGCCACACTCTCATTCTGACTGACACTCATGAATTGGCTGCACACATTCAGGATAGGCCAGTAAATGTTGTTTAAGTGCAGAATCACATCTAATTTTGGAAACTCTGTTGTGAGTTTTACAAGCACAGGCTGTTCGGGTATAGTTGTTAACTTACTTGTTTTGAATAGCTGAAGGAAGATGTTGAACCCTGTTTTTTGTAGACAGGCGCTGTTACACAGTGCCTAATAGACCTGTACACACATTGTGGAATCTGAAGGAAGTTTAGCACAAGCAGCACAACAGGCCTCTTTTGGAGATTTTCAAATCTGATTGAGGTGTAAGCACAATTGTTTTGATTTTTTGCAGTAACGCAAGGCAAATATATAATCAAATTGTTGTTGCTGCCTCCTATATCCATTTATCTATGACTTAAGCCAAATACATCTGAATTTATTTATTGCTTTGTAGAATTCTTCACTGGTAGTAATCCGGTTATAGAAGCAGCCATACTGTTCAGTAGCCACACTCAGAGGGAAGGGGAACCCCCCTGTAAGATTAGGAATTGACCTTCCAGCCATGCAATTATACGTCTCCATTCAGTCAGATCATGGTCATCATAATGGGTGACACAACGTGTCAATGGCTGCCTCACAGAGATAGAGACCTGGGTTGGATTTCAGTTTTGGCTGACAGTCTGTGTGAAGTTTTTACATTCTCTCCATGTCTGTGTGGGTTTCTGCCAGGTGCTCTGGTTTCCTCTCACGGCCCAAAGATGTGCAGATAGCTGAATTGGCCATGCTAAATGCCCTGCAGCCTGCAGGCATGTGCAGGCTCGGTGGATTAGCTGATGGTTGGTAGGGGGATATAGTTCTGTGTGGGATGTTCTTTGGAGGGTTGATGCAGACCCAATGGGCAAAATGGGTCTCCACCTACACTAGAAATTAGAAAAAGGTGCAGGAGTAGGCCATTCAGCCTTTTGAACCTGCACCACCATTCAATATGACCATGGCTGACCACGCAATTTCAGTATCCCACTCCTGCTTGCTCTCTATTTCCCTTGATCCCTTCAGGTGCAAAGGGCAAGATCCAGCACCCACTTGAATATATCTAATGAACTGGCCCCAACAGCTTCCTGTAGGAGAGAATTCCACAGGTTCACAACTCCCTGAGTGAAGAAGTTCTTCTTCATTTCAGTCCCGAATGACATACCCTTTATTTCTAGACTGTGACACCTAATTCTGGACTTCTCCAACATCAGGAACATTCTTCCCACATCTAACCTGTCCTGTCCCATCAGGGTTTTATATGTTTCTCTGAGATCCCTCCCCTCGTTCTTCTAAATTTGAGCAAGTACAAGCCTAGTCAATCCAATCATCCTTCAGATGTCAGTCACTGTGGGGTTTCTAGATTGCTCTGTGACCTAACTCCATACAGCCACCTTTGCCCCTCAAAACTTAACATGTTTTGTTAATAGAAATCTCTCAGCCTCAAATTTAAAGTTAACAAATGACCAAGTATCGAATGCCATTTGCAGAAGACAGTTCCCAATCTTTTTCACCCAGCGTGTAGAAATGTTTCTTAATTTCATTTCGAAAAGTCTATGCTTACTTTTTAGGACCAGAGTAGAGACTTGTTTCTCCTACATTAAAATCCATTTCTCCACAATTTTATCCATTCATTTAATCTTTTGATGTTTCTTTCCAGTTTTATATTAGCATCTATAGTACTTCCAAACCTTCTGTTTCTGTGTCATTGATAAAAGTGGATAGGAGGTTCCCAATTCCATCATCTAAGTCATTAATAAGTGCAATAAATTATTGAAGTCCCAATACAGATTCCTATCAGACATCAGAAGTCAAATTCTGCCAATTCAAGTATCTCTTCATTCAGTCAGACAGTTGGTACACTGCAAGCCCTCACAAATAGCAATGAAACAGCAATGAACGACATCTACAAGTTCTCTGAGGACTCCACGGGAGTGGAACGGATATTTAAGAACGACAAGTCAAAATACGGAAGGGAGTTACAGGGCTTGATGAAGTAGTGCAATGATCACAACCTCTCTCTCAATGTTGGCAAAACTAAAGAACTGATCATTGACTTCGGAAAGAAAGGAGGAGAACACACCCTCACCTACATCAATGGAACTGAGGTTGAGAGGGTAGAGAGTGTCAAGTTCCTTAAAGTGATGATAACCGATAATCTGTCCTGGACTTCCCATGTAGATGCAATGGTCAAGAAGGCACAACATTGCCTCTTCTTCCTCAGGCAGCTAAGGAAATTTGGCATGTTCATAAGGTCCCTCACCAACTGGATGCAACAGATGCACCATTGAAAGCACACTGTCTGGATGCATAGCAGCATGGTATTGCAACTGCTCTGCCCAGGACCGTAAGAAGCTACACAGCCCAGACCATCACAGAACGTTTCGTCCATGGACTCCATTTACATGGCTCGTTGCTGTGGAAAGTCTGCTGCCATCCTCAAAGACCCAGCGCACTCAGGTAATGATCTCCTACAGCATCTTCCATCAGGCAAAAGATACAGAAGCCTGAACACATGCATGAGCAGGTTCAGGAACAGCTCTTCCTGCCGTTATTAGGCTGACGAATGGACTCTCCAGCCTAAAATAATGCTGATCTTGCTAATGTTGATCTCGCCTAGTGCATGCCCTGTGAAATGTTATCTGTATGCCTCTTTCTAAGACTTTTTGATCTGTATATCCTTGCTTACAATGAGATTTTCTGAAGAAGGGTCCCGACCCGAAACGTCAGCTTTCCTGTTCCTCTGATGCTGCCTGGTCTGCTGTGTTCATCCAGCTTTACACCTTGTAATCTCTTACTTACTACAATCTGCTTGGACTGTTTTTAAACAAATCTTTTTGCTGTACTATAGTATAAGTGACAATCAATCAATCAGACATACAGACTTACAAACAAGGAGCAGGGGGCATCCATTTAGCCCCTTGAACCCGCTGCCAATCAAAAAGATTATGGCTATTCTCATGGTAATCTCAAATCACATTCCCATCTACCCTTGATAAACTTTCATGCTCATGCTTGCCAGGGTTCTATGCACTTCTGCGTTAAAAATGTTCAAGAACCCTGCTTTCACCACTTTTTCAGTGAGCGTTCCAAAGACTTTTTAAATTTTAGTTTTATTCATTTACAGGATGAGGTCATCTTTGGCTAGACCAGCATTTATCAACCATCTCTAATTGCCCAGAGGACAATTATGAGTCAACCACATTGCTGTGGGTCTGGAGTCACATACAGGCCTGACCAGGTAAGGATGGCAGTTTCTTTTCTGAAAGGACTTTAGTGAACCAGTTGGATATTTCCTGTCAATTGGCAATTGATTCATGGTCATCATTAGACTCCGAATTCCAGATTTTTATTGAATTCAGGTTCCACCATCTATCATAGCAGGATTAAAGCCTGCATTCCAAGAACATTACTTGAGTCTCTAGATTAACATTCCAGTGATAATACCACTAAGCCATTGCCTCAAGACCCTCTAAGAGAAACATTTTCATCTCATCTCTGTTCAAAATGGATGACCTATGATTTTTAAACAGTGTTCTCTAGTTCTAGATTCTCCCAACAGGGAAAGTATCCTTTCCACATTGACCCTGTCAAGAACCTGCAGGAACTTTCATGTTTGAATCAAACAAATGATCGAACAGTCTGTTTCATAGGTAATATCGATCGAGGAAACTAGCTCAAACATATTTGACAAACCTTAAGGATTCCAGGGAGAGCAGCCCTGCTCCTCTTTAATTGCATTTTGGGATACTTTCCATTTAATCAAGAAGGCAGTTAGTTCAACTTATCCTTGTGTTTGACACTACACAGTACTCTTTCTGTGGCACTTCAGTGTGGACCTCAATTTTGCATTAACCTTCTGGGTTGGACCTTCATCTTAGAACCTCCTGATTCAGAAGTAAAATGTATTGGAAAGTTCAATGTTACAAATAATTTACTTGGTGCATGTTTATTTGGCTTCCATGTTGGTTTTTTGATTAGTGCATTATTTAATTTTATAAGGTAAAATAAATTACAAATAAATTACAAAGCTTCATAAACTAATTAAAACACAATTTTTTAATTAGGATAAGTAGGTTGATTTCAACATTTCATTTGTTTCATATATATTTTCCTGATAAAATATTCTCCCAGTGATTGAGGTACAAATTTCAATTCCAGGCACTCTCAGCTGTGAAGTACATTAGATTATCGCTGGAGGCTAACTGGAAATGGCAATGACTGGATCAACGAATATAATGTGTGAAAATGCATTGTAATTGTGTTTCTGTCTATTGGGCATTGAGGAATTAAATTGTAAGAGAATCTCAAATTATGGTTTGAATTAGAGGCCTAGATCTCTCAAATTAATCCAATTAATATTGGCAAGACACTGTAGACAGTATGGGCATACAAGTTGGCTGGAACAAAAGGAGATTTATTACTACTAGCCCTGTCGATTGTAACCAAACTGTGAGAGTGAAGTACAGGGAAAATCATTGAGGCAATTCAATGTTTCAAGACAACTCAATGGGAGACAACAGGATATTAGTATTTTTTGTCTTTTTGACTAGTAACCTTGACGTTTATGTCAGTAGATGTGTTTTGACGGTTTTTGTTTCCAGACCTTTTAGGTAGCAGAACTTTTTGTTAAAAATACCTCTGACATGCTCTCAACTTTTGTAGAAAATTGACAGCTATTCTGGAAAAGTACAACACGTGAAATTATATGATTTGGTCATTGTCCAGTCACTGTTCGGGGAAGTTTCCCATGTGCAATTTATTTGCTGCATTTCCTACATTGTAACAGCAACTGAACATTGTTTTTGGCTGCAAAGTGCTTTGGGAAATTCTGAGGATGTGAAAGGAGCTATATTAATGCAAAACTGTCTTTGTAGTTGCGACTAAGAATCAATTACTTTAAGTAGCTGCTACAGAATGTTATTACAGTGCTTCCTGCAGTATTACAAATCGGGCTAAATAAGGTAGTGGTTGACAGTACAAATTAAGTGTCATTTCAAATCCTGCAAGTCTTTTAAGAATGTCAATGGTTATTAGCATATTACTGCTTCACTCTTTAATGGAAGTTGTGTTTTGTTTAAGAGGATTTCTAAGGAAACTAAAATTATTTATAATAATAAAGGTAAAGTTTGACTTGATTCTTTCTGTATTTGGCAGTGATACAGGATTTTCTTCCCACAAAATCAATGTAAAAGGCCTTATAAAATATATGTGTAGTTTGCCCATTGCCATGCATATTACTATGAGTAGTCCTCTGGCGAGGTTCTGCAATTTATTACAATTTTAAATGGCATAGCCAAAATTCTCAAGTTCCTGGGTGAGGAGAAATGAATGGGCTCCCCTTCTTTATTCATCCACTTTTCCTGGCAGTCACAACAAATCTAACATAGAAAGGATCCCTTCACTTGTGGAAAGCCTTCACCCAGACCAATTCAACTTATGTTTTAAAAGGTGCCAACTTAAGCAGGTTTTTTTGAGTTCATGAAAGATTGAGTTTACAAGCTACTAAACATGAGAAAGAAATAATAATGCAACATGCATACACATAGTTTAGAGATGAGGTGAGTTTCACAAGAATAAAAGTTAAAAAGATTATACAGTCTGTCTTTGAGTTCATGAAGAGTAGATGAGAAATTGTGACCATTACATTTGGTGAAATTGGTAGCACTGATATAGTTAGGTAAAGCTGTTGATTTTGAGATGTTTGGCTTTGCAGGTCAGCTGAAGGGCATTTGAGCTGTTTACTTTTGACTGTGATAATAAAATGTGAGGCCGGATGAACACAGCACGCCCAGCAGCATCTCAGGAGCACAAAAGCTGACGTTTCGGGCCTAGACCCTTCATAAAAGAGGGAGATGGGGTGAGGGTTCTGGAATAAATAGGGAGAGAGGGGGAGGCGGACCGAAGATGGAGAGAAAAGAAGATAGGTGGAGAGGAGAGTATAGGTGGGGAGGTAGGGAGGGGATAGGTCAGTCCAGGGGAGACGGACAGGTCAAGGAGGTGGGATGAGGTTAGTAGGTAGGAGATGGAGGTGCGGCTTGGGGTGGGAGGAAGGGACGGGTGAGAGGAAGAACAGGTTGGGGAGGCAGAGACAGGTTGGACTGGTTTTGGGATGCAGTGGGTGGAGGGGAAGAGCTGGGCTGGTTGTGTGGTGCAGTGGGGGGAGGGGACGAACTGGGCTGGTTTTGGGATGTGGTGGGGACCGCTTTGTAGAACACCTCCGCTCGGTTCGCAATAAACAACTGCACCTCCCAGTCGCAAACCATTTCCACTCCCCCTCCCATTCTTTAGATGACATGTCCATCATGGGCCTCCTGCAGTGCCACAATGATGCCACCCGAAGGCTGCAGGAACAGCAACTCATATTCCGCTTGGGAACCCTGCAGCCCAATGGTATCAATGTGGACTTCACCAGCTTCAAAATCTCCCCTTCCCCCACCGCATCCCAAAACCAGCCCAGTTCGTTCCCTCCCCCCACTGCACCACACAACCAGCCCAGCTCTTCCCCTCCACCCACTGCATCCCAAAACCAGTCCAACCTGTCTCTGCCTCCCTAACCTGTTCTTCCTCTCACCCATCCCTTCCTCCCACCCCAAGCCGCACCTCCATCTCCTACCTACCAACCTCATCCCACCTCCTTGATCTGTCCGTCTTCCCTGGACTGACCTATCCCCTCCCTACCTCCCCACCTATACTCTCCTCTCCACCTATCTTCTTTTCTCTCCATCTTCGGTCCGCCTCCCCCTCTCTCCGTATTTATTTCAGAACCCTCACCCCATCCCCCTCCCTGATGAAGGATCTAGGCCCGAAACGTCAGCTTTTGTGCTCCTGGGATGCTGCTGGGCCTGCTGTGTTCATCCAGCCTCACATTTTATTATCTTCGATTCTCCAGCATCTGTAGTTCCCATTATCACTGATACTTTTGACTGCTTTTGCATGCTTTCTGCTCTCAACCAGAAAGGGAGATAGAGGGAGACTTCCCTTCTTTATCCCAGCAGCACCAGGGTGAGAAGGGATCTTCTTTCAGCGGTAACTCATTCAGTATATATTTTCATCTATAGATCAAGTTTCATATTGGCCTTCAATCCCTGCCCCTTCTTGAAAGGGGAAAGCAGAAATATGTCACATGTCAGAAGTTTCTCCATTGTCCCATCATGTGGACAGTCTGAGATAAATCACAAGTGATCACAGTTAAATTTGCAGTGCTATCGTATCTTTTGAAGTCCTTCACTTTGAAGCTTCATTCCAGGGACTCCCTCAAAACTGGGGATGATACACAAATATGCTTCCAGATGGTCACTGAATTATATGGTTCATAATTACATTCTCAGCCACTTTTTAGCTGTATATCCACTTTGTAAAAATCATATTTTGTGAAGTGTAATATGCTCATAGGTAATATGGGGTGATGATCCATCACCATGACAAAATGGATTTCACAGACAAAGAAGAATATCCATATAAGTAATACTCCATTCCTAATTCAGTGCTTATACCTAATTTTAATCAACACCATGTTTTTTGGAATCAGAGAGAATTGGGACAGGTCCAGAGGGCATAACCTCAAAATAAAGGGGAACCAATTTAAGTCTGAGATGAAAAGGAATTTCTTGAGTCAGAGGGTTGTAACTCACTGCAGAGAGCTTTGGGAGCAGAGTCTTTGTATATATTTAAGGCTGATACAGATGGATTCTTGATCAGTATAGGAATCAAATGTGATGGAGAAAATGCAGGAAAGTGGACTTGAGGAATCTTGGATCAGCTCAAGGGGCTTGAGGGGGCCGAACAATCTGTTGTTATTCCTAGTATACTAGCATTAGAATGTAGTGCTATGCCCTTGACAATTTTTTAAAATTTGCTTTTGTTATATAAACATTGCTGGTTTGGGCCATCATTGTTACCCATCCCTAATTGCCATGCAAAAGGTGAGCTGCCCTTCGACTTCCAGAAGACATTTGATAAGGTGTCACATCAAAGGTTATTGTGAAAAATAAAAGCAGTGAACTGCTTCTTGAGCTACTGCGGTGGGAACACTCACAATTGTGATAGGCAGGATTTTGATTGAGTAACAGCGATAGAACAGCAAAATAGTTCCAAATTAGGTTGACATGCAACTTACAAACAGATGAAAATATAAAATAGGGGCAGTAAAACATTAGGCCTCTTGAACCTGCTCTGCCATTCAACAGCATCATTGCTGGTCTTTTTGCTTTTCAAATTTCACATTCCCTTCGACTCACCATAACGAGAATCTGACCACCCCACTTTAAAAATATTTGTGGACCACCATACAGCATGTTCTGGCCAGAGTTCCAAAGTTCAAAGAGAGAGAAAAAATCTCCTTACCTCAGTCCCAAAGCAGCTACCCCTAATCTTAAAGAACATCCGTTTAGAAGAAAATGTCCCCTAGAACAGGACTGACTCACAAGTGGAAATAACCTTTCCAAGTCCACTTGTCAAGACCATTCAGGATCTTATGCACTTCAATCAAATCACTTTTCTAAACATTAGAAGAATCGAAATCAGCCTATCCGATCAGTTGTCAATCCTGTAAACCTTCTCTGAACTGCCTCCAATCATTTACATCCTTCCTTAAATAAGGAGACCAAACTGGACACAGCATACGAGATGTGCTCTCACCACTGTATAACTGAAGCATAACTTGCTTATGTTCATGTTAGATTCTTCTCCTAATAAAGAGTGGCATCTTGTTAGCTTTCTTGATTAGGTGCTGTAACTAATTTTTGTGACTCATAGGTAGAACATCTAAATCCCTCTGTACGTCAGAATTGTGAAGTCATCCTGTGTTCGTCTAGCCAAAGTGAACAACTTTATAATTTCCACAATCTACACCATCTGCTAGATTTTTGCCAACTCAGTTCACCTATCTACATCCATCTGCAACTTCCTTATATCTTTTTCACAGCTCATTTTCCTACCTATCTTGGTGATGTCTGTCGAATATAGCTACCATGCCTTTACTCCCATCATCCCCACTCATTGATACAAATTGTAAAAAGTATGAGACCCCAAGCTCAGGGCACTCCACTCAGCATATTTTACCAATTAGACAAAGACCCATTTATGCATACTCTCAGTTCTCTGCCAGCTAGCCAATCAGTTTTAGAATACAAGCTAATATTATACCCACACAAACTTTCATTTTCCACAACAACCTTTGATGTGACACCTTTCAAATGTCTTCTGGAATTCCAAGGGCAGCATATCTACAGGCCCAACTTTATCTACAGCTTGTGTTTGGGATGCCATAATGGCTCAGTGGTTAGCACTCTGCCTCATAGCGCCAGGGTCATGAGTTCAATTCCACCATCAGGCAACTATCTGTGTGGAGTTTGGACATTCTCTCCATGACTGCGTGGGTACACTTTGGGTGCTCTGGTTTCCTCCCACAGTCAAAAGATGTGCAGGCCAGGTGCCTGTGCTGTTCAGGGACGTATGGGTGAAAGGGAGGTGGGTCTGGGTGGGGTGCTCCAAGAGTTGGCATGAGTCAGTGTCAATTTGTTGGGCCAAAGGGCCTGTTTCCATGCCAGGGGAATTTGATGGTGATATTAGTAATTCAGAAAAACAGGATTTTACCTTGATGGAGCCATGCCGAATCTTCTGTTTACCTTGATACTTTCTAAGAACACAGCAATGATTTCTTTAATGACAATTCTAACAGCCTCCTCTTAACAGATGTTAACTGGTCTATTATCCTGTTTTCTGCCTCCCTCCCTTCTTGAATGGAAGCCTCTATTTGCAACTTTCCAGTTTGATGTCACCTTTCTTGAAACAAGGAAATTAAGGAAAATTAATAATGATGCATCTGCTAGTTCGTTAGCTGCCTCTTTTAGACACTAGGGTTACATCCATTTGGAGCCAGACACTTGTCAACCTACAGCTCCATCAGTTTGCAGTTTGTCTAATGCAGCTTTCGTGAGATTGCAATTTCATTAAGTTCCTCTTTCCTTTCCATTTCTTGATTTGCAGCTAATATTGAACAGTTTTGAATCCTCTATAATGAAGACAGAAGAAAAATATTTCTTAATTTCCTACGCCATCTCCTTATTATCCACCATAGTATCCCATAGGAAGTTAATTGTGGTGGATTCAACAGTCGTAGTACCGCTGAATGTCAAGAGCACGTGATGTTTTATATTTTGTTGATGATGTCATTGTCTGACCTTTGTGTGAGAAAGAGTTCCTTACCCATAATCAGCCCAAACATTAATGTTGCCCAGACCTTGCTACATGTGGGCACTGGCTGTTTAATTAACAGATGAAGCGCTGTTGTGTTTTCCCACCAGGTATTTAAACTCTGGGGTCTATTGGAATTGGTTACCTCATTTCTGGTGTTGCTTCGCAGTGGTGTATATATAATTCTACGTGTTGATTGAAGGCCTTCTTGGTGAAGAGCCAAGCTTCTCAAAATTTCCGTGCTTGTCTCTGTTTGGCCTGTCCTAGAATCTTGCTGTCGTTCCAGTCGAACTGGTGGTTGTCCTTATCCATGTGAATGGAGACAAGTGAGTACTGGTAATGTCTTTTTGTTGCTAGTTGGTGCTCATGTATTCTTGTGAGCAATTTCCTTCCTGTCACTCCAATGTAATGTTTGTTGCAGTCCTTACATGGGATCTTGTACATCACGTTGGTTCTGTCCATAGTGGGCAAGGGGTCTTCGGTTCGAGTTAGCAGCTGGCGTAGGGTTGACTTAGGTTTATATGCCACTCTGATACCCAATGGTTGTAGGAGCCTTGTGGTCAGTTCAGATATGTTCTTGATGTACGGTAATGTGACGAGTGTGTCACGGTGTACTGTGTCTTCCTGCTGTTTGTGTGATAGGTATCATTGGAACCAACTGTTTGGGTATCCATTGTCCTTAAATACTTGGTAGAAGGTATTCTTCTTCGTTTTGGCGTATTTCCGGGTTGCTGCAGTGTGTTGTTGCTCATTAAAATAGTGTTTTTATGCAACTCCGTTTGTGGGTGTTGGGGTGGTTGGTGTTGAAATTCAGGACTTGAGCTGTGAGTGTGGCCTTTCTGTGTACCTTTGTCAGAAATTCCCCATTGGCCCTGCGTTCTGCCATGATGTCCAGGATTGTGAGCTGTTCGTTCTTTTTTTATTCCCTGGTGAATTTGATACCGGTGAGAGTGTTGTTTATAAGTTGGTGTGTCTCCTCTAGTTTAGCCTGTTTGATGATGATGGAAGTGTTGTCCACGTATCCGGTCCATAGTTTAAGTTGAATCTGTGGAAGGTTTATGCTTTCAAGTCTCTGCTTCGCTGCTTCTGCTATTAGTCCAGAGATAGGTGGCCCCATGGGTGTCCCATTGATTTGTTCGTACATTGGGCCATTAAAGGTTACGTGGATTGTGAGGCATAGGTCCCGTAACTTCAGCGTGTTGTCTGTGGAGATGGTATCATTCAGGTCTTCTTTCAGAAGTGTTGCTAGTATTTCTGATGTCAAGCACTGTCTTGAATATGGAATATAGCCATTTTTACTCCCTTCCTCTGGAGCTTAGCTTTTTCTCCCTGCATCCAAATAAAGGTTGTATTTTTTCCTGCAGTTGAGTAATCTTGGCATAACCCAAGCTGAGCATCTGTGAATAGATTACTGGAAAATAAGTGCCGCTTGAAAATATTATTGGTCTGAAGACATTAGAATTTCTAGTGACTGACGTGAGGGCTCAAACCTCAATATTTCAAGTTGTAAGACTTTTTTACTGTAACAAACAAATGAATGCAAACAATATTCTGTCAACAATTCAGGCCCAAACCCATAGAAAGATTTTCCTCCCTTTTGTCATTCATGAGATGGGAATGTGGCTGACTAGAAAAGAATTTATTAATCACCTTGAATGAGCAAGGAGCAGTTAAGAGTCTGCTGTTTAACCTTTACATTTATCAATCAAAACAACAAAAAATTTCTACCTTAGTTACACTTTCAGTTCCTTAAGGATCCACTCCATTCTTCCAGAACTAGCTATTCAAAGCTATTTCCTGCATTAAATGTCTTTTTCCTTTCTCTGCCAGGTAACTTTTATTCCTGAGACTGACTTCCACAGCAAAACTTACGCTGGAGATTACCTCCTCTAGCAAAAACTTATCACCATAGTAACAAAGGTTATTTAGGTCTTCTATCCAGGAAGACATGTTAATTAGCTATTCTCCAACTCTATTCTAGAATTAGAATGACAGCCACGATACTGTCAGGGCCCAAAGCCTTTGCTGTATTGTGTACACAGAATGAAATATTGAAGGTGACAGGATAGCTTGAGACAGTAGTAAATAAGACATCCTGGGCTTTATTGATAAGGGCACAGAATATAAGGGCAAAGAGCTGATGCTGAACATGTATATAAGACACCTGCCATAACTCAACTGGAGTATGTGCCACACCAGAGGAAGGATGTGACTGTACTGGAAAGAATGCAATTGAGATTTACATGAATGGTTCCAGGATTGAGAAATGTCAGTTCGATGATGAATGAAGAAGTTCGGACTGTTCTCCTAAGAGAGAAGAATGCAAACTTGAGATCTGATAGAAATTTTCAAAATCATGAAGGGGCTGGATGGAGTAGGTGGAAAGAAACTGTTCTCACTCATAAAAGAATCACAAGCTGGAGGGTACAGATTTAAAGCAATTGCTAAAAAAAACAAATATTTTTCACACTGTGGCTAGTTTGGTTCAAGAATGCATAAGATGTTTGGTGGGGGCACATGTAATTGAGGCATTCAAGAGAATTTTGGATAATAATTTAAATAGGAACAATGTACACACATATGGGGACAAGACAGGAGAGTGGCACTAAGTCATGATGCTCACTTGGAAAGTTGGTGAAAGCATGATAAGTTGTACCACCTTTGTGATTCTGTGATCTAATTTTTTGAAAATTGTCATTTGTGATGCTGGGAACCTCAAGAGGATGCCAAGATGAGCCATCACTCATCATTTCTGGCTAAAGATCTTTGATTTTGTTTTAGAGTCATGGAGTCATAGAGATCCACAGCGTGAGAAAAGACCCTTCAGCCCATTAAGTCTACACCAGTCAAAAACAAACACGCAATTACTCTCACCCAATTTTCCAGCACTTGGCTGATAACTTTGTATGCCTTAACATTGCAAATGCACATCTAGATATTTGTCTTTTGCATTCACATGTATTTTGAGGATAGGGTGGAAAGCCCACCTAAAGCTAATTAATTGATTGATTGAGGATGAGGATCCTTCTATTAATGTTTAGTTGTGCACCATCATTTTTCATCGGCTGCGGCAGGACTGTGGATTTTTTCTTGTTGATTGTGGAATTGCTTAGCTCTGAATGTGATGCTGCTTCTTCTGTCTCACGTGCACAAAATCCTATGGGTTTGGCACTCTCCTTAAATGTTACCCTATTTTTAATCTTATTTTAGAAAACCCTTCAGAAAGAAAAACCCTCAATTCTTCTGAAAAGAAGAACAGAAGGAGAAAGTGGAAATAGTCCCTCTCAAGAAGTAGCTGGGGAATGGCAGGTAACGAGGCAGGTTGGCATTGAGGAGATGCCCTTTTCTTTCTTGCAATCTCAGAGGTTAAGTTCTGGATGGAAAAGTCAGCCTTGGTTAAAGACCCTGCTATAAATTCAGGACCTTTAGTGGTCAATAATTGCATGACAAACCACACTTGTGCTAACAATCATCAAATGCATCATTGTCTTATGTTACCTGATAGTCTCAATCTGGCACCCCTTGACACACAGCCATCATGAATCCTTGGAGGTTGCTGATGAATAACTGAGAATCCTGGCAGCTACTGTGATTGTAATAGAAGAATTGGAAGTTTTGTTTTGGTTCACTTGCCGGATTCATAGAAAAGAAACATATCTATTGTGCAACAAGTGTGTTGTGCAAATCGAGCAAAACCATATTTGTTTGATAAGTAGTGCTGTAATGTTCAGTGTCATATTAAATGTTTCCTAAATAACAAATCAACCTTGATATCTGCACATCAGTCCTGATTAGTGCACTGTCTGCAATGTCAGGATGGCAGTAGTCCACGAGAATAGAATTATGAAAGAAACATGATACAGATATTACATCTGGTTATGACAGTAATTTATGAGTCTGGCACCACTATGTCTGAACAGTGTGACTTTGTAAAGGCAGCGAAAAGCTGTTATGGGTGATTACATGAGAGAATTTTGTACATCAAGGATGAAATGAAAACAACAACAAGATGAAGAGATCAAATGTAACATTCCGAAAGAAGTATAAACACACAGTTGGCCTTCTGTTGTTCCATTGCCCTGGTATATTAAACTTACAGAGGCAGGAAATAAATTCATAACTTGGCCATAATCCACACAAAAATACAAGAAGCAGGAAAGGAGATAGATAATTTGTTTCTTCCATCCTGGAAGGACATTTAATAAGATCCTCAACTGTTTCCTTCTGCATATTTATCATATCCATTAATTTCCTTGGCATTCAAAATCTATTAATCTCACTCCTGACTGTACATATCAGGTGAGTATCCATAGCTCTCTGGGAGAGAGAATTCCAAAGATTCACAGCCCTTTCAGCCCATAATCTTTTCATTCATCTCAGTTCTGAACAATTGGAGCCATAACTTAATACTATGCCTGTGTTCTAGACTCCCGCGTTGGAGGAAACATTTCCCTAGCAGCTAAACTGTCAGACACTGAAGAATTTACGATGTATCAATGACGTTAGAATCAATGAATCCTTACAGAACAGACAGAGGCCACTTGGCCATTCAGGTCTGCACTGACCCTTCTTCTCTATTTCCTAGTGGGCTTTGAGGCCTAGTCTCAACAATGAGTAACAAAACCCACGGACAACAGGAGCCAATGATAGTAGCCAGTCTTCAGAGTTTGTAGGCAGTAGAAACCAGAGGAAGGTCTCCTTTCGGCTTCAAGGGTCCTGTGTAAACACAATCCAAAATAACAGTTGCCATCTCTCATTTCTGGAGCATTTCGCTTCGTGAAGCTCTTTTTTGCTTTGGGAACCCACACCCAAATCCTCCAAATAATTAATCAACCAAACAAATTACAAGCACCAGGGGTCAGAGGACAACTACAGAAAACAAAATGATGTAGGAAGCAAGGAAAGGAGGTAAACTAAATTGGAATTGCTGGGGAAAATAATGGACTCCAGGCCCTGTGGTTCTAATCTCTCTCTAATGTTATGCAGAAGCTTTTAAATTTTTCAAATGAAACTGTTCAGCAATGCTATTATACACCTCTGCAATATAGAGTTATAGATCTCTACTGCATGGAAACAGACCCTTTGGCCCAACTCATCCATGTCAACAGTGTTTCCTAAATTAATCTAGTCCCATTTGACAGAATTCGGCCCGTATTCTCCGAACCCTTCCTGTTCATATAGCCAAACAGGTGCCTTTTAAATGTTGTAATTGCATCAGAATCTTCCTCTGGCAACTCATTCCATACACACACACAGCACCCTCTATGTGAAAAAGTTACCTGTTAGATCCCTTTCAAATGCTTCCCTTCTGATTTATGCCCTCTCGTTTTAGAGTTGTCTACCCTGGGGAAAAGACCTTGGCTATTCACCCTATCTATGCCCCTCATGATTTTATAAACTTCTGTAAGGCCACCCCTCAGCCTCTGATGATCCGGGGAAAACAATCTCACCCTATTCATCCTCTACCTATAGCTCAAACTTTTCAACCTGGAAACATCCTTGTAAATCTTTTCTGAACCCTCACAAGTTTCACAACATCCTTCCTGTGTAGGACTTGAAGTCAGGCTTCCAAGCTCAGAGGCTGGGACACATTCACTGTGCCACAAGATCCCCCATCAAAACTTAATACAGCTTTTCTTGTCAATGCCTGAATAAATGTACTAAACAGGAGCCCCATATAGTTTCAGCACTGCTGTGTTCTTGGCTACTTCAACATTTTGCTTAGCTTTGCTTCAGCTTTTAACTTCTTATTTTTGTCAAGGTGAAGTTTGGTTCTTGCTTTGTACTTCATTTCAAGACTGGCTATAACATCCCAGTGTTTCTCAACATCTTCATGATCAAGGCAACCAGGGACAGCAAACATGGCATGCTGGCATGAAACATATATCTTCAGGGCTATTGGTACAACCAGATGTTTCTGCTGGGCAATCAGAAGAGGGAACCCATTGTTGACCTTCAGTCTGTCCAAGGTACATTGATCTTGTGGAGCAACGTGCCCTTTACAGCGCTGCAGAAGATGTGGCCTGACGCTCCAAAGGGGTACGGCCCACAAGATGAGTCTTGCGCAAAGAAGCATAGATGCTTGAGTTTATTCCGGTAAAAGTTGCCAGAGATGTTAATTCCTTCACACCTCAGCACCACCAATTTATGGCCTAGTAAGATATGTTTGACCACAGTGGCAGTCAGACAGACAAAGAGATGACCTTAGCCATTGACAAACAGGTATAAAGATGAAACAGATGGAAATATTTATTCATATGCTGTAAGCTTTGCTGGCTAATGCCAGTATTTGTTACCCATCCTCAACTGCCCCTTGGATTGTGCGGCTTGTTGGGGCCATTTCAGCGCTGACCATATTGCTATCACCCCCAATCCTGCATTTTCCTATTACTTAGAAATCTATTAAAGTACAACCCCTCACAAAATTTCAATTCTATTCTTGCACAGGCATTTGTGACATGTCCCTTTGTACTTTGAATGTCATTAATCAAAGAGTCTTCCATTCATTGTATCACTGCAGAACTCCTAAAATGAACTGTGCAAGTGATTAGAATGCTTGTTTTACTAAAAGCCTTTATCAAAATAGAGAGTCAATCCCACAAAATCGAGCATTGCTCAAAATCAAAAATCTATCATGCGTGTGATTGGTGTACAATCAAACAGTTTAAGTGTGAGCACGGAATTTGGAATTTCTAGATTGAATTTCTTTAATATTTTATATAATCTCTCAAATCCATGCTATAAATAAAGTCACCATAGTCCAATCAGATCATAGGGCTACTCTGTTATTGGAGAGGTGACTGGCGATTGTTTAACCTGAGGGTCACCATGCCTCAGGCAAAAGGAGAGGTTGAGAAGGGGGTTAATTTATTGTAACCTCAGCCAGTTCGGGAATTGAATCCACACTGTTGCCATCATTCTACATCATAACCCCTTGTCCATGATATATTCTTCGATCTTAAATTTATCAAATATTGAACGCATCCAATAAGTGATAGCAAGAACTGCAGATGCCGGAGTCAGAGATAACACAGGGTGGAGCTGGAAGAACACAGCAGGTCAGGCAGCATCAGAGGAGTAGGAGAGTTGATGTTTCAGGTTGAGACCCTTCTTCTTGGCCTTTTGGCTAAGATCAAGTATTGTCTCTGCTCCTATCCACTTTAATATCCAATATGTCATCCTTTTTGTAAACATGTTCCATCAGTCATATTAGAAATTCACCTCTCCTTGTTAGTACAAAGCTAAAGCCACATGTTGCTGCCTCTTGGCAGTAAAAGTCACATGAGTCCATATCTCCACCTCAATATTCCACCCCTTACATGGCTTCAATTTCAAAAGCATTGGCAGATAATTATAATTTATCATCCAGCAGTGTGACTTAGCCATTTCACATTTTTGAAAAAACCCATTGCAAGCTTTGTATCTGCTAGAAACAGCAATTGCCTTCTCCTTTCTTTATCTTCCCACCTGATGAGATCAAAGTTAATCCACTATTACCATATTGAGCAGACTGATATGCCCATGTTGAATTAGACAGCAAATGACTTTCAGAGACTTACAAGGGTTTTATTGTAAGCCGATACTTTAGTACAACCCCTAGCTTGCCTCTTTCCCTAATTAACCCTCTTACCAGCCAGAAACCAGGCTATTTAAAAAAAAATGCCCTGCTTAACAAGAATCCAGCTACCTCTACCTTAAAATTATTCAAGGACTCCGCTTCCACTACTCTTTTCAGGTAGGGAGCTCCAAAGACCATCAGAAAGAGAAAAACAAAATAATCTCATCTTGTTTTCAACAGGCACCTTCTGATTTCTGAACAGAGACCCCTAGTTTTAGATTCTCCCACAAGAGGAAACATCCTCTCCAAATCTCTCCTGTAAAGACTGGTCAGGATTTTACATGTTTCAATCGACGAGCTTCTTGTTTTTCTTCACTCCAGCAGATACAAGGCTAGCTTCTTCAAGCTTTCTCATAAAACAAACCACCCATTCCAAGTATTAGCTTGGTGAACCTTCTCAGAAGGTTCCACTGCATTTAAATCCTCCTTAAGTAAGGGGACCAAAACTGTGCACAGTTTTGCACACTCATTGGGGTCCTGCTGAATTTAGGCCGGAGGGCCTTGGTGAGTGGTATTTGAAACGGGGTGGTAGGCAGAAGAAATGCCTGGTTGGGGGCAGGGGCAGTGGAATACTTTGGCAGGCCTCTGATTGGCAGAGGGAGCAGAACCTCAGGGTGAGTGCCCAGTCTCGGTTGAGATTTCTATGAAGAAGTGGGCACTATTAGCTGCAAGGGATGTAATATAAACCTTTCGGGTGCCATCAGTGTATTCCTAAATGGCAGCCACGTGTGTGTGCGTGTAAGTTTGATGGGAATCATGCTGAATTTCACCCTGGTAAAAGGGTTAAAATGGGTACATTTAGCTTCCACTTAGGATCCTGATGCTAACCAGAACACAAAGCCAATTTGAAGCAAGTAGCAACATTTTGAAGCTTCATTTAAATGCGTTCCAGCAAGTGCCTTCCATTAATCCTATTTGGTGAACACATGCTCAGCATCAAGAACTCCCTCCAGCCAGTGTTATATAAACTGGTCATCGACTAGAATAGTTCCAGGTTAGTTAGTGGCATATTTCTTCTCGCTGTTGCTACAATCCTGCCTGTTTCTGTTGCATTCCCTCACTTTCCAAGTTTCAAAGAACCACAAGGGATGTCGTTGATGAAGTACTTGTTGCTGACTTCAAGGCCATTGCACAAATCAGTTTCTGCCAACCTGCATATATGAGACGATCTTTGACTTGGAAGTGAACTCAAGTGAAAGGCTGCACGGAGTAGGTCAGGCAGCCAGCAAAGGGAAGAGGAGAATCACCTGGAGGTCAAATCTGCACATGATATTTAGGGAGTAATTCCCCTACCTGAGCCTTAGTTGTGATCAATGTATTATGAGACATCTGGTCTTCCATAAGGACATGATCACTGACAGCTACTACAACATAAACTCAAGAAGAATAATCGTCCTCTATTTTCCTCCTGTCACAGGCAAGCAGATGGAACAAGTATAAGGGTTTGTAAAGTTTTCAGACTATCCTCTGGCTCAGAATAGCATTGAACTGCATGCATGTAGAATTGCACAATCCCCATACTGTAAAAAGAGGCCATTTGGCCCATTGAGTCTGCATCAACCCACTGAAGAGCATCCCACCCAGACTCAGAGACTCATCCAATCCCCATAATCCTACAATTACCATGGCCAATCCATCTAATCTGCACATCTTTGGCCTGCAAGAGAAAACTGGAGCACCTGGAGGAAACTCACACAGATACATGGAGAATGTGCAAACTCCACACAGACAGTCATCCAAAGACTGGAATTGAACCTGGATCCCTGATGGTGTGAAGACAGCAGTGCCAACTATTGAGCCATCATGTTGCTCCTGGTGCTTTGATCATTTCACCTGATTACTCTATGAAAGATTCGAGCTGACAAATTTCTCAAGAGGGGCAGCTGATGTGTTACCACAGGCAGTGTATCATTCTTGGCATCACTTGTGATGTTTTCATTCTTGTGCACTCCAAAGGAACATCTGCATTACATTCCTGAAGAAGTGTAATACCCAAAATATTGACTGCTCCTTTCCTCCCGATGCTGCCTGGCTCGCTGTGTTCTTCCAGCCTCCTGTTTGTCAACCTTGGATTCCAGCATCTGCAACTTTTTTTTGTCTCAGAACAAACCAAATTGGGCTACAAGGACTGTCTAGGGGTGTCATGACTCATGGGCATGAGTTTGCAAGCCATACATGCTTGGCAGAATAAAAGCCAAGTTGGTACATGGAAGACAATAGCATAGACTATTAACAAGACAATTATTCTGCCGTGTGGGCAACACCAGAGGGGCATTCTACAGCAGTACCACAATCAAATCCCACAGTATCATTATCTATAGTCTAGAAACTGGTCCAACCAGATAAGGACTGTTGTGACAAGAGTAAATCAGAGACTGTGGTGACTGTCTCAATTTTTGACTTCCCAAAGACTTTTCACCATTTAAATGCTACAAGTCAGGAGTGATGGAACACCATCACAATTGCCTCGATGAGTAAACCTAAAACATTGCCTCAGAAAGTCAACAAAATTCAGTAAAAGAACAGTCTGTTTGACTGGCAATCCACCCATAATCTTAAACTTTCACCAGTTTCAAATGTTCTTAAGTAATCCGAGAGAAATTTTAATTTGTTCAGAGTTTGTGTTATGATACATAGACTATCATTCACTTCTATGGCTGCCAAATCAATATTCTCCCCGTTGCAATGTCAGAGATACTTACTATTGAAACAACAATGTTCTACATAATACGTTAGTGAAGAGAATAGGAAATGTGTGACTTAACAATGCTTCTTCGTGACAGTCTGTGTTTTGATGAGGAATCCTGCTGTTGAAATTCACTCTTTAAGCTTCCACAAATTGCTATGCAGAAGTCAAGTTGAGTTCTGAAAGGTAATCCCACAAATGGAACCAATAATTTTTATTTTCTGAGTTAGTCCCTCAATGGATTGTTATTTTGCACAGAACAAAGGCACTGCTTTACATGTTTGAATGTCTGCATTGATTCACAAAATTACGGGATTAAAATCCATTGCAACACCTCAGAGGCTTGAATTTTCTATAAAACTGACAGTCAATCAATAAGTAGGTCAGCAGTTTTGAAATCAAAGTCTGTGTGCAATCCGATGCCTCAGTATCATTGAGGACTTTTTTGGGAGAGTGGCAATGTCAAGTGGGTGTTAAGGTGAGATACAGGTTTGCCTGGTAGGACAAACTCTGGATATTAGCCCCATTCACATCCATACCTGTGCAAGTGTCATTTTTATTAACATTTTAATGAACTAATTTTACACAGGAGATTAGAGGCTAATCGTGAGTAACATACTTGGATGTTTGAAATAGCTTTAGAGCTGTTTACTTATCGGGCGGCACACTGTATTAATTCAGCATTCAGAATGTCCATCTCAATCACATACTGAAGCTAAATGGTATTGGCAGACATCACAAAGAAGGCATCTTATTGTCCAGAGGCAGCTTCAATTTTTATAAATTGCATTTACTTTGATATTATGTTTGGATAAAAAATGGCAAATTTCTAAAATTTAAGGGAATATATCCCAAGCACAGTTGTATCTTTTCCAAGACCTCTCATGATTTTCCTGTAGACTTTTTACTCTGCAATATAGGATCTAGCTTATATTCAATTATTGGAATAAGATACTGGTTAAAATTCCATCTAGTCACGTTTCAAAAAAACATTACTTTGAAAAGTAATGTAACTGTTTGCAAAGAGAATTTAGAGGTATAATATAATCAATCACAAGTTTACACTTAAGACTGAATCTCGTTGCACACACTTAGAAATGATGCCAATCCATTTTGGAAATAAAATTTTGCATAATGCAACTTACAATGCATCAACAGGTTGGTATATCAAGGTGAGCATGCCTGCATGTTGCTTTTCCTAACAACTATCCACTTGCAAACTCTAGTCATTATTGAGGCTCCTCAGGCCAATCCTTGTACACTAGGGATGGACAATAGGGATGACTTGTCAACAGTGTCCAGACTGTAAGAATTATTGAAGAAAATCGATTTGCTTTTGAGCCCTTTAACTTTGTGAAGCTCCATTCCTCAATATCCAAGAATGTAGGTTGCAATATTGACCCTTAAATCTGTAGTTATAGCTTCAAACTGTACTCCTCCAACTGGCAAGACTACACATTGGGTTTGTAAAGTTATTTGTTCTGTCTCTACATGTGTGTAGATATCAGAGGCTCCCTCTTTTTAAGATGATTTTGAAAATGGAAAAGTTACAGTAATTATCTCCAACCATGAAAGCATTAGTTTTTGATTAAATAGGAAATAAATGTAAACCAAATGGAGGTTTGATGTGACCTTCTGCTCCCTTCTAAAATTCAAAAAATGATAACTTTTTAAAAGAAATGATTTTTTTCCTAATAAAATTGTGATGCTTCTGGCTAGCAGCAGCTAATTTAACAGAAATTAGAAAGCACTAGGATTTAGCATGAACTAGAAAGTGGTACTTAGATTTTCCAGTGCTGTATATGTCAGTATCAGAGATTGGTGCCTTACCATCCTACTGTGGCATCAGGGGAAACTCAGACCTTTTCAAAATATTGTGGTCTAGACATTGGATTTTGTAGTTACTGAAGATATCAGCATGGTGGAAAATCTCTTTCCATGCTGTGTAATGGCTTCCTGATATCCAGATTTTGGAATCTAGAAGTCATCAATGGCATATGTGCATATAATGGCATTAAGCATTGAGCTTGTTGTCTACATGAACTGAGAGCCTAATACCTATTTCAAGCATCTTTCTAAAAACGATGCCTGACTGACAATATTACTATCTGATCACTGTCTGATTGTTGTTTCTGGGAGCCTGCTATGTGCAAATTGCTTGTGTATTTCCACACATTAATATGGTGACTACACTTCAAAAGTACATGATTTACCATGCAATGCTTTGGATAATATTGATCATACACATTAATTCAAATTCTTTTTTATTTCCTGTTTAAAGTGCAGTTTAAATGACAGTATAGTTCTGCTGTAATGTGTGTTTCATTAACGTGATTTGGCTGTAACATGATTTATGAATGGTGGACGCTGTTTGGATAATGCAAACTTTCTGCTGTCCAGTATAGCAATATTCTATAGCAATTTCCCAATGATTTAATTTTCCATAGTGCAAAGCCATGCAAGAATGCAACTATCGTGTTGTAGGGGAACTATGTGTAACACTTGTTTACTCTTCTTTAAGTTTGAAAGCTGAAGTTTAAACTCTAACTTCTGGCAATGCTGTCAATATCAAATTGAAACGAGTAAGAGACTGAGATCAGATTGAATGATCTAACATTGAACACCAGCAGTGACACAGACATGATGGGTTCAGTAGTAACCTTTAGATTTCTATGCTTTTCTGATGTATGTGCTTGGATAATGAATGCGTTCAAATGGGTTGAAACATGATGTAAGCTATTACATAAGTAACATATAACTCACGTTGAGAGAAAAAAAGGCAGAGACTGAAAGTCACATTTGCAGGGGGATGACAAAGGGGTTTTCAAATGAAGATTTCAGCCTACAGGACCTGATGCTACAGCACCAAAGCTCAGTCTAACCCCAGACACTGTAGCACATTGCCTGGGCAGATACAACATGTATATTGTCAAGGAATGTTGCAGTCTTAGAAGTGCATCTTTCAGTTTAATATTTAAGCTGAAACTGCTTGACTACTCACTTG
Source organism: Stegostoma tigrinum (assembly GCF_030684315.1). NCBI lineage: Eukaryota > Metazoa > Chordata > Chondrichthyes > Orectolobiformes > Stegostomatidae > Stegostoma > Stegostoma tigrinum. Next base: position 18,143,394 of record NC_081356.1, read on the forward strand.
GTTGTAAATCATTCTATGGGATTGTGTGAAGAAAGACAGGGATTTCTCTAAAGTAGCATTTATCCTTGAGACAATAGTATAAGAACCTGTCAACATCAAAATTTATCCCATTGCTGTTGGTCGGATCCTGTTGAGCATGAATTAGCTGCTGTGTTTAGTTACAATTTGATGGTGACCTACATTTTAACAAAAAGCACCGCTAAGTTTGAACTGCTTTGGAACCTGAGGACCTGAGGGGAAGGAGAAAGGAAATAGATTGGCAAACATGCAGAGAGATTATTGAATTTTTACAGAATCCTAGCGAAACTGGAGTTGGATCATTGTATGCAGTTTTAAACAGCTCATTACAGGAAGGATATAAAAGAAATGAGATTATAGCTTTATGGATGTACAAAGATGTTATCAGTCAGGGTGGGTTGTAACCACTGAGGTGTTTAAAATTATGAAGGATTATGAAGTGATTATCACCAGTGGGATTGAAAGAGAAAACAGAAACTCCAGATAACCCGAATTAAAGGGGAGATAAGAAATTTTTATATTTATTCAGCCAAAACGCAGGATTCTCTGCCACAAAGAGGAGTCATAAATGTTTTCAAAAGTGTTTTAGGTACCAACTGGACAAAAGGAACTGTAGAGGTATTCTACAATCTATCCTGGTACAGTTTGAATTAAACTAGTTTCTTATTCAGCACTGATAATTTTACAAAGCTGTATCACTTTTGAGAGACATTTTTCAGAATTCAGACATTAAGGGATCAAAACTGGGCAAAGGGATTGTGATGTGTGATTAACCTGTATCCATCCAAAGTGATGCAAGGCAGAACGCCTAATTTGTTTGCTAATAATAATGAGGAGGAAAATCCAGTATTGCTCACTCTGCACTGGATCTAAGATAGCGATAGACAAGTGTCATTTAAAGTCAGCTTGTGTTATCTAAAGCTAGATGGAACCTCTTACAGGTGAAAAACATTCTGGCCCCAACTATAGAGGCTGAAAATAGGGAAAGATGATTTGAATAGCAGTAAAAACCTACAATAATGGCTCACCCGACAATTAAACATGCACTAAGACTCTCTGAAGAAGTGTTGGAAATTTAACAATGTGAAGGAAGAGAGGTCAGTTTCACTCAGGGGACCAGGAGATCCTCCAGTCAGATACTATGAGAGCAGTAAAAACAGACAGCCATTGCAGTCAATGTCAGCAGTCTAGCTCCAAGTTCATGGATGTAACAAAGCAAGACATCTCATGAACTTTTACAACAGAGGTTCATCAGATTCACCCCTGTGTTGACAGGCTTGTTTTATAAGAGGAGACTGAGAAAACTAGATATTCTGTATTCACTGGAGTTTTGAAGAATGAGAGATGATTTCACTGCAACTTATAACATTCTTGCAGGGCATGGCAGGATGGCTAACGAGAGGATATATTCCCTTGGCTGGTGACTCTAGAACCAGGGCATCAAATCTCAGGATAAGGAGCAGGCCACTTAAGACTGCGATCAGGATGAATTTCTTCACTCAGAGGGTGCTGAATCTATGGAATTTACTATGCCAGAGGACAGTCAAGACAGAAGACAAATTGTTTCTGAAGACAAATGACATCAAAAGATGGAGAGGTAATGTGGGAAAATGGCATTGAGGGGATGATGACCTGGGATCCAGAATGGTCTGGAGCAGGCTAATGGATTGAATGACCTATTCCTGCTCCTTTGACCCTAATGGCTTGCTTGGCCATTTCAAAGGGCACTTGAACCTCAGCCAAATTGCTAAGGTATGGAGTCACATGTAGGCCAGATATTTGTATAGATTTATCAAAGTTCAGCGGTGGACAAATTACTGATGTCAGTGGATGTTGGCTACATGGCTGTTAGGCATTTGACAAGGCCCCACATGGCAGATTGGTCAGAGAGGTAAAAGCTGATGGGATAGAGGAGAATGTAGCGAGGTATATCCAAAACTGGCTTAGTGACAGAAAACAAATGATAATGGTTGATGCACGTCTTTATGAATAGAAAGTGGATTCCAATAATGTTCCATAGGGCTGTGTTGAGTCCCTTGCTGTTGGTACATCAATAATTTGAGTTTAAATGTGGGAGCCACAACTGGGAAAATTGCAGATGACACAATAATTTGCTGTGCAGTCAGTAGCAAAGAGTATAGCTGTCAATGCCAGAATTCTATCTAATGGTTGAATGGGTGGAAAAGTAGCAAATAGAATTTAACCCAGAGATATATGAGGAATGGGTGTGTGAGAGCAGAAGATAATCTACGAAATACATAATAAATGGGTGGAGTAGAAGAAAAGACTAGACAGCACTATATAAATGTTAGTGGGCCCTTGATGGATGCAGGACGGGTAGAACTGGTGGTAAGCAAAGCATATTGTTGGAATACTGGCAGAAGGAAAAATGGTTTGATTCAGTCACCAAAAGAGCACTAGTTTCCCTTTATTACCAATACCAGAATGAAACAGACTTGCATCAGGCTACTTTAATAAACTCAAAAGTAATTTGTTTATTATGAACAAAACTGATTCCCTAAACAAATAGAGAAAACTTGCTAACAATTAAACTATATTCCAGACTAAGCAATATCCCTTTAAACCCAGACAAACCCATTCACATGACAAACAAAAAAAAAAGACTCTGCAGAAATAATATGAATTTTGTTTTAACCAAGGCAAGAGGGGAAAAAAATACCTGTGGGCCAAGTGTCAGAGCTTAAAGGATTAAATGGGATGATTGATCACCAATCCCTGGGCCAGTTTTTCCAACAAAATTGATTTGATGACCACTACAGGATGATGGAAAATGTTCATATCAGATTTCAGTTCAGCTACAAAGTCGGTTAGACTTAAGTCTTTCAATAGAAGTAACAGTTCAGTTTTCAGGATTTATGGGGTAGTCAGATGTAACGAGATCGAGAACATTCTCGGGTTTCCAGAAATATGTCACTGAAACCTGTGTACCTTGTCCTGCTGCAAGGTTTCCTCTTACATTTTGTTTTTGTGAGGCGATGTTTGTCTTGGCTGCAAGCTTTTTGAGGTCTTTTCTTCCTTTTTCTGGGACATGTAAGTGTTGTGAAAACAAACAGAAACCAGAATGACGAAGGTAGGCAACCTTCAGTTTACAGACCCCATCTCTTCCAAACCAAATTTGTCCAGCAAAAGTATAAGCATCATATAATCAAATAGCATGGAAACGGGCCAACTCGTCCACATATCTACTATCTTACTAAAAAAAACTTTGCTTCTCTCCTTACCAAAGCTACTTGACTTTTCAGTAATTAGGTGAGCTAAAGCTGAAATTACTGTTGCACTTTTCCAAGAAATCATACGTCGCTTCAAATCCCTTTTTAATTCAGATTTCCCACACTGTTCCACATTCCATTTCCTCATGGTCTTTAAATATAAATATGCATCCACAATTTTCTGGAATGCTTTCCCAACATAAACAAAATATAAAATACAAAAGCAGCAATTTAATGCTGGAACTGTAGGAAATGTTGGTTAGACCACAGCTAGAAGTTTGTATACAGTTTTGGTCTCCATGTTACGTGAATTGCATAATTTTTCTGGAGAGTTGACAAAGGAGAATTACAGGAAAGTTGCCAGAACTTGAAGTTGCAGCTATAATGAAAGGTCAGACAGATTAGTGTTCTTTTTCTTGGAATATAGATGGCTAAGTGTAACTTAACTGAAGTCTGCAAAGTTTTGATGAACCTTGCTAAGACCTATTACACCTGGCGGTGTGGTCAGTTATGAAGTGGCACAGATTTAGGGTGATCCATAGAAAATTAGAAAGGACAAGAGAAAATTTTCTTTTCCATCTGGAGATTGATAAGCATCTCCATTTTTCTGTTCAGTGGTGCAGCCAACCGTCAACTCATGCAAAATCTCTCTGGATCTGCACCTGAAGTGCTGTAACCAATGGACCAGCTGTTGGTAAGCGGTATTAGAATGGGTGGCTAGCTTTCTCATGGCTGATGCAGAAGTAATGGCTGAATAGCCTGATTCTGTGCTGCACCTTTTCTATATTTTTACAGTTTTAAGATAATGGTTCTGAAGTAGTTACTGTTTATGTTACATTGGCTCCACCTATTGTAACAGGAACACACAGTCTATGGGGGTCGGGGAACGTAAGTGCTTTCAGTCTACCTTTCAGAAGGAATGGACGTACCCTAAAACCCTGATAACTATGTCTAGTCAAATGTAGCTGTAATTATTGCTATCGTGCAATAAAGCTTGTTGATTATAGAAGAACAGCGGTAATTCTGTAGGTACTTTATGGTGGTCATTGCTACTGTACCAATAAAACTACATTGGTCAAGGACAAAGCAAAGACAACGCATTTATGAACAAGGGTCTTGACTTTCAACCTTCAACCTTCAACTTTCAACTTTCCCGCACTGCCTGGCCTGCTGTGTTCCTCCAGCTCCACACTGTGTTGTCTCTGACTCTGCATCTGCCGTTCTTACTATCTCGCAGTACCAGAGTATTAGCCAGGTTCTTAGGATTACCAGTCCAGTGATATTACTACTGTATCATTATCACCTAATACGTTCTAGCATTTTTCCTCCTACTAATGTTATGCACTCTGCTTTACAATGTCCTATTTTCTGTATTCATCCTGTCTTAATTTGTGCTTGAGACATTCCAATACTTGAGAACTGTTATTAATTTAAAGAAAAAACCATGGGAGATCAAATCCATTGCATTGACTGCTTACGCAATTAACTATTTTAAAACTCCAAGGTGTTTGTCATCAGGTCAACAGCAACTGTCACCACTTAGTCTCAGTAAATTCCCAAGTATTATTTTATGTTGTTTCTGATTCTTTTTAGCACGTTCCTCATATTCACTAGCCCTTGGTTCACTCTTTGTTTTTGGAACTGTCTGTGTCTTCGACTATAATTGTATATATAATGCATTTGATTGATGCCTCTGCTTTTATGGTTCTTGCCATCATCTCTTTTCTCTTTCTTAATATTTGGTCATTTTTTGCTTGTCTGCTGTAACATCTTTTAACGTCACTTCTTTATTCACCTTTTATGACTCACCCTTCATACCTACACAGCTTGCTTTTGGATTTACGGCTGTAAATTTTGATGGAACTAAATCAATTTCAACTTAATGTAAAAATCTATTATATAATGGTCATTCTTCCCCAGCGACCCCTTAAGCATCGGGTTCTTTATTTACCCTTCCTTGTTGAATAATACTAGCTCCAAAATAATCCACCCCCTCATTGGTTGCTCAATGTACTGAACTAGAAAACCATCTTTCTACGAAAGCAGCAACACAATTACAGCATATAGACTGAGAAAGCTAACTGTGACACATCTGCCTCCCGATCCATACTCCACCCATACCACACTGACTGTCACAGGCTCTCCGAACAACTCTCATCAACACTTTCTGTCTCTTGCTTGGTTTACCTTTTCTATTTTCTGAATCAAGATTATTATAACTTTGACGACACTTTGGAAAGTATTTCAGTTTGAGCTATAGGGAGAGGCTGAATAGGTTGGGGCTATTTTCCATGCAGTGTCACAGGTTGAGGGGTGACCTTCTTGACATTTATAAAATCATAAGGGACATGAATAGCGTGAATAAGCAAGGTCTTTTTCCCAGGATAGGGGAGTCCAAAACTAGAGAGCAGAGGTTTAAATTAAGTAGGGAAAGGTATAAAAGGGACCTAAGGGGCAACATTTTCATGCAGACTGTGGTGTGTATATGGAATGAACTGCTAGTGGAGGTGGTGAAGGCTGGTACATTTACAATATTTAAAAGGCATCGGGATGGGCATATGAATAGGAAGAAATTAGATTAGATTCCCTACAGTGTGGAAACAGGCCCTTTGGCCCACCACGTCCACACCGCCCCTTGACCCATCCCCCTATAACCCACACACCCCTGAACACTACGGGCAATTTAGCATGGCTGATCCACCTAGCCTGCACATCTTTGGACGGTGGGAGGAAACTGGAGGAAACCCACGCAGACACGGGGAGGATGTGCAAACTCCACACAGGCAGTCACCTAAGGCTGGAATTGAACCTGGGTCCCTGGTGCTATGAGGCCGCAGTGCTAACCACTGAGCCACCATGCTGCCCTTCCATTAGATGGATATTGGCCAAATACCAGCAAAATAAACACTAGATTAATGTAGAATATTTGGTCAGCATGGACAAGTTGGACTGAAAAGTCATTCTGTGCTGTACATCTGTATGACTATTACTCTAAGTATTCTGAGGTTTCTGAGACTATGATGGCCCTATATAAAGGAAAGTCTTTCTTTTCTTCATTTTGCAATAACTGAATTAAACAAAGAAAATTTAAAAACTTGGTTTTTAAAAAAAATTGGTTTCATTTTCTCGTTTAGAAATCTCCAGGAGACAGGCCGATAACTATTCCTCAGTAAGTGAAACAGTAGTAAGCCCCTCTTGTTGCTGGCTTATCTGAGTCAGAGATGGAAATGACTAATAAGGTTGTTTCCATACTGCTTCAGAAACAAATCAACATCAGAACTGATGCCTTATACTAGAAATATGTTATTTTATAAGCTAAAGCAGGTGCTAAAAGGAAAAATATCATCATGGTTTTAATCAAACTTGGGATTCAGACAACTGTTATAATCCAAGATAACAAAGTGTGTGGCTGGATGAACACAGCAGGCCAAGAAGCATCTTAGGAGCATAATCCACTTCACTTTCATCTGAATTCGTGGGGAGATCTGAACTTCAAAGCCTGATTAATGCTTTGTAATCACACCTAGACTTCCATTATTCTCCTTTTAATTCCCTAGTAATTGCTTGTTCATTATGTGCACGCACTTTAATTCACATAAAAGTGACTATAAATATTATTTGCGAAATCGTTAAGTCAATTCTTATCTGTGATGAATGGGATTCAGGCAACACAATGAAAATGGAATATTTTCACTTTATTTATTGAAGAGGAGTACTTCATTAGAATCATTGTATTGCAAATTAAATATAGCACATCATTATATCAGGTTCTTTGTATGCAGAAATATGTATGAGATCTGAGTATAACTACAGACTACTCAGGTACATCCTTTGTTATCTCATTTTGATTTCAAAGTTTAACCTTTGTATTCCAAATTTTAAAAGAATAGAATGCTCAAAGGTGAGAATGTGACTTATTCAGCGGTTCAGAGGAACCAACGGGAGATGGAGAAGAGGGCCAATAACCACAATGTACTTGTTGCCTGTGGGAATATGTTGCAGACTATGTCATGGAGAACCAAAAGTAGGAGGTTGTCCAATATGGGGGTGGGGGCTGGGGTGGGGTTGGCCATGTTTGGGAAAAGTAGAATAAAAATGCATCATTATAGAGGATTTAATAATTAGGGAGGGAGATAATCTTTTGGGCAGACATGGCTGTAATTCCAAAAGGAAACATAGTTACCTGGTACAAGATGCAAGATAACTCCTTGCAAAAGGCAAAAAGATTGGAAGGGGAAGATGCAGTGCAGTTCATGCTGGGGCTATTGTCATAAAGAAGATGAGGAAGCAAGCTCAGTTATATGAGTGTTGGAAGTTATGAACCCAATTCAAAAACTCGCCTTTATTTGGGGCCTCTGGATTATTAACTGAGCCATATGCCAATTGGCTTAGACATAAGGTTAGAACAGTGAATGCATGGATGGAAGGTTGGCACAGGAAGGAGGTGTGGTATTTCAGGGAACACTGGCACCAGTACAGGGATAATATGGCATGTTAGCCACAATTAGAAAAGGAAGGGGGAACATGAGTTAAGATGTCTCACTTCAACTGCATTGAGACTTGTTGACACCTCAACTGGGGTACTAAATGATGTTTTGATCACCTCAAATAACGAACCATACACTTGCTTTAGAAAGCAGGTTCACCAGACTGCCTTTTGGGACAGAGCTGAGTAGACTGGGCCTATTAACTAATATTATATTATAGCAACTATCTACAAGTTACATTAATATGATAAACTTTGTTACAAAGGCAATGAGGAAATCCCAGATAGTAAGTAATTCCTTTTCCAAAATGGCAGCTGAATAGCAGCACTGCCTCAGAGCTCCTGGGTCAGTGCTCGGCTGCTTCCGTCAACTTTCTCTGTTTCTTTCTTTCTCTTTATACTTATGGTCTTTTCTTTTGCTCTTTCTCTTTTCTCTTTTTCCTTTTTTATTCTCTTTAAAAGCATTTTTGGCACCTTCAGCAGGGCGAAAGTAGGCCTGGCCTCCCGAGCATGTGCAGCAGTGGTGGCATGAGTTGGTTCTTTGGGGACAACGAGTCCAGCGTGGTGGAGAGTGAGCTCTTAG